>NC_089253.1:44419863-44726070 GCF_963930625.1 Muntiacus reevesi
GTGCAGCCAGGTTTAGAACCCTGGCTCCAGGTGAGCTAGATTACCTGCCTTCCGTGCAAAACTCGAGTTTGGCAAACGTCCAGCGGCAGAGAACTGGGGTGGCTCCCTGTGGAACCCAGTCCCCTGGGGATGGTGGGGAGGGAGGGCAGCCCAACAAGCCTCAAGGCTAAAAGGAAGACCACCCATCTTGGAATGGGGCTTAGCCAACAGCCTGGGGGTCCTCTAAAAATAATTCACACTTTTCTCCAAGCCCTGGTTAAATGGGTGGTGAGATCCCCAATCTTACTCTTTAAATAAACTTTTCCTAAAGGTGTTCCACACACTTATGTCATAACTTTGTGGGGGAAAGTGTTGCCTGGGCAAAGACGTTAAGGAACCCATGGTACCAGTCTTAAATTGGTGCCCCCACTCACGGCCAATGATGCTCCTGCGTTAACCATTTTCACAAAGGCACATGCAGGTCTCCCCAAATTCTCCGGCTATGAAACTGCTTCCCAGATGCAGTATTTTTCAGAAATTGCTTTCATAGAGTCATGTTCTGAAAAAAGCTGCTGTCATCATTCCAGCCAAACCCAGTTGTTTTTAAAAAATCATTTCTTAAAGAAATCTCCAGGCCAGTGCAAGTACAATATTCAGCTTTGAACTATGAAACTGCCCCGTGAACCTGCTGAGATAAAGTGGTTGAAACAGGTACCCACAGGTAATCCAGCAAGTTGAAACAGACTCGTTAGCACTCAGTTAGTAAAATGTCGAAAGAGGTATGCTAAAAATGATGATCCTGGTTTCAGAACCATTGGACCTCTGCCCTTCTTCCTGACAGCAGTGAAATCCTGTGGCCAATCGCCTTTTAAGGAGATTTCCAGCTGGTGACAAAATAACCACATCACTAGAAGGGTTAATATTTTTTAACACATCCACAACTCTGTGAAATAAATAAGGAATAAATATGATAAGTCAGTAGAAAGCTACCAGGGATCAGAAAAAAAACAACCGAAAAAAAATAGTAGAGGCCGCTGACAGATGTATAGTCTGGGTTATGCTGCTGTAACAAACATTCCCAAAGCTTCAGAGACTTAAAACTAGAAAAGTTTATTTCTTGCTCACATGGCCTGTCAGGTGGGACGCAGCAGGGTCTCTGCTCATTGTCAAGGTTGCTGGGGGAAAGGCTGGCAAAAGAAGAGTATGTAGACCCTGGCTCTTAGGATTGTGCCCAAGGAGGGTACATGCCCGCCTTGAGCCCAGGAGGACAAACCCACCATGTGGGAACAACCCCACCAAAGAACACAGACATGAAAACAGACAGACTCATTGTGACTAGAAAAATGCAAATCAGCAGCAGCATGGATAGACACAGAAATTATCATACCAAATGGAGTAAGTCAGGCAGAAGAAGACAAATATCATATGATACCACTTACATGTGGAATCTAGAAAAATAATACAAATCAACTTATTTACAAAACAGAAACAGACTCATAGAAAACAAACTCTGGTCACCAAAGGGGAAGGAGGGAGGGGCAAATTAGGGGCACAAGATTAACAGATCATATCACCATGTATAAAATAGACAAGAATGAATTATTGTGTAGCTCAGGCAACTCTATTCAATGTCTTGTAATAACCTACAGTTGGAAAAGAATCTGAAGCTATACATCTGAAACTAACACAATATCATAAATCAACTATAGTGGAGCTTCCCTAGTGGCTAAGAAGGTAAAGAATCCGCCCGCAATGCAGGAGACCTAGGTTTGATCCTTGGGTAGGGAAGATCCCCTGAAGAAGGAAACGGCAACACATTCCAGTATTCTTGCCTGCAGAATTCCATGGACAGAGCAGCCTGGGGGGCTAGTTTAATATATACATTAAAAAAAAAATTCAAACCAGAACAACAGACAGACTTAATGCAATAGTTTGCCAAAGATTACAAAAACAGAAGCAAAAGTGAACGAAAACTTGCCATCTCCCTTTAGGCGAGCGCTCATCTTCTTTGGCATATAGGGATGTGCGTGCGTGCTCAGTTGTGTCTGACTCTTTGCAACCCCATGGACTGTAGCTCACCAGGCTCCTCTGTCCATGAGATTCCCGAGGCTAGAACACTGCAGTGGGTTGTCATTTCCTCCTCCAGGGGATCTTTCCGACCCAGGGATCGAACCTGTGTCTCCTGTGGCTCCCGCATTGGAGTAGGATAATTTACCACTGAGCCACCTGGGAAGCCCCAACAAGGATGCTTCATTCAAAAGTCAGAATGAAGCAACAAACTATAGCCTGTGGATCAATCAGCTGCCCTTTTTTGCACAGCTATGAGCTGAGATTGGTTTTTAAATCATTTTAATGCTTGAAAAAAATTTAATTAAAAAACATCCAAAGAAGAACCGTTTGTGAGGCAGAACAACTTCAGAACATTTTCCATTCAATGTTGTGGATGGAAACACAGGCACGCCCCTGTGTCTGCAGCTCCCCGCTACAAGGCAGAGTTGAGCGGTTGTGACGGGGACCACATGTGGCCACAAGAGAGGAAACGTACATCTGGGCCGATGCTCCAAGACCCAGCTAGGACCTCGTGGGGCCAACACCTCAGGCCTGGGAAGGTTCTGGACAGCCAGGCCCGGCGTGGGACCAAGCTTGGCCAGAGTGGCTGGAGCCTCGGGGCGGGGAGGGAAGGAGAGAGATGGTGTGGGCAGGGGGCAGACCTCGAGGAGGAGGCTTTATTCTGCTTGAAAGGTGATGCCACTGGTCCCCCTCTGTGTGTGGATGGCCCGGAGAACCAGGCTGTGTTTCGTTTCCAGGTGGTGATGGGCGGGCCTGGCTGGAGCTGGCTTCCTCTCAAGTCCCTTCACTCCCTCCCCCAGCTGTGACCCCACCCCACCATGAGAAGCCTTGTTTTGGGAGGCTGTGGAGACACCCCCGCCCCCAGGAAACCATAGATACCAAGGGGTCCGTTCCTGAGCGCCATCTTTGTAGCGACAGGTGAACGGCTCCCTAATAGAGGGAAGAAAGTTCTAGAACATGTGAAAATGCAGATGAGAATTCTAGGCTGAGGGGAGCATTGTTATTCATTGTTCACTCAGTCAGGTCTTTGCGACCCCACAGACTGCAGCACGCCAGGCTTCCCTGTCCTTCACCATCTCTTGGAGTTTGCTCAGACTCATGTCCATTGAGTTGGTGATGCCATCCAACCATCTCATCCTCTGTCGTCCCCTTCTCCTCCTGCCCTCAATCTATCCCAGCATCACGGTCTTTTCCAATGAGTCGGCGCTTCGCATCAAAGGATTGGATGGCCAAAGCATTGGAGCTTCAGCATCAGTCCTTCCAATGAGTATTCAGTGTTAATTTCTTTTCGGGTTGACTGGTTGGATCTCCTTGCTGTCCAAGGGGCTCTCAAGAGTCTGCTCCAGCACCACAGCATAAAAGCAACAATTCTTCGGCGCTCAGCCTTCTTTATGGTCCAACTCTCACATCCGAACATGACTACTGGAAAACCATATGAGGGAGCATAGGAGCCAAAAATGTGATTCTGCAAGCAGAACTCAAGACCAGGAATGGGAATGGGGAACTTCAGGGTGACTGGAGCCCAGAGGGTATGAAGGAGTGAAAAGGGGGATTTAAGGCTGAGAAATAAACTGGGTTTCTACAGAAGCCCCTCCAAACTTGGGGAGGGACTGTAGTGTGAGGGTGTTCATTTGTGAGTTCACGCCAATGAGCCCGGGGCCATGCAAAACAACAACAATAATAATAACAGTATTTATTAATAACAGTAGTCCAGGCTGGCCATTAAACCGATTCCGAGCCTTGACTGCATCTGATCCTGCAACAGCCCTTCGAGGTAGGCGCAGTTATTGCCTCCACTTTATGGATGGAGTAATTGGGGCTTCAGCAAGACCACAGGGCAGTCATTAGCAGAGGCGAGATTTTATTTTCCGTCAGGGACCCAGGAAGAAAGCCAGGAAACACAGAGACAGCTGTCTTGTGTGTTGTCTGGGAGGCTGGGGGGCTGGAGGGGTGGGAGACAGAAGAATGACGGACTTGTACCCCGAGGGCTGAGCGTCAGGTAGTAAACAGCCGTGCAGACAGGAACACAAACCCGCCTCGCCCATCCCAATCCTGAAATGCGAAAAGCTCCGAATCTCAGAATTTTCTCATACCTTTCTAGGCATCAAACTCCACCTGGATTGTCAGATCTCTGTCTCTTTGGTTGTTGTCATTGTTCAGTCGCCAAGCTGTGTCTGACTGTGACCTCATGGACTGCAGCACGCCAGGCTTCCCTGTCCTTCACTTTCTCTGGGAGTTTGCTCAAACTCATATCCATTGAGTCAGTGATGCCATCCTACCATCTCGTCCTCTGCTGCCCCCTTCTCCTCCTGCCTGCAATCTTTCCCAGCATCAGGGTCTTTTCCAATGAGTCAGTTCTTCACATCAGGTGGCCAAAGTGTTGGAGCGTCAGCTTCAGCATCAGTCCTTCCAATGAATATTCAGGACTGATTTCCTTTAAGATGGACTGGTTTGATCTCCACGCTCCCCAAGGGACTCTCAAAAGGCTTCTCCCACACCAGAATTTGAAAGCATTCTTTGGTGCTCTGCCTTCTTTATAGTCCAGCTCTCACATCTGTACATGACTACTGGAAAAACCGTGGCTCTGACAACATGGACCTTTGTTGGCAAAGTAACGTTTCTGCTTTTTAATACGCTATCTAGGTTTGTCAGACTCTTTGGGGTGAGTATTCCTATGTTTCATGGATTTGAAAGTGGGGTACCACCCCAAACCCCACTGGGAGGATTGCATAGAAGGTGGAATTCATAATCACCTTCTTAAAATCCTGCCTTGTCATTTAATAAAAGGTGGCCTTTGGCCTTCTGAGGAGGTCCTGCTGCCAGTCCCGGGGGAGGTCAGAGCCCCCAGTTCTAGGTCAAGCCCTGCCCCTCCCGGTTCACGTGGTCTTGAGCGGGTGCAGGTCTCTCCTGGGCAGTTGGGATGGGAGGCAAGGCCGCCAGCCATGCTCAGCAGGTAAGGCCCTGGGAGGGAAGCAGGAGGCCCCCATGCAGAGGGATGCATTGCTGGAACCAGTGACACTTTAGCCAGGGTGGCGCTCGCCAGCCTGAGGGCGGTGAGCTTGGATGCAGGAGGCGTGGGTCCTAGCCCTGGCCAGCTCGGCCACCACACAGCTATGTGACGCTGAGCCGGGGCCCGCCCCTCTCTGGACTTTTCTTTTCTCTTCGTAAAACACAGGCCCAGCAGACCTTCCCACTCACGTCACCTGGGACACACGGAGCCAGAGACAGACTTCTCTCTCTCCGCAGCCCGCCACCCGCCCCCCCCACCCCAGGCCCAGGACCCCCAGGCCCCAGGCCCAGGCTCCAAGCACCCCCGGGCCCCAGCTCCCCAGCCTCTAATTGAAGGGGTGGGCAGGCCTCGCCTTTCCCATTCTCCGTGGCATGTGCCTCCTTCTCCGGGTGGAGATCAGAGCGTTTGGAGGGCTCGATTCCCACGGGCGGGGGCCCCGGGCGGCAGCCCCGCGCCCACCCGCCTGCCCGCCCGCCATCCGGGCGGCCCGGAGCGGACTGCAGGCTCAGAGCCTGCCCGCTCACAGCCCGGGGTGGGGAAGGATTTCCATGGGGCTTATGGTGATTTATAATGGGAAACCTCCGCTTTCCCCAGACATTGTTCTCCGTGACAGAGGGAAGAAAGAAGCCACTAAATCTCCTCTCATCGTAAGTGATGATGAAGCCGCCGCTGCGGCCTGGTCCCCAGCGCCCTCGACCGCGACAAAGTGCCCTATTGTCGTCTATTACATTTTTCTCAAAAAACCTTCAGCCGCGCACAAGGCCGGAGCCATATCCTTAACTGGCTCTTCCTCATTGTCTGAGCCCGAGGGAAATAGAACGTGTCAGTCTGAGTAATGCTCCCTCAATACTTTTCAGGAGGCTGCTCGGGCCTGCGCCGGGATAAAGCTGCCCCCACGCTTTCTCAGGCCCCTCGGGCCGGGATGAAAGCTGGCCTGCGACGGGCAGGCCGCCGCCACGCCACCTGGCCCCCGGGGACAGGGCAGACCTGGGCCGGCCTGGCTGGTGGCCGCCCCCTCCTCCCCAAGTTGGCCTGGGGTTACCAGGGGAGCAGGGGAAGGATGCTGGAGGGGAAAGCGGGGTCTCCTTAGGGGCTCTCAGTGCTCAGATGGGGCCCTGCCCTGCCATGCCTGGAAGTCAGAAGGGGCACCTCCCATAGATCTAAATCCCAGAGCCTTTTACTTCCAAGTGTGAAAAGAAAGCCAAAGTGTTGGTTCCTCAGCCGTGTCCAACTCTTTGCGACCCCATGGACCGTATAGCCCAGCATGGCTCCTCTGTCCATGGGATTCTCCAGGTCAGAGTACTGGAGTGGGTAGCCATTCCCTTCTGCAGGGCATCTTCCTGACCCAGGGATCGAATGGTACTTCTTGCATTGCAGGCGGACTCTTTACCATCTGAGCCACCAGGGAAGCCGGCTGACTACATCCTGGTGATCGTTCTCTGCTCACTCATCCTTCCTTTCCCTTGCAGTCTGTTCATTCCCGCTTTGCCTGGTGTTTTCAAGAGTGGGTAAGGGGCTGCTGCTACCAGTGCCTTCCAGGGGGTTCAAGGAGGGGAACTGGCCAGCGCTTTGGGCCCCGCCCAATGCAGCACAAAGCAAAATTAAAATGCAGCCCTGGGTCAACACCGAGGCCCGACTCTGGACAGGACAGCTCAGCAGGGTGCCGGCCCAGAGTCCTCTGAGGGCCTGCCGCCCCGTGTGGCTGAGGGTCCCTGGCCGCTGAGGCCGCCCTGCTCTCAGAGACCTGGGGCAGAGGGAGGCATGGATCCCGGGGCACCACGGGCCCGCCTCTTCCTGGCTTGTGAGGCTGGACTCACACACCCTTAGGCAAGAGCCCATTAGGAGTTTGAGGTTGACCAGAGAGCCTCCGAGCCCCGGCCCCAGTCCAGTACTCTGTGTTAGGTCCAAGCCGTTGCCCGCTCTCAGCCGTCACCCCTGATGCTGTTGGCTGTGGCACTTCAGCCCCTCACCAGCGGGTGCAGAGTCCGCTACGTGGGGAGGCTTCAGAGACCACCCCGTCTGACCAAGGCCAGAGGCTGGGCCAGCTGCACCCCTGTGAGCCTCACGTCTCGGGAGCAGACCCCTGGGTCCCCCGGGGACCTCCCTACCAGGCACCCTCCCCCGGGTGACCTGGAACATGACAGGGCCTTTCGGCCAGAGCCTTGGCAGCAGCACAGAGCGTGTTCTCAGGGCTCCGTCTCTGCCACAGAGGCGGGGTCTCTGAAGCCCTGTGCCAGCTACGATCCAGAGGTGCCAGGGAAGAGGCAGCGGGCAGGAGGAAGGTCCCCTAGACCAGCACCTCCTCCTGGCATTTCTGTATTCCTGCAGTTGACTGGGTACAAAGGCCCACCACCGCGCCCTGGCTGATGCAACTCCGTAGCATCTCCCATCAAGAAAGGGTGGGTCTCCCTCCCATTGAACCTGGACTGGCCAGTGATTGACTTTGACCAACAGAATATGGTGAAAGAGGCCAGATGCCAACTCTGAGCCCCAGCACCCCAGGCCCTGGGATGCCGGCAGGACCCTAGGCACGGGGTAGCCCACTACCCCTCCGAGGTTCTCAGAGAGCCCTTGCTGAGTTGAACAGGCTGAGGCTGAGCTGAGCTGAATTGAATGAACTGAACTGAATTGAAATGAACCAAATTAATCAAATAAACAACACTTGGCTGTGACACGGGGCTAGGGACACAGCATCATCTCTAACAATGACTTCGAGATGGGGACTAGCTTTTGTCTCCCTCTGGGTCTCCGCCCCCAGGGCGGGCGTAGGGTTGGGAAGCAAGCCCAGGGACCTCTGGCTGCAAGAGTGGCGCATCCTTGAGAAGACTGCCCTTCTTCTCGGGCAGAAAGCTCCAGAACAGGTGAGCTCCACACATCTCCTCCATCCATTATTTGAGGAGGGGCACCTCCACGTGGCAGAAATTGTGCAGGTCCTGGGGGCGAGAAGGGTACTGACAGTTGTTGACCTTAAGAGACGGTTGTCCACTAGAAGAGAGGACACAGGTATGTGTCAGGCGGGTACGGAAGGAGAGACAGTGGTGAGGATGGAGGTAAATGGGAGCCCCAGCTGGGGGTCTGGGTCCAGGAAGGCTTCCTGGAGGAGGGGAGCACCTGGGCAGGAAGCTGGAGGAGGTGGGAGCAATACTGAAGGAGAGGGGAGATCAGGGCCCATGTACAGGGATGGGGCGGCGGGAGAAGGAGGAGGGACAAGCCAGGAGGAAGAGACAGGGGCAGGATGGTCCGAGGCTTTGCTGGCCTCAGAGAGAAATTGCAGTTTGTGCTCAGAGTAAACAGGAAGTCAGAAGGATGCGGTGGTAACCGCCCCGTGACTCCACATGCCTCCCATCGAGGCTGGGCCTCGGGCTAGAGTGAGGTCTGGGCGTCCCTACACAGAGCTTCCACCAACACACAAAAGGGACCTAGGTGGCCTACTGGCCCAAGGAGGATGGGGTTCTTGAGCAGACCTGGAACCCAGCCCCGCCCAGGGGAATGCCCGCCCCATGCCCATCAAGAGACACTGTCGCAGCCCAAGATTCCAGACCAGAACACACAGACTCTCCCAGTGCTGGTGGCCGGAAACCCAAGGTCTGCTGTTCACTGAGGGTCAGTCTCCTGGTTTGCAGACAGAAGTCACCTTCTTGTGTCCTCACCGGGCAGAGAAGACAGAGAAGCCGACTCTCAGGTCTCTTCGTAGAAGGGCGCTGATCCCACCACAGGGACCTCACGCTAATGACCTAATCCCCTCCCAGAGGCCCCGCCTCCTAACAGCCTCCCACGAAGTGTTGGCACGTCAACACCTGAATGGGGGGGACACAATATTCAGTCCACAGCCCATACTGAGACTCAAACCTTCCTGGAAGTGGACAGAGGTCGTGGACGTGGCAGCCACGTGTGCAAAGGGACCAGGCAGCTGCGGTGGACTCCTGCTGGGTGTGGGGGGTGGGGGTGAGGCCTCAGGACTCAGGGCTGGGCCCCGGGTCTGCCTCTCCAGCCCTGGGACCTCAGGCACACCTCCTAACCTGGAAGGTCGGGACAGCGGTCTGCTTTCCTCCTGAGGTCGTGGGGAGTAAGCAGGGAACAGCTGTCACGCTCTGACACCTGTCGGATGCTTGCAGGTCAGTTAGGAAGCCACGGCCCAAAGCCACAAATGCTTTGCTTGCTGGTGATTCTAGGCCAGAGCCAGCTGAATGCTGCCCGCTCCCTCCTCGGGAGCCAGCTCGCCCAGAGCCAATCCCCTGCTCTTGCCTGGCCCCTCCCAGGAACCCAGCGCCGGCCCTGGCGGCCCTCTGGCCTTCTAGTGGGTGGTTGGAGCGTGCGCCTGGGCTGGGGGACCTGCCCCCTCGCCCCTCTCTGATCTCATCAGCAGCGCCCTCCTCCCCTGGACCCACCGTGGGCCCACCCAAGGGGTCCGGCTGCGGCCCCTTCTTCACCCCGTACCTCCCCCGCCGGCGACCTCCGCTTCCCCAGACCTCCGGGGTGAGCCGCCAGGGAGAAGGCCGCCTCTGACGTGGTCCTTCCACACAGGGGGCCGCGGGCCTGTCAGATTGGGCCACCCGAATCAAGGGTGATGATAAAACCTGTCCCTCCAAATTAGGCCAGAGCCCCCGGAGCCCCGCTGATGACAGCCAGTGTACACCAAGGACAAAGACACCAAGCAGATCCTCGGAGGATCATTAATGTGGATTGAGGCCCATTGTTTCCTCAAATGAGGCCACGGGGCTGCTCCTTGGGGAAGCACATCGCGGGCATCCGCATGTCCAAGGGGTCCTGAGTTCTGGCCTGGGATCCCTCAGCTGATGCCAGAGGGGTGAAGTGGGGACTGGCTTGAAGAACATTCTGGAGACGTGGCCGTGGGAACCAAGGAAGCACTCATGACTCAACATGGAGGGCTTTGCACTTTGCAAAGCAGTTTAGGTTCACAGCTGCTTTGAATCCTCCCCCGCCCCCTGGGACCCGGGCAGTGCTTCGTAGTTTACAATGCATCCTTCATTCTTTCTCCTGTTCGAGCTCTGCAACAGGTCATTTTTTCCAGATGAACTTCAATGACTTTTCCAAGGTGACATGGCCCATTAGAAGAAGGTGTCGGATGAATGTATGGAAAAAAGGAAGGAAGGAAGGGAAGGAGGGAGGAAGGTGGACTGATGGTGAATGGATTGGTAGGTCAGTGAATGGAAGGAACGAAGAGAGGGAGGAAGGTATAGATGGATGGATTGTGATGATGGATGGATGGAAAGACAGCTAGGAGGATGAGTGATACAAAGGAAGGAAGGTATAGATGGATGGATTGTGATGATGGATGGGAGGATGGATGGATGATGGGAGGATGGATGGATGGATGATGGGAGGATGGATGGATGGATGGATGGATGAATGGTGGGATGGGTGGATAGATGATGAGAGAATGGATGGATGGATGATGTGATGATGGATAGATGGGTAGATGGGAGGATGGATGGATAGATGATGGGAGGATGGTGGATGGATGGATGGGAGGATAGATAGGTGGGTGGATGGGAGGATGGATGGATGGATGATGGGATGATGGATGGATGGGAGGATGGATGATGGGAGGATGGATAGATGGATGGAAGGATGGATGGATGATGGGAGGATGGATAGATGGATGGATGGGAGGATGGATAGATGGATGGATGGGAGGAAGGGTGGATGGGTGATGGGAGGATGGATGGATGGGAGGATGGATGGATGGATGGATGGATGATGGGTGGATGGATGGATGGATGGGAGGATGGATGGATGGATGGATGGATGATGGGTGGATGGATGGATGGATGGGAGGATGGATGGATGGATAAGATGGGAGGATGGAAGGATTATGATGGATGGAGGGATGGATGGACGGATGAGTGAATGGGAGGGAGGGAGGGAGGGAGGGAGATGTACTGCCTGACTCACCTCGTTTAAGTCCTCAGCACTGCTGAAAGAGGCATATTGGCTGGCACCTGAGACGCAGCATGGGCTCAGCAACTTTTGAGCGAGTAAACCCCTGGGTCTGCCAAATTGTATGTGCAACACAAAGTATACAAATGAGCCCGATTTCAGTTTTCTCTGCAGGCCCGACCACGAACCAAAGCCTGCTCCAGCGACGCATGAACAGACCTGAAAACTTGCACCACCTTGGAACAACACGAGACTGCTCCCTCCCCTGCTCGCCAGCTCCAGGGGGTCACCCCTCAAAACAGCGTGTTCCTGGAAAGAGCATAGCGCTCACTTGTCTTAGTTCGTGTGGCCGCTGAAACAAAAAGCACCACACACAGCAGAAAAATGGAAGTGTGTTGTCTCCCGGTCCTTGAAGCTGGAACCAGAGATCCAAGTGTCAGCAAAGATTCCAAACCCTTCCAAGACACCTGGAAAGAGACAGCCTTTGTTCTGACTGCACCCTGGGTCCCAGCAAGCACACTTTCAGCCTCAGGCCCTTGTGGAGATGGACAGCTGTTTGTGGCCACGGTTTGGAGGACCCTGCATTGGTTCATCAGCAATCCGGGTCATCTGTCCACCAGACCCTCTTCCCGAGTATCCCTTTATCAAGACAGGTGCTCTGGGGCCCACGCCTGGGGTGGAATCCCAGCTCCTGCAAGCATTAGCTGTGTGTCCTTGGGCCTGTTACTTTACCTCTCTGTGCCTCAGTTTCCTCCTCTACATGACAAATAATGACACTGCCTATATGGTAGGCTTTTGTGATGAGGAAAAGCAAACATGTGTCTGGGATGTTGTGGTCACCAGGTCTGTTGTTTGCTAAACAGACCGAGAAACCTTGTAGGGAAGGCCCCAGACTCTCGCTCTTTCTCTCTCCAGGAGCCCCTCAGGAGATCTCAGGGCTTATGTGGGGCCTCGGGGCAGGGGCCTAGGTTTCCTGAGGCAGGGAGGAGCCAGGTCCACAGGGGACCGCGCCTGGCAGGGCGGCTCAGGACTCAGCCCTCAGCAGGCAGCCCCAGCCGCACCCCATTTTATGCATACTAGAGAGAAATCCAAGCGTGATGGTCCGCGATTGTTCCATTTGTTTACAGCATTTGTTCAAGCATATTTCTGGCAAGGAAGCTGACAATAAACCGAGGCCGGGCGGCCGGGCTGGCGGGGCAGCAGATGAAGACAGCTGCCGTGGCGGGTGCTTCCCGGTGGGCTGGGGCCGGAAACCGGGGCTCTGTCTGAAGGCTTCAAAGAAGGGTCTTTGTCTGGGGCGGCCAAGCCCGGGGCCCCACGGGGGCAGGCCGGCTGGGGCTCCCAGCCCCTGAGGATTCCGCATGGCCTCTCTCTGGGCCTCGGTTGCCCGAGCACACGGTGAGGGGACACCAGGGACCCGTGTGCGTGCAGTGACCCCCCCCCCTTGTGTTGGCTCCGGGGAAGCGGGGATCCTCTTGGGGTGTCGCTCGTGTTCTGCAGCCTTTGGGGGGGGCAGAGAGCAAAGGCTCCAAACAACATGGCACCTAATTGGCGGTGAACTGGTGGGGGCGGGCGTGGGCGGCCCTGGGGCATGGCCCCCAGAGTCAGGCTGCTTCCGAGAGGGGAGGCAAGGGCCCCCGGGCCTCACCGTCTGTGCAGGTGGGGCTGCTGAAAGTTAGACTCCTCATCCCCCCGGGCTGCACCCTCGGCCAGGACCCCAGGCAGCTGCTTCCTGTCTGCTTCCTGCACGATATTCTGCACAAAATTGTTGAAGAATGAATGAATGAGTGAACTAATGAACCAATCAATCAAGCAACATATGAACAAACGAATAGACGAAAGATCTGGCCCTTGTCCCAACTGGAGGACGAAGCTGCCAACTCCAGCGTCCCGGGCGTATATACCTAAGGGGTGTTCATAAAGGCTCCCTGACCATGGAACACTTTTTGAGGCTGTCTGTGAGGGATGTGAGGGTTTGGGGCAAGAAGAAAAAGACCTGGCAATTTCTGGAAGGAGCAGAAGGCACCCTCCAACTCGGCAGGTAGGCCAGCCCTGCCTGACTGTAGCCCGCGGGGGTCACGGCCAAGGGCAGGGCCCAGGGCTGCAGTGGCCTCCAAGCTCCGTGCCTTCAGCGTCCTTGACCTGCTGGGCCAAACCCTGCCCTCGGGGCCCCCTCCAGGCCAGCTCCTCTGTGAAGCCTTCCCCATGCGCCCAGGGGGTCTCTGGCTGCGCCTGCGTTCTGAGTAGGAAGAATCTTCCACTCTGTGTGATTTATGAGGACACGTGGCCAGGTCTCGTCTCCCATTGACTGACCGGGGGATGACTTGAAAACGGGATGCCCCCAAATGCTGGAGCCCCTGGCTGGTCCCGGGACCAACGTCAGGGTGTGGAGGATGGGGGAGGGGGGTTCCCGGGGCACAAGAGGGGCGTTACGGGCAGGGCCCGCGCACCAGGCAGTGCTCACACCAGGCGCGGGATCTGACTTGACCTCCAAGCAAATAGGTGGTGTTCCTGACGCCCGGTCACAGATGAGGAAACAGAGCGTGCGGGAGGTGAAGGCATCCAGAACACAACGTAGCCGCGCCTCTGTTTTCCTCTGCCAAAGGTGGCCTGGATAAGAGGACGGATGAGCTGGGGGCTAGGGGCTTCCTGGAGTTGGGACGGGTGATGCTGCTAAACCGGCTGGACTTAAATAATGTGCACTGGGCAAATATTTATCCCAGACACCAGAGGAGCCAGAGAAGTCTCTGATGCTCGCTCCAGGTCCCTGCTGATGAGGTGGGACCCTCAGGACGGGGGCGGGGGCTGCAGGAAAGGGGCAGGCTTTTACCGCAGCAGACTCTGGTCTCCTGCAGGGGTGCCCCCAAAGAAGCACAGGGGGCGGGGACGGGCGAGCAGCGCGCCTCTTGGGCACCTCGGCCAGGTGACTCAGCAGCAGACTGCCCGGCGCCCGCTGCCCGGCCCTCCCCGCTGACCCCTCCGCCTGCCAGAGCCAATATTTGAGGTCAGGAGGTCAGCTGGCGTTTGTGAGCAGGCCGCGGGGCCGGCGGGTCTCCCTCCGGGGCCAGCGCTGCCTCCTCACTCCCTGAGGCTGCCAGGACTCTCCCGGGCCAGCCTGCAGGGTGGCGGAGGGCCGCTCGAGGCTCTGGGCACCTCCTCAGCCGCAGCAGGGAGCTCTCACCAGGCCCCCGGCCTCAGAGCTTGCTGTCTGAGATCCCAGAGGCATCGGGCCCCCCACTGAGGACCCCCTTCCTAGCTACACAGGCAGGCAGGACAGGGGCGACCCTCACATGTGACAGGTAGACCGAGGCCCTGAGACGGGGAGGTCTGCCCAGAGTCACGCGGCCCTGGGGCTCCTGGACCGAGGTCCAGGCTCTCCGTTCGGGCGTGTGGTGCCCTTGAGAACCCCTGGGTCACCTCTGTCGGCTGCCGAGGACAGGGCCGGCCCCCCAGCCACTGAGGAGGTGGCACAACTTTGGAAGACATCCCCCCAGGCCAGGGCCCCTACCCAACTCGGATCATCTCGGAGCAAGACCCCAGGCTAGCTTCGGGGTGGCTGGGAGTGGCGGGACCCGGAAGGCCAGGCCTTGATGGGCCCCCCGCAACCGCCAGGCGTGGCCTCCAGTCTCTGCTGGAGCCCACCAGCCCCACAGTGTCCAGCAGCCCACCCGGCCCAGAGGAGCACATGCTTTCCTGGGCCGTCCTGTGAAGGCTGCCGGAGGTGACGGAGCGGGGGAGGACCGCCCAGGAGGATGGGGGCTGGGGGTGGGAGCTGGGAAGCCCGGGCCCCCGCCAGCCCCGGGACCTCTGCCCAGCTGTGTCCCCGGCCCAGGCTCCTGGCCCTGCTCTGCCGTCCCCGCGCGCGCCGGGAGTCAGGCAGCAGGAAAATGTGAGTGTCAGCACAGCAACGCCACATTCCTGAGGTCTCGCTCCCCGCCTTGGGGCTGCCGCCCCCGCCTCGGCCCAACCCGCAAAGCCACGCTGGTGGGTCCCGGGCTGTCCCGCCCGCCCCCAGCGGCTCATCCCTGGAACGCCCTCCCACCAGCCAGCCGCGGCTTTGGCTGCCCCAGAGGCCCCCACCCCGGTCGGGCCAAGGCTTTCAAGTGTGTTCCCAGGGGGCCTGCGAGGCTGCCGCTGCCTCCAGAGGGCTGAGTATTTTGGGGGACATCCCCTAAAGGAAAACAGAGCAGGAATGCTGGAGGCTGAGCATCCTGTCCCTGAGGCTTGGGTGTGGCACTTGGAGCCGGGCGGAGCAGCAGGGGAGGGAAGAGGCCACGGAAGACGAGAGGGAGCGGGTGGGAGGGAGCGGGCAGGCGGTGGCCGGGCTGCGGCCCCGCGGCCTGGGGCACAGGGACATCCCTCCCGAAGCGGCCTGTCCCTCGGCGAAGCCACTCACCTCTTGGGCCTCCTTCTCTCGTCTGCAGGGTGGACATCGAGGCCACGCAGGGCAGGGCCAGGATGACCGCACCTCCGCCTTGTCCTCCTCCGTCGTCCCCTGGTGCTGGTCCATGGGGGTCTCCTCCCTCCGTCCCATGGCCCGTGGTGTGCAGGGCCAGGCTTCCTGGTGCATCCCCAAGGGAAGCCAGGAGCAGAAATCCAAGCCCAGAAGGGATGATGTTAGGGCACCCTCGACCCCAAGAAGCACTGGGGTCCCCCTGTCTCCTGTGCCCCTGGCCACCAGCTGTGCCCCTTGCATCCCCAGGTCCCTTAGAGGGTCCAGACAGAAGAGCCTTAGAGAGGGGCATCCCCAAGAGGGGGAACTGGCGCTGGGAGACGGAGGGCGCCTCCCAGGCAGGGCTCCGGCCTCTGCGGGGCCCGGGTGAGGGTCTTCCTGGCACCCCCACCCCAGCTGTGCTGGAGCACAGTGCAGGCCCCCACCTTCCTCCTCCTTGCCCCGGTCCCTCCGCTCAGGGAGCTTTGCTCATGAGCATCAGGGAGCTCCATGCCTTCTGTGATATCGTGGCTTCAGCTTTCCGGAGCACGACTACGCCACACCATGTGGGCCCTCCTCGTGTGTGAGGACTGGGCCGGGGCACCGTGATCGGGGCAGGAGCAGGTGCGTATTGAGATTCAGCGATTAACCAACCCCAAGGCCCAGCCAGTGGGCGCTGGAGCCGCCTTGACACTCAAGCCCGGGACCTCTTGGTGCCACAGCAGGCCACGCCGGGAAGCTGCCAGCTGCCCTTCCAGTCCCCAAGGTGGGCATCGTACCCACAGCCTCCCCCGGGGCAACAGGAGGGCACAGAGAAGGGGGCTTTTGTCCAGCCCCGCAGGAAGGCCGGGGGACTCACAGAGCTGGCCCTGGCATCAGCTGGGGCCCCCGGCCACCCGGGCAGAGGCGGTTAATGAACCCGCCTCAAGGGGGCCCAGCACAATGGCGCCTTGTGCAGCCTGTCGGGCCGATCAGCGTGCCTGCCCGTCAGCGCTCCAGCGCTGGGAACACACAGCTAATGGGGGGGACCCTTCACGCCACCACGGCGGGCAAGGCGGGGCCCCGCGGGGCCCTGTGGGGGGAGGTGATCAGGAGGACGTGACCGCCGGCTGACCCTCGGGGGACCCAGACGTCGAGGCTCCTCACCCGTCCCCAGTCCTTCGCGTGTGTGCACCGTCCACCGTTCTCACCGCTGCAACTTTCCCAGGGACACGGCCTTGAGAGAGCAAGGTGGCGTTGAGACCATCTGGCCGGACAGAGTACGTGGCGGAAGCCCAGGGAGGGCTCCACGTAAACGCGCAGACTTGGCAGGTGGACACGGCAATCCGCTGGTCTTATGGAGCCTCAGACGAGTCTCCTATGTAAGTTTCCGGCTTGTTCCACCTGCCACCTGCCCGTCTGGAGCAGCTGCCTCCTCTTCCATGTCTCTTGGCCCTCCGGTACGGGGACAGTTTATACCCCGACACCCCTGTGCCCCCAGCAGCGATGCCCTCCCGTCTCACACAGAGCCCCTCGGTCCCCATCTGCTGCAGGGAACCAACATAAGAAGGGGCGCCGTAAGCACGGGACGAGGGACCACCAAGACAGCCTGGCTTGGAGGGCTGGGTCCCCACGTTGAGGCAGTGATATAGGCGGAGGAGCCAGGCGAGGGCTCCAGAGACCCTCTCAATCATGACCTTGAGCTGACCCCCTCACAGCCTCAGTCTTCGCATCCCTACAATGGGCCCACGGCCTCCCTGCTGCCCCCAAGGCCTGTGGGAAAGCGTGCCACTCAAAGGGTGGAGACTCTGCTGTGAACTTCACGTGCGATGAGAAGGTAAGCTTTCCTCCAGGAAGCGAGAAGGCCACTTACGGCCTCGGTGCCCTCTTCATGGCCTCCACATGCCCTTGGGGGCGGGGGCTGGGGTTAGATGAACCAAGCCACCCACAGAGTGAGTGGACAGCTGGGTGCCCACGGCAGACCGCACTGAGCCCTCAGGGAACTCTTTTCTCTCTTAGAGCCAGTTTCTCTGTCTGTGGAGTGACGGGTTCAAGACTCCCAGGCTGTGTTGACCCCCTTGGAGACTGGCCGTCACTGCCTGAAGGTACCCCAGGCCCGCAACCTGGACGGGCGGACCCTGACGTCGGCCGAGCAGGGGGTGGGCGTCCTCCCCGCCCCAGCAGAACGCAGGGACCCCGAGGCAAGCGCTGAACCACAGAAATAGCCCGGCAGCGTTCCCACAGGCTTCTGGGTGGTATTTTTAGCCCTGGAGCCGGAGGCTCGGCTTGTTAAGAATAGCCCTGGGCAGTGGGAAAGCGCTCTGGCCGTGGGGGCGGCGGTGGCCACTGTGAGAGGCTCGCAGAAGGCCGCTCGCGGTGGCCTCTCCCCGGGCAGGGCGAGATAGCATCTGGTCTGCAAAATCAGACATGAAGGGTTTCTGTGATGGCTCCCCAAGGAGCCGTGACTGAAGAGGGTGGCCATCCTCACCAAGCGCCCCCGTGACTCTGGGCCTCCCGGTGGACAGCAGCCTGCAGGCTGGAGCTGGCCGTCCTCCTGGGCCTCCGGGCCTATGGGGCCTGACACACTCAGCGGATGACGGTGCAGGGCTGGGGGCCTTGAGCATGACTGTGCCATGATCCCCCTGGGGGCTCCTGCCCGGGGATGGGGTGCCCTTCTTAGGTCACCCAGCCAGGGTCCACTGGGCCAGCTCCAGCTCCCTGGGTTGTTGATTAGTTGCTCAGTCATGTCGAACTCTTTGCGACCTCACGGACTGCAGCGCGCCAGGCTTCCCTGTCCTTCACCATTTCCCAGAGTTTGTGTAAACTCATGTCTATGATGCCATCCAACCATCTTGTCCTCTGTCGCCCCCTTCTCCTGCCCTCAAACTTTCCCAGCATCAGGGTCTTTTCCAATGAGTCAGTTCTTTGCATCACGTGGCCAAAGGAGTGGAACTTCAGTCTCAGCACCAGGCCTTCCTATGAATATTCAGGAGTGATTTCCTTTGGGATGGGCTGGTTGGATCTCCTTGCAGTCCAAGGGACTCTCAAGAGTCTTCTCCAGCACAACAGTTGGAAAGCATCAGTTCTTCAGCATTCAGCCTTCTTTATGGTCCAGCTCTCACATCCATATATGACTCCTGGAAAAGCCATAGCTCGCTGGAAGGTGAGATATTTCTGCCCCAGGGCTGAGATGCTCCGCCAGAGCACAGGTCCCAGATGGGCCCGGGGTCTACAGAGCTCCCCTCCCTCGACCTTCCCCTTCTCATCCACTTCCCCAGGGGTGGAGGGAAGCTGCCCCACCCCCACCCTGCAACCCTCTCTCCACCCCAAATCCTCTGCCTCATTTGCACGGATTCCACTGCTGACCCTGCCAAATGACCTCTTGTCCTAGCACTGAAGCCTCCGGAGGGCAGGGCTCTGAGATGGCCAGGCCTCCCCTCGCTTGGGACAAAGGGTGCAAGCAGTTGGCCACTGTTGCTCAGAGAAGACAAAGAGCTGAGATTCGCAGGGACGGCCTCTCATCCAGCGCGTCCCCTGCTCTAAGGCCGGCCCTGGCTCCCCCGTGCCTGTGCGTGCGTGCTCCGTCACTTGGGTCGTGTCCAACTCTTTGCCCTCGTACCTGTAGCAGCTGCATACTCTGTGAACTGGCAAATCTATGTTTCCCCCAGATGAGGATTCATCTGGAGACATAGGGAGGTTGAAGCAGATGAAGGCTGAGAGGTCTGGAGTCCTGGTGAGGTGGGGGCCCCGACATCAGTTCAGAAGCTGCTTTCCAAGGCAGGGTGGCACCTGGTGGGGGCAGCGGGGGGACAGCATCCAGACGCCTCAGCCAGGCATTCGGGGCCTTCCAGGGCCATCCACATTGCAACCCAGTCCTACCACTTTCTAGGGGTCTGTCTTGCTCAGTGAAAACATCCAGGCACCCTGCTGACTGGGACCTGGGGAGACTTGAACCCCAGACGCTGCCCAAGCTGGTGCCCCGCGGGTGCCCCTCGCCTTCCAGGCTGACATCAGGAGACTTTGCAGCTCATGTCGGGCTCGGAGCGGGGGGCCTCTCCCAGCCCCTCCACCCCGCCTGTCCCAGCTTACCCCCGCGACTCTGGGCCTCCCCCTGGAATCCATTCATTTACCAACTCATTATGCAGCCAGTCAGCCATCCGTTGTTTTTTTTTTTTTTTTCGTCCGCGTTTTCTGAGCACCTGCTGTGTGCCAGCTGCTTGAGACATGAAGACACTGAGGACCCTAGGACCTGACCTTCGGGAGCCCCCGGGTTGGCAGAAAAGACAAGCAAGGAGACTGAGAAATGCATGGTCCTGGCAAGAGCTGGTATGAAAGGTACAAGGGAAGGAGAGCTGGCGGGACCCTGAAGGCTTGGCTTCTGCTCAGGGTACCGGGGTGGGATCCGAGACCCGTCCCAGAGAAGGCGATGAGCAAGCAGATATTGGCTGAGTGAAACCATAGCTCCCGCGAAGTGTCTGGAACACCCTAAGTGCTCAGTCTGTGCAGCCGGGACCACGACCTCCTGTTCTCTGCAAATCCACCTCCACAACTGGAACAAGAACTCTAAGAGCATCCTATTCCTCCCAGCATCCGAAGACCCTGGACCAGCCCTTGGTAAACACAACTAGGGCAGGAAGGAAGACATCGTTTTACCCCAAAGACTCCTGAACAGTGGTGCCAGCTTGGGGGAAGCTGGTGGGGGAAGAGGTGGGCGGGGATTCTGACCTCCCTCCTGGTGAGCTGAAAGGGTCTCCCCGCTCTGCCCAGGACCACTGATACAAAGAGCCCAGAGATGCACCCAGCCCGGGGTTCCCTCCCTTCCTTCCTGAGCCCTCAGCTACCCGAGACTCGCTCCACATGTGCCCCCCTAGGGCCAGGCACCACCCTCGTCCAGGACCACAAAGTAAATGAAGCAAAGTGCCTGCCTGCCTCCCCGTAGCGCGGGGGCTAAGATACAAGCGAACGATGGAGCCTGTTAGAAAGTGACGAGTGATGCAGAATGAAGGCGGCAGAGCTGGAGAGACCCAGAGCTCTGGGGATGGTGATTTCGGGCAGAGATCCCTGGGAAAGGATGCCCAGGAGGAGAGCAGAGTCGGTGCAAAAGCCCTGAGGCAGGGGAGCGTCTGGTGCGTTAGAGCAACAGCAAGGAGGCCCTGTACCCCGGGGCAGGACCAGAGGAAGCATGGGGAAGGGGAGATGGTGCTGGGCTTGTCAGCTGTCGAAAGGACTTGATTTTACTCTAAGTGAGACCAGAACCGCTGGAGGAGCTGGCCTCTCACCTTCCCAGATCAGCCTGGCTGCAGTTTAGAACAGAGTGGGAAAAGGAAACGAGAGAAGTCAAGAGACCAGGAACGGGGCCCAGATCACACTTGGGAGACAGGACTAGGCATCACTGAAAGTTGGCGGTGGGAGGTACTTGGAGCCTGATACATGCAGAGGGTGGAGCCAGCGGGATTTCCTGATTGATGGGGTATGCGGAAGAAAGAGGGAGCTGAGGGCTGCAGAATCATGGCCCCACCAAACACCACCACCTGATCCCCAGAACCTCAGACTGAAAGGGCTTTGCAGGGGTGATTAAGTTAAGGATCCTGTGATAGGGAGGTTGTCCTGCATTGTCTGGAGAGGAAGAAAAGGCAAGGGGGCCAGAGGCAGAGGTCAGGGTGATGCGTTGCTGGCTTTGAAGGGAAGGGGCCACAAGCCAAGAAATGCAGGTGCCTTTAGAAGCTGGAAAAGGGCAAGGAACAGATTCCCCCACCCCCGAGCCTCCAGAGAGAAGGCTGCCTTGCTGTTCCTCCAGTGAGGCCCATGTCAGACTTCTGACCTCCAGGATGTGCAGGAATAATTGTGTGTCTAAGCCACTGTGATTGTGGTCCTTGGTGACAGCCACCACGGAGACGAACATGAGGGCCAAGGGTGACCTAGTGAGCCTCATGCTCATGTCAGCACAGCCTCCTTGGTCTCGGCGGGCCGTGAGAGGACATAGGAAGAGAGGGGCTCATGCTGTGCCCACACCAGGAGGTCTGTGATCCAGCGGCTTACTGTGGGTGAAGCACCCCCAGCCGTAAAGTAGAGAGAACGGCAAGGCAAAGAACCCACCACCCCTCAAGGAGTGGGCAGCCCCTCTCTTCTTACAGGCACCACTTCAGATCCGCAGAGCGTCACCGGCCACATCTATATGTTGGCAGAAATTGCATCGCTCTCTGCAGCTCTGGGCGTGGCTTGCCAACTTGTTTTGGGGGAAGGGCTGCGTTAGAGCTGTAAGCTTGGGAGCCCATCCTAATCTGATGCTTTTTGCTCTTTTTCTGTAACTTTAGAATAAAAGGGATTTTTTAGCAACTACCTGGTGGCTCAGACAGGAAAGAAGCCTCCTGCATTGCTGGAGACCCGGGTTTGATCCCTGGGTCAGGTGGATCCCCTGGAGAAGGGAATGGCCACCCACTCCAGTATCCTGGCCTGGAGAATTCCATGGACAGAGGAACCTGGCCGTCTACAGTCCATGGGGTCGTAAAGAGGCGGACATGACTGAGCCACCAACACTTTCGTATTAGCAAATACCCAGTAACCCATGTGAATCCTCTTTTCTCATGGGTCTTAAGGAGACTGCTATTGGCAACGCGAGTTATCAAGGCATGAGACGTGCTCAGGTTCACTTTTTTTTAATGAAGATACTTTATTTCTTAGAGCGGTTTTAGGTTTACAGAGAAATCAAGCAGAAAGTACAGAGTTCCCTTATAACCGCCTCCCCACCCTATAGATTCCCTTTTGTTAATATCCCCCATTATTGCTATACACTTGCTACAAGTAATGAGCCCATATTGATGTATTATGCTTTAATATCTGTTTAAATAATTTTTTTTCTTTTGGGGTCGAGCCACAAAGCCTGCAGGATCTTAGATCCCCAACCAGACACCAAACCCTCACCCCCTGCACTAGAAGCAAGTAATGCCAACCACCGCCTGCTGGGGAGTCCCGACGCATCACATTAACCCGAGTCCAGGGTGTACATTGGGTTTCACTCGATATGGTACACTCTGTGGGTTTTGCTAAATGCATAACGACACGATTCCGCAATTTCCATCTCACACAGAGTCATTTCACTGCCATAAAAATCTTCTGTGTTCTGTCTCCTTATCCCTCCCTCGCCCCCACCCCTGGCCGCCACCAAACTTCATTGTCTCCAGAGTTTTGCCTTTTCCAGGGTAGTTGGAATCACACAGTGTGTGGCCTTTTTAGATTAGCTTTTTCCATTCAGCAACTTATATTTACTTTTCCTCCACAGTTTTTCATGGCATGATAGATTATTGCTTTTTAGGGCTGACTAGTATTCCTTTTGGAGAAGGCAATGGCACCCCACTCCAGTGTTCTTGCCTGGAGAATCCCAGGGACGGGGGAGCCTGGTGGGCTGCCGTCTATGGGGTCGCAAGGAGTCGGACGTGACTGAAGCGACTTAGCAGCAGCAGCAGCAGTACTCCTCTGCCTGGATGGACCACAGCTTATCCATTCACCCACTGAAAGACCGCCTGGTGGCTGTCAGTTTGGGGCAAATTTATAGTTTTTCTTTTTTTTTTTTTAAGACTATTTGCATTTTACTTATTTTTAATTATTTGGCCATGCCGTGTGGCACGCAAGAGGTATTAGTTCCCTGACCAGGAACTGAACCCACGCCCCCCTGCAGTGGTGGTACAGAGTTTTAACCACTGCACTGCCGGGGAAGTCCATGGGGAACTTTGAACAAAGCTGGGGCTACACAGTCCATGGAATTCTCCAGGCCAGACTACTGGAGTGGGTAGCCTTTCTCTTCTCCAGGGGCTCTTCCCAACTCAGGGATCAAACCCAGGTCTCCCGCGTTGCAGGCAGATTCTTTACCAGCTGACCACATGGGAAGCCCATGAGCAGACTTACATCATTACTTCTGTTGTGCTGGCCTGTGGGGGACGTTCTTTAACCATTGAAGGGTGTTTGTGCAGAGGCGAGTGGCCTCAGGATTTCTGGGGTGATGGGTGGCCCCGGGCGGTGTGGTGAGCTTTCTGAGACGGTGGGCAGTGGGGGAGGGCAGGTCAGAACATCTCAGGGAGGCTCCCTGACATCTCCCCCTCTCCTTCGAGGCCCAAACAGAGGCCGGGTGAACCTGAAGGGCTATCAGATCAGGAGTTCTCCACTCCATGGAGAAGGCTGGGACCCTCAAGTCCTAGGACTCTGGAATGAGGCTGTCGTGGAGAGCATAACTGTTCAGCGGTCACCATTACCCTGCGTGCGTGCGTGCGTGCGTGTGTGTGTGTGTGTGTGTGTGTGTGTGTTACCCTGATGGGTGGTCCCAGGGCAGAGGACGGAAGCCCTTGCCCCCCCAGCCTGGTCCCCCACCCCCGACCCCAGAGTGCGGCACAGAGCAGGTGCTGGCCAGGTCTGCAGTTTCATGAAGAGGGACCCCCCTCGTGCGGCTTTGCCGGCTGGCTCCCACCAGCGAGGGCAGAAGCGGGAGACGAGGCTGAGCGTGGAGCCGCGCCCCCGCCCCCACCACCGGGGCCTGCAAGGCCGCCTCGCCCGTTGGGGGACCATCTCCCGGCCTGATTATCAGTGCCCATCTGGGTCGACCTCGCACAAAAACAGGAAGAACTGGGACAAGATCCTCCACCTTCCTCTGATTGTCAGCGCCCAATTGTTTCCTCGCGGAGACGCCATCCGGAGGCTTCACGGATGCTCCTGTGCCTTGGCCTGGTCAGCTCCTCCCCCCCAACCCGACTCCCAGCAGAGAGAAGGGGCCGGGGAAGCCCTGCCCTCCGGCGGAGCCCAGGCCACGGCCCGCGCGGCCACCAGACGCAGGGAAAGACCTTGACCTCCCTCCGGTCTTTCAGGGCAAACCCAGGGGGCTTTCCGAGGCTGCGGGGGGCGGCTGGTGCTGAGGTGGAAACAACCCCCTGAGAAACGCCTTCAGCTGCAGGGTGACAGAGGAGCTGTCCCAACAGGATGCAGGTGACCCTGGCCAGGAGGCGGGAGAGCCGCCCGCTCCCGGCACCCACGGCCAGCAGCAAAGAGCGGAAAGGAAATGCGGAGGGTTGGCAGCGCCGGCCTTGGTGGGGAAGGTCGCCCAGCCTCCCGCACCACTGTGAAGGTTTTCCAGCAGCTGAGTGTCCCCACGTGGGATTTGCTGTGACCCCCGGGGCTGGAGGAGACCTCAGAGGCCAGGAGGTAGAAGACTCTGTCCCGCTCCCCGCTGCCCCATCAGACACGCACACACATGCATTCACACGTGCTACAGGGTCCGTGCACACGCAAGCTCAAGAGCCACTTCCCCTGGGAAGGGAGTCCTCGCCTTCTGCAGTTTACGAGACCACCTGGGGCCCGTTGGGCTTTGACATTGGTCCCACCTCCAAGGTGATCTGAATTCTACTACTTCTGGCTTCCGGAAGCCTCAGCCGCTGACTGTCTGCCCCTTCACAGGTGCCTGCAACAGCCTTGGGTGTCCACGGTGGCCTGTCCTCATCTAGGCCTGCTGCTCCTGGCCTCAGCAGCCTGATTTTCCTGGGAGCAAGAGAAGTTGCCTGGCCCCCCGAAGAGCCAGCCTGGGAAATTTTGCAGTGCCGTTTCCGCCATACCCGATGGATTGAAGTAGCTCCTCAGCCTCCCACGTGCAAGAGGAGCGGGCAGAGACCTCACCTGTTCATCGGCAGAGCGTCAAAGAATTCACAACCATGTTTGAAAGCCACCATCATGCTCAAATAGGATGATGGACCCTCAAGGTGAGGGGTGAGGGTTTTGCCCCCCACCCCATCCTGAGGCTCTTTGGCAATGCCTGATGTCTGAGTGGTCTGAGTGGTCGTGTCCCCAAATTCCCATGTTGAAAACCTAACACCCAAAGGAATCACCTGGCAGTCCAGTGGTTAGGAATCCATGATTTCACTGCCTTGGCCTGGGTTCAATCTGTAATAGGGGAACGAAGTTCCCGCAAGCGGCACGGTGTGGCAGAGGACAACCAAATACAAGCAAGCAAAGCAAACCCTAACCCCTAAGATGACAGCCTTGGGAGGCGCAGCCCCCGGGAGGGGACCCGTGCCCACGAGACGCCCCACGGAACATCACGTCCCTTCCTCCAGGTGAGGAGGCGGCGGGAAACCACCGCGCCGGCACCTTGACCTTGGACATCCAGCCTCCCGGAACCTTGGGGAACCGACAGCTGTTGTTTCTTAGCTGCCCTGTCTGCGGTGCTCTGTTATAACCGCCGGGACGCGCTGAGACGCTGGAAGTGTCTGGCTGCCATGGCTGGGTGAGAGTGTGGCTGGGAGTGGGGGTGGAAGGGAAACACGCTACAGGGCCCAGGACAGCCCCCCAGAGACCGACCCAGCCCCAAACACCCCTGGGGCCTTGGAGGAGAAACTGGGGCTGAGGGATGCGGCCTCCAGGTGTGGTCCCTCTGCCGGCCCCGGGGACCACCGGGGGGCTACGACGTGGCAGGACAGCTGCCCCGAGGAGCAGCTCCCCACCCCCAGCTGGGGTCACGGCTCTTGGGGTGGCAGCAGAGGCCTGAGCTCTGGGCTGGGAGAGCCAACGGCATCCCTCATCCCCACTCTGCTCCTTCCGCCTGGTGACCCCCGTGAATCACCCTCTCCATCACCACCTTGCTTACCCCCTGGAGGCAGGAGGGGCCGCCCTGGATGAACCACAGCGATCCAGGAGCTGGAAATGGATCAAAGACCTCTGACAGTGGTCAGTGCCCGTGTAGACCCGGCCAGTGCGATGTGCCTGACCGGGGGCCATCCAGCCAGAGGGGCTCAGGCCTGTTCGCAGACAGCTTGGGCTTTCTTTAGTTCCTCTCTTTTCTCTCTGCACCCACTCCAACTGCCCCCCCTCCGCCCCGCTCCGGGGTTTCCCTTGAAATACCAACCACACAGCTGCAGAGGCAGCCCCCGAACCGCAGCCTTCCGGGGCCCGCTCCGAGCAGCGGCCTGAGAGGCCCAGGCCGGGCCTGCATTGTTCCATTTTTGGAATTCTTCAAGAGTGAGAGCAGCCTGGCTGTCAACGGAGCTCTGTTCACAGAGGCCGGCCCGGCGAAGGGGAGAGGGCCCGCTATTGTCCGGCCGGGCTGCGGGCCGCTGGAATGCGCTGGAATGCCGGCCCGCGTGGCACGGCCCCAGAGCGGGGCCTTTGTGTGCAAACACCGGCAGGCCGGCCCTCCCATAAATAATGACGACCTCACTGCTAGGGCTGGACAGGCGTCCGGGCACCAGGACTCCGTCCTGTGACGAGTGGGCACCCAGAGTGGCCCCCCCCACCCCAAGGAGCGCCTTCGCTGGTGGGTGGGTGGTTCGAAAGTAGATTGTTTCGACTGGGGGCTCAGCTGACTCCACAGGAGGCCTGACAGTTAGGGTGGGGACCTCAGTCCCGGTCAAATGCTAGCAAGTGTACCTGGGGACACGGCGGGGGGCGGGGGGATGGGAGGGGCTAGACCGGGTCACCATCAGGAGGACGATGCTCAGTCCGACCGGCTCCAGGTGAGGTTCCGTGGTCACTTCATCCCTGAGAGCTGAGTTTTCTTCAGGACCAGGACCAGGGGGCAGAAATCCACGTGTTTCAGCCAGGCTGTCAAGGTCACCATCACAGGGGTGAGTCACCAGGGAAGTGAGACAGTGAAAGTGAAAGTCGCTCAGTCGTGTCCGAATCTTTGCAACCCCACGGACTATACAGTCCATGGGATTCTCCAGGCCAGAATACTGCAGAATACTGCAGCCTTTCCCTTCTTCAGGGGATCGTCCCAACCCACAGATCGAACCCAGGTCGCCCACATTGCGGGCGGATTCTTAACCAGCTGAGCCTCCAGGGAAGCCCAGGAATACTGGAGTGGATAGCCTATCCCATCTCCAGCAGATCTTCCCGACCCAGGAATCGGACAGGGGTCTCCTGCATTGCAGGCGGATTCTTTACCAGCTGAGCTTATTTACAGAAGCCCAGTAGGGAGTAAGTGTTCAAACAGCACTTCACCCCAAGGTGCTCCTCACCAAAAAGCATGATGCCAGCCTAACCAACACATAACCTCAGATACACCTGACTAGGGGCATCCTTACAAAAATACTTGACCAGGCCCCTACAAGACTGTCAAAGCATCAAAAACAAGGAAAGCCTGAGAAGACATCATAGCAAAGACAAGCCTGAGGAGACATGATGACCAGCATGTCCTGGATGGGATCCTTGAAGAGAGATAGAATATTAGGTGAGAGATAAGGAAGTCCGGATAAAGTACGGGCTTTGATGAACAATATTGTGTTGATACTGGTTCCTCAATTGTGACATATGTACAAGAACCAGAGTAGATGTTGCTATTAGTCTGCAAATTTTCTGCAAGCCTAAAGCTGTTGTAAAATGAAGAGCATCATATACATTCAGGAACAGGCTACCTGTGGCTACATAGCAATTGCTCAGTAAATAGGAATTTGATGTGCTATGCCAACCTACCCCCTGTCATTCCAGACTCAGAGAAGCATGGAAATTCAGAGAGAGCCTTTTCAGTTTAATCTGCTCAGTAGATGACACTGAAGGTATCCTGTTATGAGGAGGAAATGAAATAAGGCTGCAGGAGTGCATTGCGGGGGAAGCAGGGGACTGGACTGTGAGCGTGCTGAGGACCAGGGCTGAGTCTCCGTCTCCTCGGTGGCCCCAGGGCTTGATCCAGAGGCTGGCACACAGCAGATGCTCAGCAAGCTTGCTGGGTAATGGAAGGTAGGAGGGAAGGGAACATGAAGAGTAGATTGGTGGTGGTTTACTTGCTGGCATGTCCTACTCTTGTGACCCCATGGACTGTAGCCTGCCAGGCTCCTCTGTCCATGGGATCTCCAGGCAAGAATACTGGAGTGGGTTATCATTTTCTTCTCCAGAATAGTAGATTGAATAGATGGAAATGGACAGATGGATGTTAGATGAATGGACAGGTGAATGACTACTGGATGGATAGGTAAACGAGTGGTGGATGAATGAGTTGCTTCTGGATGGGTAGATGGATGGTGGATGAATGGATGAATGATGGATGGGTAGATGAATGACTGATGGATGGATGAATGGATGGATGGATGATAGAAGGATGGATGGGTGGATGACAGGTGGATGGATAGTGAATGGATGGACGAGGGATAGGTGGAAGATGTGTGGATACATAGTGAATGGATGGATGAGTGGATGGATGGGAGACAGGTGGATAATGTGTGGAGGGATGGTGGGTGGATGGATGGATTGATGCATAAGAGGATGGTGGGTGGGTGGATGGATGGATGGATGAGGGATAGATGGATGGGTGGATGGTGGGTGGATGGGTGGATGGGTGGACGGATGTATCTGCTGGGTTTGGGAGGATGGAATTGGGTGGAAGCTCTTTACCTTCCACCCAGGTTGTGTCTTCTCCCTGGACAAGTGAGATGCTCTCTGGAATCATTATTTACCAAACTTAAGGCACCCGTGTTTACCTGAATTGAACGATCCCACAGTGGGGAGGTGAGGATTATTGTAAAGAACTAGTTTAACCCTAAGTGATTCTGTCAACGCGGGCAGCTGGGATTGCTTGCCAGCATACGACAGCTTGTATTCCTGTGCACTCTGAAATCCCCTGCCCAGGGCGGAAAGCACCAGAATCCTGGGGATTTTTCTAGAGTGGATTGTGTTTTGCCAACGAGAAAGAGTCGCCATCAGATGCAAGTGGTGAGAGGTGACCCGTCGAATCGAGAGCCCCTTCCCACCCCTCCGGTCAGCCATCACTGTGACCACCCACCTTGGCTGACCGGCAGCACTGCCCAGGAGAGGTGGCATCGTTCAGAGCCCAGCGTGACCGTCCGGGAGATCACTTCCCACGGAAACAGCCCTTCACTAGAGTCTCCAGCATCCAGTCACCGCCTGTCTGTCAGCAGCACGGCTGCCTGGGGGGTGGTTTCTCCTCCGCCCAGAACAACAGGATCCTCCTCAGACAACTTGGCAAGGCCATGGCTGACCACTCACCATGTCCCTGCCCAGCATCCCTCCTGCACCTCATGGCCCCGGAGTCTAGGGTAGAATACAGGAGTCTGAGGTCCTACGCCACCGTGTGAAATCACAATAATCGGTAGATGTGTGTCCTGGTAGGTGGCAAATCAGCTTACCAAACTGCGGGTACCATAGACGCCTGATTTTGTACATCTATATCCACCTGCATGGAAACAGAGGAAGACCACAGACAGCAGATCGCCTAACCAGCACCCACAGAGTTGAGACCACACGTGGGTCCCTGCACTAACTGTCTCCAGCGGGGTCTGGGTCCTGCTGGCCACTCCCAGCTGGCAGCACCTCCAGGAGCCCCCCTGCCCCTCTCTGCCCCCCACACACCTGCCAACGCCAGCCTTGTTCACACCGCTGCTGATGTTTCTGTGCTTATAGTCAATCCGTTCCTTTACATAACTATTACATCAACCAATGAAATCTCAGTGCAGAAAGCTATTCATTCTATGGAAACTAAGCTTTAGAAAACACTGATGATGATAAGTTGTTACAAAGGAAATGAGAAAGCTTCAACTGAGTAGTAGATAAGGCAGAGGTTAACAATGGTAGCAAGCATTCATAAAATTCTAGAAGAATCTTGAATTAGGACTGTGAATTCAGAGTATAGAACTCTGGGCAGTAACGGTACCAAATGAATGTACATTTGCACCATTTGAGGCTAAAACAATGTGGAAACCGTGAGCACGAGCCACCCTGCTTTGAATGGCGTGTCCCTTTCACTCGCCTCCTACCCCCCTGGCCTCAGTTGGAGGAAGTTACACCTTCTCCCCGAGATGCTGAGCATGGCTGTTCTAAGACTATACGTGACTTTTATTTTCTTCTTCGTATTTTTCCACATTTTGCAAATTTTATCCAATCAACGTATATCACCTTAATAATCAGAAAGGAAAAATATGTGTTTAACCAGCATCAACACGTCAGGAGGATCGCCGTTCCCAGGCAACCTAAGCCAGAGCTGCACCTTCAAAGATCAGAGTTGCTCAACCACGGCATTGGATCCTTTAGGGCTGGCTGGATCATTCCTTGGGGTGGGGGTGGGGAGGCTGTCCCATGCACCATGGGATGTTTAACTTCTCAAGAGACCAGTAGCAACCCCTCCCCCAGCTGTGACAAAAAAAACAGACATTACTAAATGTTTCCTAGGGGATCAATGTCACTGCAGTCTGAGAACCACTGGTCCAAATGAAAGTTTCTAGAACACTCCGTGTCCATCCTGGGCGAAACCTGGAGCCAGCAGAACTTTTGGGAAATCTTCTCTATCTGTCTAGACTACCCCCATGCCTCAGCCTGCCCCAAGAACCCGAGCCTCCTCACTGTTCCCACCCACATCCCCATCACACCTGACACCAGACAGGTAACACTCCAAATGCTTCCAGTTTTCTGGAGGCTGTGGCTTCACAGACCCAGAACCCTGGATCATTGGAATCTATATGTCTTAACACCATCTTTCCACTCTCACCCTTAGAAGGTGCTGCGCAGAGATGATGGTGACTGTCTTTCCAAGAAAGTTATTCTCAGGGTGGACGGCGCCTCGTGCTAGCTACCTCCTCCCTCAAAGGACCTCCAGGGCAGGCATCCAACCCCTCTGTCATCACTTTCTTCTTCTTCTTCATTATATCTGTTCTTTTCTCCATTCTTGGAAAGACATCGACTTTTTCTGTATCTGGAAAAGCCCTTGGAGCATCCAACCAAATCAGAAGCATGAGGGGGGTGGAGTGGGGGGGCGGTTGCCGCTCCACATGGCCACACACTGCCTCCCTGTCTGGGAAAGGATGCTATTGCGTCCCCCACGCCCACCCTTCTTTAGCCTCATGCTCTGGTTGGGGCCTTGCTAGGAACCCTGGCTCTTCCACTTTCCAGAAAGCGCCTGGGTTTGTCTACCTGTGGTCCCTCCAGTCATATCCTAGGGGTCTGGGCAGCATATGTGGAAAGACTTTCCTATCAGGGTCCACTCATCACCAACCCAGAAAAGCCAAAATGAAGCTGAGCGTGTGAGCTGTGAAGGTGAATGCAGAGGAGGCAGGGCAGGGAAGGTTCTGGAAGGTCTGGTGGTCCTTCCCCAGGGAGGGCATACCAAGAGGAAGAAGATGGACCACACCCCCAAGTGCCTAGACGCTGGGGTTCACTGGGCTTCACGCCCAACAATGGCGAGGGAAGCCACTGGGGGTAGGAAGTAGTATTGGGCACTTATCCTTATTTTTCTCATGCTTTTTTTTTCCCAAATCACAGCTTTATTGAAACATAATTCACATACCATACAATTCACCCCTTCAAAATGTACAATTCAGTGGTTTTTCATTCATTCACCAAGTTGTGCAACTGTCACCACTGCCTAATTTTAGAACATTTTCATCACCCCCCAAAAGAAGCCTCACAGTCGTTAGCAGTCACTCCACATCCGTGGCCAGCCAGACCCCGCTCACCACTAATCTACTCTCTGTCTCAATGGATTTGCTCGTTCTGGACTTTTAACATAAATGGGATCCTATAATATGTGGCCTTTTCACCTGGCATCCTTCACTATATGTAATGCCTCCTCTGAATTGTAACATGTCAATACTTCATTCTTCTTAGAACTGAAAAAATATGCTGTGAGATGGGCATACCACAGTCTGCTTATCTATTTATCAACTGATGGATATTTGGGTTGCTCCTGATTTTGGTTTTTATGCTGCTGTGAATATTCCCATTTGCATTTTAGGGCAGACGTAAGCTTTCATTTCTCTTAGACAAATACCTGGAAGTAGAATTTCTGGGTCACACGGTCACTCTGTGTTTAATGTTTTGAGGAACTGCCAAACTATTTTCCAAGCTGACTGCACTCTTTTACATTCCCACCACAATGAACCAATTTCTCCTCACCCTCGCCAACACTTGTTATTGTCTGTCTTTCAAATTATCGCCATCCTAGTGGATATGAAGTACATTCTAGGTTCTTTTGCCTTAAGCATCTTTTCCATAGACATCTCTGATGCAAACATCTGTGCTGCAAGCATCTCACTACATAACTACCTGGCCGTAAGGCAAGTTTGCCATAGAAGACTATATAACAAGCAAAAGGGGGACATTAAAAAGGTCATAGTGAAGCATGAGAAATGAATAAGAATGTTAAAAGGGCTTTATCTTGAAATGCGAAGTGTTTGAATACATTTAAGATGCGTGTGGGGCTTCTTGGGTGGCACATGGTAAAGAACCCACTTGCCGATGGACATGAGAGACTCGAGTTCCATCCCCACGTCGGGAAGGTCCCGTGGGGAAGGGTATGGCAACCCACTCCAGAATTCTCGCCTGGAAAATTCCATGGTTGCAGGAACGTGGGGGGCTACAGTCCATAGGCTTGCAAAGAGTCGGACACAATTGAAGTGACTGAGGACATCCACTCACATGCAAGATGTGTGTAGATTCTGGACGGCACTACTCAAATAATAGATTTTATTGTGTGGGTTTCACTCAAGCTCTTCTCTTCCAGGTCATGGTGTTTTTCTACAATTTTTTTTTTTTAGCTTGTCAATTTGTCTCTTCATTTGGCATCACAGTTTTTCTTTTTCTTTAATTTTCTTTTCTTCTTTAAGAGAGATATCAGTTTCCAAACACTAAGATTTGAACCCAAGCTCTGAAACATGCAGTGACAGCCTCCACACTGCTGTGTGCTCTTGACCTATTGTTACCTGTCCCGCAATAGACATTCCAGACTTCTATGAACATTATGGGTTCAGTTTGCATCTTCAAGGTCCTCAGCCTCTTTCTCCTCCAACCTAATGTGTTTCAATATAAGAAACCAACCCTTGGGGTAAGTCATCCTTATCTGTCGGCTCCATAAAGTCATCAATAATGTCACTAACTGAAGAAATGCTGGCACATCTCAACCACATAAACCAAACTGTCATCCAGTTATTTTACCAATCACGGCAACATTGTCTCATCGTTGATTATTAATATTCAGGCTGTGAAAATGTTTGAGGCAAAGGAGTTTATAGCAAAAAGACTGGACATGTGTGAAGTGGTACCTCATTGTGGTTTTGACTTGCATTTCCCTAGTGACTGATAATTCTGAGCATCTTTTCATGTTCTTGTTGACCACTTGTATCTCTTATTTGAAGAAATGTCTACTCAAATCCTTTGCCCATTCTTAACTAGGTTGTCTGTCTTTAGGAATGCTTTGTACCTTTTGGACACAAGGCTCTTGTCAGATATAGGATTTTTTATATTTTCTCCTATTCTTTTCTTAAATATATAAAGGTGCTAAACCAGGCTTCCCTGGTAGTTCAGCTGGAAAAGAATCCACTTGCAATGCAGGAGACTCCGGTTCGATCCCTGGGTTGGGAAGATCCCCTGGAGGAGGGCATGGCAACCCACTCCAGAAGTCTCGCCTGGAAAATTCCATGGACAGAGGAGCCTGGTGGGCTGTGGGGTCGCAAAGAGTCAGATACAGCTGGGCAACTTTCACTTTCAAACCACCTCAAGAAGTTTTTTTTTTTAATAATATATTTATTTCTTTAGCTGTGCTGAGTCTTAGTTGTGACGCATGGGATCTAGTTCCCTGACCAGAGATTGGACCTGGGTCCCCTGCATTGGAAGGGCAGAGTCTTAGCTACTGAACCATCAGGCAAATCCTCTTTTGCCCATTTTTAAATGGATTGTTTGTCTTTAGGAATTCTTTGTGCCGTCAGATACAAGATTTGTAAATATTTTCTGTGAGTCATCCTTTCATTTTCTTAACAGATCTGTATGGCATACATGAGTTTTTTCTTTTGATGAAGTCCAGTTTATCTTATTTTTCTTTCGTTACTTGTATTTTTGGTATCATATCTAAGAATCTAAGTTCTCCTCCTCTCTTTTCTTGGAGGAGTTTGAAAGTTTTATCTCTATGTGTGCCTTTGACACACTTTACTTTTTGTATATGGTGTGAAGCGAGGTCTTAATTCATTCTTTTGTGGGTGAATATACAGTTGTTCCCTGTATGAAAAAGACTAATATTTTCCCCATTGAATAATCTCAGTAGCCTGCTCAAAATGCAATTGATCTAATACAGATGAATTTGTTCCTGGACTCTATTTTGTTTCCCTGGTCTAAATATCTCTCACTATGCCAATGCCACAGTCCTGATTACTGAAGCCTTGTAGTGAATCTGAAACAAGAAGTGTGAGCTCTGAGACAAGAAGTGTGGGCTCTGTCATTCTGACTTTCTCTCTCAAGATCGGGTCTTCTGGGTCCCTTGCATTTCCATACGAATTTTAGGATTCATTTGTCCCTGTCCTTCACCATCTCCCAGAGCTTGCTCAAACTCATGTCCATTGAATCAGTGATGCTATCTAACCATCTCAACCTCTGCCACCCTGTTCTCCTCCTGCCCTCAATCTTTCCCAGCATCAGGGTCTTTTCTAATGAGTCAGATCTTCACATCAGGTGGCCAAAGTATTGGAGCTTCAGCGTCAGCTTCAGTCTTTCCAATGAATATTCAGGACTGATTTCCTTTAGGATTGACTGATTTGATCTCCTTGCTGTCCAAGGGACTCGCAAGAGTCTTCTCCAGACCACAGTTCGAAAGCATCAATTCTTCAGTACTCAGCCTTCATTATGGTCCAACTCTCATATCTGTATAGGACTCCTGGAAAAATCATAGCTTTGACTAGATGGACCTTTGTCCTTAAAGTGGTGTTTCTGCTTTTTAATATGCTGTCTAGGCCTGTCATAGCTTTCCTTCCAAGGACCAAGCATCTTTTAATTCCATGGCTACAGTAGCCATCAGCAGTGATTTTGGAGCTCAAGAAAATAAAATTCATTTACTTAGATCTTCTTAAATTTCTTTCAGCAGTTTTCTAGTTCTTTGAACGTCTTTCATTAAATTTACTCTTAAGCATTTTATTCTTCTTGATACTTCTGTGAAAGGAATGGTTTTTTTTACTTCATTTTTGGATTGTTCATTGCCTGAATGGACAGAGTTTCAGCATGAACGAACAGTAGGCAGGCATGGGGCTGGAGGTGTAGGGTCAGCTTGCAGCTCAGCCCTTCCTGGACCAGCCCAGCCATCTTGGTTTGACGTGTGTGTCCCCCCAAAGGGTATGTTCAAATCTTAACACTCAGAACCTGTGAATGTGACCTCGTTTGGAAAAAAGTCTTTGCCAATGTAATACTGTGAAATTAAGATGCATAAAGCTAAGGGAAGGTTGTGCTGGATTCCTTGGTGGCTGAGACGGTAAAGAATCCGCCTGTAATGCAAGAGACCAGGTTTGATCCCTGGTTCAGGAAGATCCCTGAAGGAGGGCATGGCAACCTACTCCAGTATTCTTGCCTGGAGAATCCTATGGACAGAGGAGCCCGGGGGCTATAGTCCATGGCGTCTCAAAGAGTTGGACGCGACTGAGCGGCTAACACGTGTGCTGGATTAATGCTGGACAGGGGCGACCCTAAGCCCACAACAGGACAAGGGTCGTTGGACACAGGCGGGGAGAGGATGCCATGGGGAGAAAGCCACGTGTCGCTGCCGCCCAGCTGCGGGGCCCCGGCAGCCACACCCGGGGTCCTGTAGGGCCATCCGAGTCGCCAAAGCAGACGCAGCATTGACTTCTCGATGGTACCTTATGTAAGCTCCAAAGGCCCCTGCAGAAGTCCGTGGGACTTGCCACGATTATTGTCCCGATTTCATCAACTTCTCAAGTGTCATTTGCCTTTATCAAGATCGAAGTCATGCTTAAAATTAGTCACTAACTTGCCCATTCGATTGGCAAGAAGCAAAGCGATTTCGCTCACTCCTGTCAGACCCCAAAGCTGCATCCTTGGCTGTCCCGACTCTGTGGCAGAGAGATGGAAGCAGACCAGCAGTGGGGGGTCAGGGTGCCCCCTGGGAGGGAGGCTGTGACTGATAGGTCTGCCCGGCCACGAGGAAGTGCCAGTCGGCAGGGGCGGGGCACGGGGACTTGGCCTTCTCAGCCCGGGGCCTCCTCGCGTGAGCTGGGGGTTGGGGTCTGAGCGGAAACACCTGGGGGAGATGGACGTGCCTTCGGGGTTTTCAGTCCCAGGCCAGAGCATTCTCTGCGGGTCAGGGTTTGCAGCCCGCCCACCCCCACAGCCCTGGACGCCTGCAGGTGCAGGAGCGCGCCTGTGAGGCCCCAGGGAGTGCCCGCCCTGTGCACTCTCGTGCCTTACGTTTCTGGCTGAACAGACAAGTGCACAGGGCTTTAATCTAACAGCAGCTCCCCAGGTACCCCAAGGGTCCCTGAGACCAGCGTTGCCCATCACATGGGAGACCCCTGAGACTACCCCAAAATGCAAGAACATGGTTGGGAGCCCCAGGAAAGCACGGATGGTAGGGTCAGAGTGGGGCAGTCTCTTGCCCTCTGTGTCCAGAGGTGGCAGAGACATTGTTTCTGCCGATCGTGGGGCGCTTGCCTTCAAGACGGATCCACCTAACACACACGATGCTTTCAAACTGTGGTGTTGGAGAAGACTCTCGAGAGTCCCTTGAATTGCAAGGAGATCCAACCAGTCCATCCTAAAGGAAATCAGTCCTGAATATTCATTGGAAGGACTGATGCCGAAGCTGAAACTCCAATCTTTTGGCCACCTGATGCAAAGAGCTGACTCATTGGAAAAGACCCTGATGCTGGGAAAGATTGAGGGCTGGTGGAGAAGGGGATGACAGAGGATAAGATGGTTGGATGGCATCACCGACTCAATGGACATGAGTCTGAGCAGACTCCAGGAGATAGTGAAGGACAGGGAAGCCTGGGATGCTGCAGTCCATGGGGTCACAGAGTCAGACGTGAGTGGGTGACTGAACTACAACCACACACACAATGGGTGTGTCTTCAGTTGCTGAGCTGTTTGATCCACATGATGCTCCAAATCAGAAGCTGAACTAAGGACACTGTACAACTGGACCTGCCCTTCGTGCCTGTGAGTTCTGCCAGGGAGCCTGAGCGTTTCAGAGCAGGGCCTCATGCATCACCTGGGTGGTCCTTCGACTCCTCCAGGCCCTCGTCTGCTGTCTGCACACGCCCCGCTCTGTGGCAGCCCGTCGCCCCTCTCCCACCCAGAGTCTGCCCACCAGCGTCCTACATGTGAGGAGCCCAGGGCCCGGGGGCTGGAAGGGCTTCCTGCCCAGCCAGGCTGACTGGTGGGCTGCTAGGAGGACCTTTGCGCCAGACCCTGCCGAGCCAGACTGCCCAACCAGCCCCGCTGAGCTGGCAGAGTGCTTCCTGCCCGCCAAGGTGTGTGCAAGTCTCGTCTAGGTAGCTTTTCTGGGAGCGGTTCCCGCCTTCATTTCCTCATTCCCTGCCTCCTTCCTTCCTTCTTCCTTCCTTCCTTCCTCCTTCCGACAACGGCGGGCTGGACCCCCCGCACACATCCCTGCTCACTCACAGCATCCTCCTTTGCCTCCGCCCAGACCCCACTCCTGCGCTCTGGGCTCCGCGCTCCTAGACTGTGATTCAGACCTCTGGGTGTCATGCTGGAGGCTGCGGGGAAGGCCTGGGGTTCCCTCAAAAGTGATTTTGGGGATGGGGGACTCCTGAGGGAGGCAGGAGGCAGGTTGAGGATGCAAGGGGGGAGACTGGGGAGGTTGCCGGGGGGACAGATGTCACGTATCCAGAGCCCAGGCCCAGGGACAGTCGTGTGCTGGTGACGAAGATCCACCCAAACAGAACAGGGCAAAGCAAGAGGTTTTCTTCTCCTATGAATTTCCCACTTTCTCACCCTGGCGCCAACCCCATCCTCAGGAAAGGCCTCTCCATGGCCAGATAGCAAAGCCGTCTCCCATGAGGACACGGACCCCTCCAGCCTCTCTTCGGGGTGCGTATCTTGGTGAGCAAGGTCCGATGACGTGGAGTGCCCTGTTCACAGAGCTGTGGCAAAGTCAGGGAGGCCAGGGCCCTACCATGGCCAGACCGAGGGCTGGCTGATGTCAGGGCCCGCATGCTGAGGCTGTGTGAGAGCTGAGCCAACACCCTGGTCTCGTGGAGCAGAGGGAGATGGCCTGAATAGACAGGAATTCCTGTAGAGGATGAGCCTCTGCTAGAATAGCCCTGGGGATGGGAGGTTCACTACCTGTACAGCCTGCCGCCCCATTTGGGAACCTTCAGCTGTGAGAAAGGTTTTCCTCCTGCAGCTGAAATCTCACTTTCTGGAGGGTCCCCCAGCCCTGCATTCATCCCCAGCCCCACGAAGCCCGAGATGTACTTGCCGACCCCAGGCTCAGCCCTGGTCTCGCTTCAGCTCCATCACCGCGGTTTCTCTGCAACCCCCTGGTGCGTCCCTTCAGGCTCAAAGCAACATGTCCTCCCCGAGAAGCCTGGCCTGGAAGCACTTCACGGAAGAGACGCCTGCTGGAGATGCTCCACGCGGACGCCCGGCCACAGACACAGCCTCGGAGAGGCAGCAGGGAACCTGTCTCCAGAAGTCACCACAGCCTCGGGAAGCCTCTGGAAGGAGGGCGTGGCTCCCCTCTCCACCCCCAGCCCCAGCTCCGGCCACTGTTGTCCACAGTGGCCCCCGCCTCCGGCAACACCCGCCCCTGCATCAAAGGTCCACCAAGACTGGTGAGTTGAGGAATGTTCTGGCAGAAAGGGGGCTCGGATCCCACACAGCCAAAAAACAAACAGAAAAGGAGGAATGTGACCACAACCCGGTCCTGCCCCCCGCCCCCTCCCTCTGGGACCCAGTGGACCTGAAGGACCACACTTAACATGGCTCTCAGAGTCACCCTGACCTCGGGTCTGCAGATGCACCTGCTCAGACCAAGTCAAACAAACCAGCTGTTTAATTTGGGGGAAATGAGAGGCACGTCTGAGTGTCAGGGTGTCCCCGCCCTGGATGGTTCCTCTAACACACAGCCCCGGGCTCCAGAGAGTGGAAACAAGGGCGGCGGGCCACACAGGAGGGAGCTGGGCTCCATTCCCCCAGGAGGGAAAAGCACAGGGGTGTCAGGAGGCAGTTGCAGGGTCCCAAGGTCAGGAAGCAAGCTTGCCTGGTGCACGCGAACAGCTTGGCTCTGGGTCCTCGGGAAACCAGAATGCCAGCCTTGCTCCAGGCAGCACTTCCCCGAGGCACCCTGAGCGCATCACCAACCTGCTTCAACAACTGTAATTAAACGCAAAGCTGAGTGAAAGATGCTGGCTGCAAAGGACCTCATACTGTCCAATTCACACAGTGTCCAGAGCAGGGGACGCCTCAGCGAAATCCAGAAACTTGGTGTACATGCCATAAACTGGGTCAGCCCAGCAGCTTCCCACCCTGGCTGCCCATGCCTCAGGCCCTGATCCCACACACCCTCCAGGGGCCCCCACGCCTCCTCCAGCCCCCCACACAGATCCTCACTCCCGACTCCCTCCTGCCTCAGGGCCTTTGCACACCTGGTCCATTCCTGTTTATCCTCCAGTGTGTGTGTTAGTCGCTTAGTCTTTGCGACCCCATGGACTGTAGCCCGCCAGGCTCCTCTGTCCATGGAATTCTCCAGACAAGAATACTGGAGTGGTTGCCATTCCCTTTTCCAGGGATCTTCTCAACCCAGGGACCGAACGTGGGCCTCCTGCACTGCAGGTGGGATCTCTACTGCTGAGCCACCAGCGAGGCCCTCCAGAGCCTGAGACACTGAGAATTTCTCTGGGAAGCCTGAGACACTGACCTCCCTGCATGGCTAACTTCCCAGAGCTCCAAGGACATCTCCTTAGCAGAATCCACCACCGTTACCATCTTACATTTATTTTTGTTTGTCTCCCACAAGGACGTGAAATCCGCCACGACAGAAATTGAGTCTGACCATGCCGAGTGGCCGACAGATCACCCAGTGGCTCCTGGGTGGTTTCCCACCAATGTCAGCTGCGCCAGAAACCAGGGCCCAGCGCGGGGCACGGACTTGCCCAAGGACCCTGAGCTTGTCAGCATCAAACCCAGGACTCGAACCCGGGCCTACCACACTCCAGGACACGGAGCATTCCCGCACAAGCATTCAGCCAGCTGGCCTGCACAGCCTGACCAACTGAACAGACGGCTAAATTGATACTTTGCAAAACATGCGTGTTTCCAATTGCAGAGTGCTGCTGTGACTTTGAAGCCTTCCCCTGATGTGGCGAAGGACGGAGGTGGCTGGCCTGGGGTGGGGAGGGATGGCAGAAGACGCTCCGCAGAAGCCCCAGGGCACCCACGCCCTGGAAAGAGATCAGACAGTATCCTCACTCCCGAGGCCGCAGGCAGCCGGCTCCCCACTTGAAAAGGACCCCGTATCGATTTCACTTTTTTTCCTCCTTGGTGCCTCCCTGATGAGAAGATGTTAGAGTTGAAAATAAATAGATGTGTGGCCGGGTAGATAGATAACTAGATAACTGGAGCCTGGGTTTGTTCTGGGAATGTTGGCCCTCTCCCCATCCTAGGGGCCAGGGGACGGGTGGTGGGTTTCCCACCATCCCTGCTAAGGCGCTGGGGTGGAGGTGGGGCGGTGCCCCAATGCCTGAGCACCTTCTAGATGCCGTTCCCCTGCCTCATTCACTCTCAGTCTTCAAGATGACTGAAGGACATAGCTCTTTATTCAGATAAGGCAACGGGGCGGGGGGGGAAATGTGACTGCAGCCAGGTCACGGGCCAGCAAGCCCAGGACCCTCTGGGTTCCCAAAAGCACCCGGCAGAAGTGACTTCGGTCACGCCTCCTCATCCCTGAGGCACAGGGTGGCAATGCAGACGGCTGGAATACAACCCTGTGTCCCAGGAGTCATCACCCCGCTGCGCTCGGAGGAGCCCCCAGACTCTACCCCGATCCAGCAACTAAAGGGTTAACACCTAGCCCCGGGGACCTGCTGGAGGAGTCTGGCTCAGTCCCTTAAACATTTAGTAGCCTCCAACTAATAAAAATAAGTGAAAAAAAAAAAAAGAAATATTCACACACACACACAAAAAAATCATTTAAAACAACTGCTCAATTAGAACAGATCCAGGGGCTTCCCTGGAGGCTCAGTGGTAAAGAGCCCGCCTGCCGGTGCAGGAGACACAGGTTGGATCCCTGGGTCAGGAAGATCCCCTGGAGGAGGGCACAGCTACTTACGCCAACATTCTTGCCTGGAGAATCCCATGGACAGAGGAGCCTGGCGGGCTACAATCCATGGGGTCACAAAGAGTCGGATGTGACTTAGGGACTAAATAACAGCAGAGGGCCTTGCTAGCATCCCCCAGGCCCCCTGAACGTCTCCACCCTGCTCCCCTCCAGCCAGGCCACCCGCTGCTGTTCCTCAGGGATGCCAACCACAGTGCTGCCCCCGGACCTTTGCACCTGCAGGCCCCCAGCCAGAGCACTCTTCCTCCCACTTGCCCTGGGGTCCCTGTCCTGCCTCCCTTTGGGGGCAGGGGAGGCCTCTGAGGACCGTGTATCCAGAACAGTGCCAGCCCCACCCCCACTCTCCGCAGCCCTCTTCACACTCCTCTGTCCTTACCCACTGATCATCCACTTACGGGTCTGCCTTTGCCGTAGCCTTTCTCCAAAGAGAAGGCGCACCCCGGGCCTTGTTCTCTGCCTCATTCCGCGCCTAGAACACAGAGAAGGAACACAAGCCACAGTGCTGAGTGAATGAGTTGAACCAAAGAAGGAATGAATGAATGTCCAGCTTTCCTGAGCCCAGCTCTGAGCTCCAGGCTCTGGGGCAGCTGGGAGGGAGCCATCCGGCCCCTGAACCCTCCAGGAGCTCAGGATGGGCAGGGCTGAGATGGGAGGGCAGGGAAGAGGGGTAGGCTTCGGGGAACACCGCATGTGGGAGGGAGGAGGCCTGGAGCACGCAGGCACGCACCCACACACAGGCATGCACGCGCGCATAAACACACACACACACACACACCCCAACATCTGGGGCAAGAACAAGCTCCAGAGGCCCTTCCTGCCCATCCCCCAGCCCTGGAATGTGATCACCCCACCTCCGGTCCCTGGTCCAAAAGCAAGCTGTCGGTGCCCTGACCCCCCGGGACAGGCCACTCTGTTATCAGCCACCAGCCCGGCCTTGCAGAGGCTTATCAGAGCTGCTCAGTCACCTGTGGGGACAGCCTGGAGGCCTCGTCTCTGTTCTCTGGGCCCCGAGCACCCAGCCTCTCTCAGGGGCCTTGGGGCTCCTCTCAGTCCGTCATTAATCTGGGGGTATCTCCCGCAGCTTCCTGGAGCCCTGGGGTTTTGTGGAAGAGCCTCCAGGGTCTCCCTGGGGTGGGAGTAAGTGAGACGGGCTCCAGGCCCCCTGATTTCCTTCCTAACTGCTACACTGGGAGACCCATGCAGGTTCCTTTGGATGATGACTCTGGCTCCAACCAAAGTGGATGAACCTTGAGGACATTCTACTGAGTGGAGTAAGCCAGTCAAGGACAGAGGGTGTCCGGCTCCACTGCGGGAGGTCCCCAGCGGAGTCACATTCACAGGGCCTTGCAGTAGGAGGGTGGGCGCCAGGAGCTGGGGGCGGGAGGAGTGGGAGCTCAGCGGAGGTTTTGAAACAAAAATGGTGCACGTGATGGTTTGACACAGACATAGTGAAATGATTAGGACAGTCGAGTAATTAACATTGTCTTCCACATGGTTCTCTGTCTTCCTCCTGGTGAGAACACCTGAAATCCACTCTCCTAGTAGATTTCCCATATTCAGGACAGGATTGTTGACTCTGCTCCCAGGCTGCACACCGGATCTCCGGATTTAGAAATCCCACATAAGGCTGAGTTTGTTCCCTTGGGTCACCATCTCCCCACACGCCACCCTACCCCCTGGCAACCACCATCCTACCCCCGCTTCTATGTGTTCAACTTCCTTTAGATTTCACAGAAGTGAGATTGTGCAGCTTGGGGGGAGAGACCTGAATAGACATTTTCCCAAAGAAATACAGACGGCCAACAGGCTCATGAAAATGTGCTCAGCATCACTAAGCATCAGAAAGATGCAAAACAAAACAAGACAAATATCCACAATGGGGTACCTGTCAGGATGACTGGGATCCAAAAAGAAAGAGCTAAAATCACAACAGTGTGAATGTATTTCATGCCACTAAACTGTGTGTTCAAAAAGGGTTAAAATAAAAATTTTACATGTATTTTACTACCATAACAAAAAAATGTCACTTCAAACTCTCAGATAAGAAACAATCTTTTTTCCTGCACAATCTCACTTCTATGTGGAATCTAAAGGAAGTTGAATGAGTTGGCTCCTCCCATCAAATCCAAAGTGTTGGCGCTTCAGATCAGTTCAGTCCAGTCGGTCAGTCGTGTCCGACTCTTTGCAACCCCATGGACTGCAGCACTCCAGGCCTCCCTGTCCGTCACCAACTCCCGGAGTTTACCCAAACTCATCTCCATTGAGTCGATGATGCCATTCAACCATCTCATCCTCTGTTGTCCCCTTCTCCTCCTGCCCTCAGTCTTTCTCAGCATCAGGGTCTTTTCAAATGAGTCAGCTCTTCGCATCAGGTGGTCAAAGTATTGGAGTTTCAGCTTCAATATCTGTCCTTCCAGTGAACACCTAGGAATGATCTCCTTTAGGATAGACTGGTTGGATCTCCTTGCAGTCCAAGGGACTCTCAAGAGTCTTGGAAAAGACCCTGATGCTGGGAAATATGTAGGGCAGAAGGAGAAGGGGACAACAGAGGATGAGATGGTTGGATGGCATCATTGACTCAATGGACATGAGTTTGAGCAAATTCCGGGAGACAGTAGAGGACAGAGGAGCCTGGCGTGCTGCTGGGTCGCAAACAATCAGACACAACTTAGCGACTGAATGACAGCAAAGAAAGTTGGATACATTGAAGCAGAGGGTAGGATAGTGGTTGCCAGGAGTGGGGTGGCGTGTGGGAGGTGGTGTGTGGTCCTCCAGACTGTGCAGCGGTCCCCTTTCTTCCTGGGGGTCAGAACCAGCAGAAGGGACAAGTAGCTGATGAAGACCCTGCAGAACGCCCTTGGTCCCTTCTCGCCAGGATGAAATAATCTGCAAAGAGAACTCGGTGAGAGGAGTCAGAGCTGGGAAGGTACAGGCTCAAGCAGGAAGTTCCCAGGCATCAAAATTCTTGACTCACAGGCAACCCAGGGCCAGCAGACTGAAGCCCCAGATGGGATATGTCCAGGGAGGGAGGCCCTGGACCCGCCTCAGAGGTAGAGGCGGGGGTCTGACTTCACCCGGCCTGGACACCTGCTGCTGTGAGTCCACACCTCTCCCCAGCCCTGAGCCGCCATCAGAACCCACCTGCAGGCCACATCCGCGTCAAAGACACTCAGGGTCCCCAGCAAGCCGGGTGCGGTGTGGACAATGCAAGGTGCCTGGGTTACTGATCTGCGCCTGCTGGGAAGGATGGAGGGGCAGAGGGGCGTCTGCTGGGAGGTGCACACGGCCCTGGTCAGACAGCGGGGGCAGGTGGGGGCGGGGGCTTCACTGCGGGGCTTACTTTCAGATTTCGTAACCACAGAAACACATCAGCCATTCAAAAACTTAAACTTGCGTGCGTGCGCACTGAGTCACTCAGTCACGCCTGACTCTTGGCGATCCCGTGGACTCCTCTGTCCATGGGATTCTCCAGGCAAAGATACTGGAGTGGGTTGCCATTTCCTCCTCCAGGGGATCTTCCCGATCCGGGGAAGGAACCCAGGTGTCCTGCATTGGCAGGTGGATTCCTTACCACTGCACCACCTGGGAAAGCGCCCCCAAAATTCAGTAGAGAAGTAAGATTGAATGAATAAATGGAAGACCCTACTGACGTTTCTGCAAGGCCAGAGTGCTGCTGAGTCTCACGTGAGCGCTATCAGCCAGTGCACAGGATCCTCAGACCGCAGGGTCCTGCCTGGGAGAAAGCGGGGTCTGACATGTGAGGGGCCCCCAAGGCCTGGAGCCACCCTGGGCAGGGTGCTGAAGCTGGGCAGCCAAGTTCTGCATCCCCCAGGGACCCTGTGCGTCTTCAAGGGGCCATCCTCCACTCTCAGAGCTCTAGACAGCCCCCCTCAAAGACTGAAGATCCCTCTCTGGAGCATTGCCTGACCAGAATCTCAGAGAAGGGGCAGAAAACCAGCGTACCCCCCCACACACACACCCAGCCCAGGCTCCACCAACAAACACATGGAACAGATAGGAAAGAGATGCCTCTTTCTGAGTGCTGGCAGCCAGCTCCCTCCCTCCCTCTCTCCAAGGACCCAGCTCCCCCTCTGGGAATACAGCAGCTCGCCCTGAAAGGAAAGCTCCAGGCGGCCGCCCTGGCCTTGAGCCAGAGCCCAGGCATGGGCTGGCAGAGAGGCCCGGTGGCCTCACCTCCCAAACCCGGGCTTCAGCAGCTCCGTGGGAATCCCCTGGGGGCAGAGAGCGCCGGCCCAAGTGGCTGCTGGGTGCAGGGCAGGCTGTCTCGGTTCCTGTAGACTCTGCTCAGGAGGACCCAGCTCCATCTCCTCAGGGAAACCCGCCTGTGTAGGAAAACTACCACTCCTATGAAGCCATGCACTGCAGATATTGGGGAACGTCTTGGGGGCCTCCCCCACCTACCCTTCTCCCCTCCACTTTCTCCCAAACCACATGTGTGCACACACACGTGCACACACACACACACACACACACGCATGCACCGCCTGTTCTCTTTTCTCTACACTGACAATCTTGCTGGCACTGTTCACCTTTGAGACAGCAGAGCCTTCGAAACCTGTCCTCTGCCGCCACTGTCTTTCTCGCCAGATGGAACCAGCCAGACCAGAGAGGCATCTCCCCACCGAACCCTGGCCCCTGGTCACATCCCAGCCCCAGCTGAAATCTCGGAGATGAGCCACGTCTTGTGGTAACGTCACATGTCCTCCACCAGCGCCTTGTTCCAGCACAGCAACCAATGGGCTGAGGGTCCGTTTAGCGGCCTTGATTTGCTGACATGTGAGCCATAGAACCATGTCATCTCGGACAGGAAAGGCAGTGTTGTCAAGGCCCTCAACTTCGACCAGAGCCTCTCACGTTCAGATTCATGGAATGATCACGTCCTCCAAGGCCTCCCACCTTGTTTGGGTTTTTTTTTGTTGTTGTTTTTGTTTTTTTTAATATTTATGTATGTCTGTATGTGGGCTTCCCAGGTGGTGCGTGGTAAAGAATCTGACTGCCAATGCAGGAGGCACAGGTTCAATCCCTAGTCCAGGAAGATCCCCTGGAAAAGGAAGTGGTGGCCCACTCCAATATTCTTGCCTGGGAAATCCTACGGACAGAGGAGCCTGGTGGGTTATAGTTCACGGGGTGGCAAAGAGTCAGACACGACTGAGCAGCTGTCTGTCTTTATGTATTTGGCTGAACGGGTCCCAGTTCTCATATACGTGATCTCTAGTTGCTGCATGTGTGATCTGGTTCCCCGACCAGGGATGGAACCTGGGCACCCTGCACTGGGAGCGCAGTCTTAGCCACTGGACAGCCAGGGAAGTCCCCCACCTCAGCTTTACAGGTTAAGAAACCAAGGCCCAGAGAGACAAGTCCTCCAGGGAGTCGGGGACCCAGCAGTGGAGGATCTTAATCTCTGGTTGCCTGGTCCACTGGCCACTGTACCACGTTGGCAGTATGCTGAGCGCATCATTTGGTGACCAAATAGGAGCAGCGAGGACAGGGGAAGCTCACAGGGGCTCCAGAGGTTGGAGGCTTCCTGGAGGAGGTGGACCTACCCAGGGGCTGGTAGGTGAGTGGGCCCATAGTCAGCCGTCAGCCTGGAGGGAGAAAGAAGGGGGTCTAGAGGTGGGAAGGGAGGCAGGGTCTCTGGATCCTGGGTGAGGAGTGAGTGTAGGGCAGACCAAGTGGCCTGGACAACGCCTTTTCCCACGTATCTCGGCTCTGATCCAAGCCTCAAGAACAAAGCCCGAAATGAGGCAAGACTGCCAGACCCATCACCCCAGCCTCTGGCCTAAAACTGGCCCTGCTGGCCACTGAGACCCCAAGACCCAGCGCCTCCTGGCCCGTGAGCGCTCCCTCCAGAGCACAGACGCGTGTCTCCTAGCATCCTGCATTTTTTTCCTTGCTGTGGTCACTCTGCTGCTGAAACTGCTCACAAGAGCAGGGGAGGGGATGTTTGGACCCCTGAGAACCCTCTTGAAATTCCAGGGTCGTGGATTTCAAGCAGAGCTCAGTCCTTGTGGTGTTCAGGTTCATTCAGTGTTGGCAAATTTCAACTTCCTATTTACAAGGGGGCGAGCAGGCTGGGTGGGGGGGCGAGGAAAGCCTTTTAGGAGATTCCGAAGGCGGCTCAGACACCAGCCAGTGCTCATAAAGCCTGTGGATGAATTAAGTAGAGATGAATCAGAAACATGAGGATTAAATTTCCTTTGGAGGACACCCAGGTTTCATAATTAAACGAAAAATAACTTGGCAAATAGCTGTGGGGTTTTGCTGAACCCAAAACATTTGAAAAGATGTTTGACTAATCCCAACCCTGGGTGTGGCCCGTCTTTCTGAAAGGGCAGGGCTCAGAGTGAGGACTGCAGGCCATGAGCTGCAAACCCACAGGCCCACTGCCCTCTGCGGTGCCCTCCCCGTGAACATCTAGGTACCAAGTTCACCTGGGGAGGGAGGGGGACTTTGCTTTCCTCCCAAGCATCCCAGCTCACTGCCTCCTCCGGGATAGATTTCTTGATTTCCAGTTCAAAAACATCACCCGTATCTACCGGGGTGCTAATTTCTAAGGGACTTTGAAAAAAAGATTTTGGATGATTAAATTTCAAGGCAAGAGACTTTTGATTAACGACAAAAAAAAAAAAAAAAAAAAAAAGACCCCCAAACTAAAAAGCAAAACCACCAGGACCAACAGTGCTCTCATTGTGTGGATGAGGCTGCCGCTGACTGTCAGAAGGGTTCCAAGAAGGCCTCGAGGGCCCAGTCTGAAATATCACAATGGTTTCCAGGAAACTCCTTGCCAGTACCTGCAGCCCGGAGAGAAAGCGCTGCCCTGGTCCCATTTCTGGGGCAGAGGCCGCCCTCACACGGCCTTGGCAGATTGGCCTGCGGCCGCTGTGCCTACACCTTTGCTCACAATCTCCCTCCCTGGGGCCTCCTCGCTTCCTGCTGCCTGCAGGCGGCCAGGGATGGTCAGAACAGAACAGAACGGGTTCCCACGCTCCTTTCCCACACGCCTCTAGGCTCAGGGTGTGATTTCTGCCATGTTTTATAAGGCAGATCTTTTATTTGAGCTTCCTGGTCACCAGCACTTCTTGCTCAGATCCCCACAGGCATTGGCTCAGCAGATGTGTCATGGCTGATCATGTGCCAGAGACACCCGGATGGAAGGACATGCCGTGTCCCTGAGCAGCACACAGCAAGGGCTCCAAGTCAACGGGTCATTACAAACCACTGTATGATGTGGTATGTGTTCATTTGCCATCCACCCACCAATCCACCCATCCAGCCAGCTATCCATCCACCCACCCATCCACCCATCCACCCACCCATCCATCCATCCACCCACCCATCCATCCATCCATCTACTCATCCATTCACCCACCCACCCATCCATCCATCCATCCATGCACTCATCCATCTATCCAACAGTATTTACTGAGAAATGTATTAGTTTCCCTAACTGGATGACTTAAAGCAACAGATGTATTCTCTCACAGTTCTGGAAGCAGAAGAATCAAAATCAAGGCACTGTCAGGGCCATTCTCTCTGTCTGAAGGCCATAGCAGAAGATCCGTCTTTGCGTCTTAGCTTCTAGTATTGCTAGTGATCTTCGGTGTTAACTGACTCGTGGCAGCATCTCCCCAACTCTGGAACTCCACAGTCACACTACTTCTTCCCTGTGTTTTCGAGGCCAAATGTTCCTTTCCTTATAGGGACATAAGTCATATTTAAATTCAGGACCCACCCTCCTCCACTTTGACCTCTTCTTCACTCATTACATCTGCAACCACCCTATTTCCAAATGGGTCAGCTTCTGAGGCTCTGGGAGGGACATGCATTCGGGGACAAGAGCCATTCCAACCAGTACAAGAATGTTCTAGGAGCCACCAATGTTCAGGTCTCTGATTTCGAGGGAGATGGGTATAAAAATAAACAAACATCTAGTAGAAAATCCAGATGAGATGAGGGCTATGATGAAGCGGGGGAGGGCTCCAGCATGACGGGGTCACCATGGTCCACACGACTGCTCAGAAGGGCCTCTCTCAGGAGCTGACAACTACATAGGGGAAGCCATGAGACCATCAGGTGGAAGACTGCTCCAGGCAGAGGGCTGCTCTGGGATCCCCAGTACCAACAGCTTGAATCAGAAACATGCCTGGATTCCTTAGGGACTTGCAAGGGGGCCTAGTGAGGGACACGGCAGGGGCTGAAGGAGGACGAAAGGCAGGTGGCAGCCTGGCCCTGCCAAGGCTCAGAGCACGTGCACCTTCCTAGACAAGCCAGGGACCAGGAATTCCAGTGTGGGTTTCAGGGAATTTCCTCTCCATTGTTGGAGTTGTTACCAAGTCGTGTCCGACTCTTCGCGACCCCATGGACTGCGGCCCGCCAGGCTCCTCTGTCCGTGTGATTGTTTTAGGCAAGAGAATTGAAGTGGGTTGCCATTTCCTTCTCGAGAGGATCTTCCCAACCCAGGGATCAAATTTGCATCTCCTGCTTGGCAGGTGGGTTCTTTTACCGCTGATCCATGTGGGAAGTCTTATCTTGTTTCATTCTCATGATAATCCAGCCTGGAAATGCAGGCACCGTATCAGTGCCTTGGAAGTGAGCTCTAGCTCAGCGCTCTGGTGGGGCCCTGGCCATGAATGCAACCCCGTGACTTCCGGCTGTCTTTGCTGCCAGCACGTGGAGGCACTGCCCTTCCCCACCACTTGAAGTAAGGCGTGGCCACACGACCTGCTTCTGCCAAAAGAGCCAGAGAGAAGTGGCACATGGCCATCCAGGAGATGGCTTTAGGAGCCAGTGTATGCTTCATCACAGGGGCTGGTCCGGTAGCTGCTTTCAGGAGCAGACACAGCAGAGCTGAGGAGCAGAGGGCCCTGCGTTCCAGGGTGGTTATGGGCACAGCCAGGAACCACTGGCATCTTGGGCTTGCTTATTACTACAGCATCACCCGCTGTTTCCTGATGGAGAGAGAAAGACACTACCAGTGTCCTACCCGTGATCCCCCTTTTCTCTCCTCCTCTCAAGAGGACCCCTGGACCACTAGGGGCAGAGGGACCTTCCTTCTCCTTGTACCTGGGGGTGGGAGTGAGGGTGGGCAGTGATGCAGTTCTCAACAAGGAGAATCTGCACTGTGTGGAGATTTCGAGAAAGGGCTTTCAAGAACACATCCCATTCCTCAGCCCAAGAAGCACGCGGGATGCTTGATTGGGGAGCTATTCACAAGGACGCTGAGGAAGAAGGCAGAGGAGCCACGATGGCCTCGGGGAGGACGCCTGCAGCCTTGGCTCCGGGAGATCTTGCCCCTGACCTTCCTCGTGGCGCTAGGACACTCACCACAGCTAGACTGTCTCCTCCAAAGCTGACCCTACCACCTACCAGCTCTGTGAACTTGGCCCCAAAACTTACTCCCAATATCCTTCGTCTAAACATGGAGAAGTAGTAATAACAATAGCAATATATATGCGTAGGCTGTTGTGAGAATTAAATTGAGTAATCTACACAGAGCACTTGGCGTACTAGGGGTAGAGTAATTGCTAGGGAAATGGTAGCTGCTAGGATTCTCGTTGTTATGTGAGAAAAAATTGATTTCCTATTTTGTCAAACTGCTATAAACCAGATTTTCTCTTAAGCATGGTTGAAAATATTCCTACCTGAATATCAGTGTTTGTATGGAGAGATGTCAGCTAGTTGACAGAGGCTTGCATTTTTTTAAATTTACTTACTTATTTTTGACTGCACTGGGTTTTCACTGCCTCACGTGGACTTTCTCTGGTTGCGGCCAGGAGGGCTCCTCTTCACTGGGGTGAGCAGGCTTCTTGCTGCGGTGGCTTCTTTTGTTGCAGAGCACGGGCTCCAGGTGTGCGGGTTCAGTACTGTGGGGCTTAGTTGCTCCGTGGCTTTTGGGGTCCTCCCAGACCAGGGACTGAACCCATGTCGCCTGTATTGGGAGGTGGATTCTTAACCACTGATCAGCAGGGAGGTCCCGAGGTTTGCATTTTTAAGTTAGTTCTGATACGACGCTTTCTCTCTATCTGCATCTACCTCCAGAGACTGGGAATTAGATACACAACGAGTTCCATGGGGTGTCCCTGGGGATGACAGCTTCCACAATATAAAATGTTTTGCTGCAACTGGGGTTGCAGGATCAACTGATTTTCGCGGGGTGACCAGTCTCCGCCTCCACACATTCAGTTTGAGGGGGGTCTCCATCTCATCTCCTGAGGCTCCTGCTTCCCCTCAGAGCAGCAGCAGCAGCAGCGGGATGGAAGAGACAACAACCATGTGTTTGCATCCTGGCTTCACTCTGGAATGGCAGCATAGCCTTGGGTCCAAGAAGGGGATTGAATTACATCACTTGAAAAACTGACGTTGAATCCCTCACCCCCAGGACCTATGAATGGGACCACATTGAGAAATAGGGTCTTCACCAAGGACATCAAGTTAATATGCAGTCTTACTGAATTAGCAGGGATCCCCAGTGCAATGTCTGGTGTTCTTATAAAGAGAAGGAAATTTGGAGACACATGAAAGGAAAGCCACATGAAGACAGAGGCAGAGATCGGAGGCATGCAGCTACAAACCAGGGAACATCAAGGATCGGGGGCAGAACCCAGGAGAGAGACGAGAGCTTCCAACAGGAAGTATTCTCTCTGACATCTTAATTTTGGACTTCTGGTCTCCAGACCTGTGAGAGAACACATTTCTGTTGTGCAAAACATCCAGCTTCATGGAGCTTTATTAAGCAGCCCCAGGAAACCAGTGCAGACCCCAATATTGTCCTCTATGCAGTAGCATCCTCTCCACTGCTCAGCATCGCTGAAACCAACTCAAACACCATCCCCTGGGGACCGCATCCTGGGTTCATCTACCAGAGTCATCGTGGACCAGGTCCTGTGTCAGCATCACCTGGAGCCTTGTTAGGAGTGCTGGACCCACTAAACCAGAATCTTTAAAATAAGATCCCCGCGAAGCTCCTCTGCATGGTAAAGTCTGAGAAGCCCAACTCTAGAAGGCAGAGCTAGAGGGAGGACTCCGCTACTGACCCTTGATGAAGGAGGTACAAGTGAAGACGGCGGGAGTGAGGGGGAAAGGGCGTGAAGGCAGATGAGATGCCCGGGGAATGGTGGCCTGGTGCAGAAACATACCAGGTGTCTGGGCAGGACACACAGTTTGAAGCGACTCCCCATCTCTTATCTCCCACTCTTTAAAGTCTCCCCCATGGTGGGGGCAGGAGAGCTTCAGGAGCAGCTACTCAGAGGGTGCTGGTTTCCTTCGAGGCTGATGAAGACAGCAGAGGTCACCCAATGTTGCGGGTGTACGAGGGTTGTTGAATTGTTCACTTTAAAATGGTTGATTTCTTATCACCTGATTGTCTCCCAAATTTAAACTTTCCCCCACTGTGCCCAGGTGGGTCAGCGGTAAAGAATCTGCCTGCCAACACAGAAGACATGGGTTCGATCCCTGGTCCGGGAAGATTCCACGTGCCATGGAGCCACTGAGCCCGTGTGCAACTCCTGAGCCCACGTGCTGCCCCGACTGAAGCCCGTGAGCCTAGAGCCCGTGCTCTGCAACGAGAAGGCACCACAGTGAGAAGTCACCACAACTAGAGAGGTGCCCCCAGTCACCACAACTAGAGAAGACCCCTCGCAGCCACGAAGATGCAGCAGAGTCAAAAAATAATAATGACTTTTTTTAATTAAAAGAAAATAAAAATTTCCCCCGTCGTCAGGGTTTTCCCCAAATCCTACAAACTGTGGCATGGATTTTGGGTACCACTGGGGAGCTATCAAGACTGCTAAATCCCTCAGATTAATGTCTAGAGTTTGAGTATCACCAGCGAGGATGAGGGGAAGTGATGGAGAGAGTCTGAAAAGGCATCTGAGAAAACTTCCTGTTGGATGATTACTTCCCTTATCCTCACATTCTTCTCTCCAAACATTATACCAGCTTTGTAGTGGGTCTGCCCAGGCTCCAGTACCCGGGGTCATTCTCATCAGCCCAGACCGAAAGCAAGCCACCCTGAGAAAGGACTGTGGGGAAATTGAAGTCTATGCAATTGAGAGAAACAAACCAAATTCTCCCCCAAAAGTGTGAACAAGGCAAAGACATCTATTCTCACTATTTCTATTCAACATCATAGGAGAAATCTTAGCCAATACAATAGGCAAGAAAAAGAAATGAGGCATACAGACTGAAAAGGAAAAAAGTTAAACTGTCCCCATTTTCAGACATGACTATCTACATGGAAAATCCCAAGAAATCTATAAAAACAGCAATAACAAATTCTGGAAGCTATTAAATGTGTTCAGCAAGGTTGTAAGATACAAGGCCACTCCACAAAAATCAATCATATTTCTATATAGTATCAGTGCACAAATGAAAACTAAAAATGCTTAAACTATATGACTTGCAATAACTCCTAAAAAGTTGTGCATGCATGCATGCTTAGACGTTCAATCATGTTTGACTCTTTGTGGGACCACCAGGTTCCTCTGTCCATGGGATTTCCCAGGCAAAAATACTGGGAATGGGTTGCCATTTCCTCCTCCAGGGGAATCTTCCTGATCCAAGGATTGAACCCACGTCTTCTGCATCTCTGGCCATTAGCAGTCAGATTTTTTTTTTTTTTTTTAACCACTGAGCCACTTAGGAATCCCTCTAAAAAGATAATTGGGTTTAAACCTAACAAAATATACTGCATCTATATGCTGAAAGCCGTGAAATGGGGATGAAAGAAATTATTAAAAATTGAAATAAATAGAGAGAAATGACATGCTCAAGAATTGGAAGTCCACATAGTGGATATGTCAGTTCTTCCAGATTGATCTATGATTTAGTGCAGTTCCAAACAAATTCCTAGCATGACTTTTGCAGATATAGATAAATTGGTTCTAATATTTATATTGAAAGGTAATGGAACAAAAAAAAATTAAGTTTGAAAACAAAAGAATAAAGTTGAAAGAATTGTTATTGCTGTTGTTCAGTCGCCAAGTTGTCTGACTCTTTGCGACCCCATGAACAGCAGCACACCAGGCCTCCCTGTCCCTTACCATCTCCCAGAGTTTGCCCAAGTTCATGTCCATCGAATAGCTGATGCCATCCAACTACCTCATCCTCTGACGCCCCCTTCTCCTTTTGCCTTCAGTCTTTTCCAGCATCAGGGTCTTTTCCAATGACTTGGCTCTTCGCATCAGGTGGCCAAAAGATTGGAGCTTCAACTTCAGCATCAGTCCTTCCAATGAATATTCAGGACTGATCTCCTTTAGGATGGATTGGTCTGATCTCCTTGTAGTCCAAGCTGCTCTCAAGAGTCTTCTCCAGCATCACGGTTCAAAAGTATCACTTCTTTGGCATTCAGTCTTCTTTATGGTTCAACTCTCACATCCCTACATGACTACGTGAAACACAACATCTAACACTGGGAAGGGGGACAGAATAAAACTAAACACTGCTTGTTAATAGCACATGAATTGGAGGATGTGATTAAAATGAAAGTGAGTTGAGATCCTTGCCTTATTTGGGAGGAAGACAAAGATATTAATTATACTATTTGAGAAAGATCCTCCCTAGTGTAAGGACATGGGAAGAATGAAAATAAAGAAATGGAAATATATAGCAGGCTATATATACTCCCCAAAAAAGATGATGTAGCAATATTAATATCAAACATAATAGACTTTAAAGCAAAAAGCATTACAGAGATAACAAGGATCAGGGTTAATAAAAGTTTAATTCACAAGAGTAAATAATGATTCTAAAATTTCATACACTTAGTAACAGAGCTTCAAAATACAAGACAAAACTTAACGGGATTTGAAGAAGAAATCAATACATACACCAAAAAGTGAGAGATTTTACTATCTGTCTCTCAGATACTAGTAAATCAAGAAGACTAAAATCAGTTGAATATAGAAATATTGAAGAGTAATTAAAAGGTTTATCTAATGGATTTTAGATTCTGTTGTCATACCTGACAACAGAAAAATGTACATGCTTTATAAATACACATTGAACTTTTACAAAAATTAATTATGTACTAGACCATAATGCTAACCTCACCTAGTTTGGGGCCTACAGACCACATTCTGTGATCTATGTGAGCTTAAATTGGAAATCAGTAGCAAAAAAACAATCAGGAAAAAAAATATGTTTGCAAATTAGAAAACATGCATCTAAAGGATTCAAGGGAAAAAAATTAAAATTTTCTTCATTTTTTTCAATTTCATCTTTCTAATTTTTTTTAATTTCAAAAAATTTTTTTCATAATGAAATTTTTTAAATGCCTAGAAATGAGTGATTTTTTAAAAAATAAAGATTCCATATCACAAATTATCAGATGCAGCCTGCCTAAATGTTGGTGTATCTCTCGAATGTATGTGCTGAAGCCCCAACCTCCAGTGTGATTAGAGATGGCCTTTGGGAGGTAATTGGGATTTTTAGCTGAGATTGTGAAGGTGGCATCCCATGTGGGCTTTGTACCCTGTAAGAAGAGGAGGAGTCCAGAGCTCTTTCTCTATCAGTGAGGACATGCCAAGAAAGCTGCTACCTGCAACCAGGAAGGAAACTCTCGCCAGGAACCAAATTTTCTGACCTCCAAGACTGTGAGAAATAAATTTCTATTTAAGCCACTTATATATGGCATTTCATTATATGAATAAGCTAGACATAGTATATAAATACTTAAAAGGAAATTTAGAGTCCTAAATATTTAATAATAAGTCGCATTTAAGTTGGGTTTATCTTAATGATACAAGACTGGTTTAGACAACCTAGTAATGTAACTTACCATGATAACAGATCAAAAGAGAAAAACAAATTGTCTTAATAAATACAAAAATAGGCAGTCAATAAAATTCAATATCCAGTCATGGTTTTCTGGAATGCTTTTCTGGACCAAGATCCGTATCATCAAAGCTATGGTTTTTCCAGTAAGAAAACATGTAAGAAACATGTTTTCCATGTAAGAAAACATCATATATGGATGTGAGAGTTGGGCAATAAAGAAGGCTGAGCATCAAGGAACTTATGCTTTCTAATTGTGGTGCTAGAGAAGACTCTTAAGAGTTCCCTGGACTTCAAGGAGTTCAAACCAGTCAATCCTAAAGAAAATCAACCCTGAATATTCATGAAGGGACTGATGTTGAAGCTGAAGCTCCAATACTTTGGCCACCTGATATGAAGAGCTGACTCATTGGAAAAGACCCTGATGCTGGGAAAGATTGAAGGCAGGAGGAGAAGGGGGCGACAGAGGATGAGACGGTTAAATAGCTTCACTGATTCAGTGGACATGAATTTGAGCAAACTCCAGGAGACAGTGAAGGACAGGGAAGCCTGGCGTGCTGCAAACCATGGAATCAAAAAGAGTTGGACATGATTTAGTGATCAAACAACAACAACAAATCATGGTTTAAGCAAATCTTAGCAAAACAGGAGTAGAAGAGAACTTCTTCAATATGATAAAGAGCATCTATCAAAAGCATCTACAGAAATCATCATATTTAATGGAAAAATGCTGAAAGAAGTCCTTTTAAGATTAAGCATACACTTCTATATAACATCAAACTCAAGGTCTTAACCTACAGAATAAGACATGAAAAAGAAATATAAGGGAAGAAAGGTAGAAAATTGTTATTAGTTGTGGATGGAAATGTTGTCTCCATAGAAAACCCAAAATATTGGGAATGAGAGAGCTAAATGAAGTATGTGTATACAAAACCAATACACAAAGCTCAGCTGCATTTCTAACAAAGCAGCAACAATTTGTTATAAAACACAGGTTTTACAAGTGCCACTTTTAATATCAGTAAAAACAAACAAAAATATGTACACATACTTCAACAACCTATGAGTAAATGCAACCAAGATGTGTCTATATGTAGCACATTTTGGATAAAAGACCCAATATCATAAAGGTGTTGGTTCTCCCCAAAATTGCCTATAGATTCAGTTTAGTTCCAGTACCAAAAAGAATAATGATCCTTTAACTTTTGCTTAATGTGTTTTAGTGAAATTTGGTCATTTTCACCATAAAAGGATTATTATACATTTGCTTTGGGACCTTGAACAAGGCCTGACAAACAAGAAGAATGGGCACAAATGATCCTTAAGCCCCTTCCTTCTCAAGATCCCCGAGGCTCTCAGGAGGGGCAGGTGAGGCACATCTGACGGTTATGGCTTCTCCTCTGCACTCCCACCTGAGGGAGACGCGGCGATAAACCAGGGTGGGAACAAATCTAAAACTCCTCCCCGAAACCTTGATTTCTAACAGCAGGAAAATGCAAAGCAAATCATGGCATGTTCAGAACATGATGTAACCATTGTAAATGGCTTTTAAAAGATTACATAAACATGGAAAATATTCATGACATGGTAAGTGGGGAGAAATTGCACGTGTACTATAATTACAATTCTAAATGCAAAGACAAGATCTAGGAGGCGAAATTGCCCAGACTGTAAGTTTCACCTGAAGACACGTTTTGGTTGGCCTACATTTTATTTTTGATTCTAATTGTTGGGTAACATTTAGAAGGCCAGAGATTTCACACGGATGTGCAGATTTCTAGTTTCTCCTAAAAATACAATGATGAGCCAACACTGGTCCTAATTCTCATGTGGGAAACAGAGATAGGAACTGCCCTGGGGTTGCCCCTCGGGGAGGGGGGGGTCTCACACTGTCTTGTCCTGCCCTCTTTTCTCATGCCAAGGAATATATGATACCCAGACTCCAGTGTTGACTCTATGCTTTGTTCATGCCAGTCTCTTTGTCCCAAATGTGTTTCCATCTCTCTCACCGGGCAAGCTCTCAACTGCTTTTGAAGCCTGAATGCAAGTGTCTTTTCCTCCAGGACATCTTGAACCTCCAGATTGGACCAACTCATGCGCAGCCTGGCCCCCGGAGGAGCCCACTAAGATAGCTCCATCTGTGTGCCAACTCCCCAGGTCAAGGCATCCTCCCACAACAGGAACGGCATCCTTTTCCTCCAGGAAGCCCTGCCTGTGACACCAAGCAGGGCCAGAACTGGAGGGGGGAATGGACAGGAGCTCAGAGGTGAAAACAAAGCTGTCAGGTGGATGATGGCACTGGGAGAGCTTGGGCGTTCTTCTTAAAACCCTCCTTTGAGGACTTCCTGGTGGTTGGGAGCGCCTGCCAACGCAGGGAGCAGGGGTTCGACCTCTTTTTCGGAAAGATTCCACATGCGGCGCAGCAGCTGAGCCCCTGGGCCATAACCACTGGCCCCTCAGAGGTGTGCTCCACGCCCAGCCTCCCCCACTACCAGTCCCCTCCTCTGGCTGCTGGCCTTGCCCTCTCGGCCCCCGGGACTCAGGAGGCTTTTAGGCTGTGCAGGGTCCCTGGGAAGCTGAAGACGACAGTCCACGGTCCTCTGAGGCCCATGCAGGGTCCCACCAGGCACGCGCGCTATGGGGCATTCAAGCCCACATGTTCTGTCGTGGAGGAGACAGACGCAGGGCCGGGGCGGCTCCCCGCCGTGGGTGACAGGTGTGGGGTGAGCCCCGATCTAGACCAGCGCCTGACCGTCCACGCGGAGTGAGGGCGGCGCGCCGGGCCAGCACACCGGCCAGACCGTCATTTGCGCTCTCATCTGTCAGGTTCAACAGCGGCAGCAGGCAGGGCGGGTCAGAGCCCAGTTTTAGGAGAGGAGCAAGAGGTGGGATGATGGCGCCCAGAACCTGGTCCCTGCCCCCCTGCCAGCGCTTCCCCGGCCCCCCGTAACCTCTGTGCTCTGCAGTTCTCTTTGAAGCAGCCCGGGGGGTGAGTCAGCTCCCCCTCCAATTCATCCCCAGGTCCACTCTGTCCCCTGGGTTCCCACCCCTGACTCCCCGCCCCCAGCCAGTGCCCCCAGGAGTCCGCAGCCCACCCCCATCTGGGAGAGAGATTGGCTCAGGTCCCTAGTTACTCCAGCTGCTGCCTGGCCACGGACATGCCGAACACCGTAAGATGAGTGCAGGGACTTTAAGAGGGACCTTGACATGCATCCGGAGGCCTGATTACACTGGTGACTCCAGAGGAAACTCCAGCACACCCACTGCCTGGGCGTGGCCTCAGGACTTTGGATGCCAGGCAGCATCGACATCCGGTCACCCAGCCCACGGGGTGCATGAGGCGCCGGGAAAGCAGATCCTCGCGCTCTGCTGCATAAGCCTCATTTCATCACGTCTGCTCCAAATGGCATGATTTCATTCTTTTTAATGGCTGAGTAGTGTTCTGCTGGACATATTCCCTGCACCATCTTTATCCATTCCTCTGTTGGTGAACACTTAGGTTGCCACAATCAGAATTACAATCTATGCCTTGGCTATTGTAAATGTAGTGCTGCTATGGACATTGGGGTGCGTGCATCTTTCCAAATTAGGATTTATGGTTTTTCCCCCCAATAAATATACACCCAAGTGTGGAGTTGCTCAGTCATATGGTAGTTGTTTTTAGTTTTCTGAGAAACCCCATACTCTTTTCCACCGTGGCTGCACCAATTTACACTCCCAGCAACAGTGTAAGAGGCTCCCTTTTCTCTACATTCGCACCAACGTTTGCTATTTGTGTTCCTTTTGACGATGGCCATGTGATGGGTGTGAGAACGTGACTTTACTTTCCCTTTCCCTGATGATTAGCAATGGGGAGCATCTTTTCATATGCTCGGAGGTCATCTACGTGTCCTCTTTGGAAAACCATCTATTCAGTTCTTCTGCCCGCATTTTAATCAGGTTGTTTGTGCTTTTGATGTTGAGGTCTATGAGCTGTTTATATATGTTGGCTATTAATCCCTTGTTGGAGACCCTAGAATTTTAAAGCATCATGCTGAGCCCGTTCCTGGCCCTGTCTGAGTCTGAGTAAGCAGGTTATGGACGTGGGAGCTTTCTCTGAGGCTGAGATGCCCATGCTCTGAAGGAATCTAACAGCCCTCGCTCTGACACTCAGAAAAGCACCACTTGGGGACCAGCTGCCCTTCCTGGAGGCGCCCACGACTTTGAGAGAATTCACCTGTGTGTCCCCCTCGTCCCCCAGCTGGAGGTCCCTGGGGGGGACGTACCTGGTTTTCATTGGTTTGCCGGGCTTGAATGCAGCCGCGCAATGGGCAAACGCCAGCTCAGCCAGTTCTAGGAAGAGACAGACCCAAGCTGCCCAGATGACCCTGTGCTGTCTAAATCCTGCAGTCACAGTGATGCTCTGAAAGCTGGTCTCCATGTCCACCCATCGACCCAGGAAGTCCTCCCTCCCTGGGTCTGCAGGCTCCTAGGGCTGTCCTAGGGCCATCATTCCACAACTGCTCACGGGAGAGAAGGAACAATTTTCCCGTCGTCTGTTAAAGAATTTTCTTGAAAAATCGGTAGAGGGCTTAGTTGTGCACTTGAATCCCGGCTTCCAGCTGGCGTCACCAGCCCATCGGCAATGAGGCCTCCTGGATTCCACGAATCCCCACCAGAACATTTTGACAGGCGTGGCTCACAAACGCCTCTTTCCTTGAAATGGTTTATGCTCCTTCTGGTTCTGTGTTATTAAAATAGTTACAATCAGAGGCTGGATATCTATTTTAATCAGCCATCTGAAGTACTGTGAATAAGCTGAATGCTTCAAAGATGAATGGCTTTTCACAAGACTGATGCAAATTTCATTTATCTGGCCATCCAACTCAAAAACGTAGTTTGAACCTTGGTTTGTCGGAGAGTTTTCTCAAACATGTTTAGCCTTATTTTACATTTTCGTTTTATTTTTAAAATAATGCTTGTAATGATAGGCTCCATCTTAGAGCAAACAGAATTTCTCCAAGAGCACATCAGCATAGGGGCCCAAGACGTGATCAATGAGCCTCAGAAAAAAACATGTGCGTTCAGTTGACCGGATCCATGAGGAACCAGAAGTGGACAGAGCTCGGTGCCAATCTGGCAAACAGACAGCAAGCAACAGCCATCCTTGTCTTGCCAGGAACTTGGCTCTGGGACTCCTGGACGGCTGAGTGGTCCTTCTCCTCAAGAAAGAGATGATCTAATAGGGAAGCTCGCTAATGAAAGAAAAAAAAATAAAAGCGTTTGCGGTGAGAGCTGCACTTGCTGCTTATACACGTGCCCAGCGTGGTGGTGACACTAACCAGGTTGGATGGGGTGGGGGAGGGAAGGGGTGTCAGGATGAGGCCGGCCAGGACCTGGCACCCTGTGCAGTGGGGCTTCCACCTGGAAAAAGTTCTCTTCCAGCAACAAAATACAAAGGAATGGCCAGGGACCGAAAACAACCATGTGTGGGAGCCTTTGGGGCAAATTACAGACAACAAGGTACAAAAAGAAAGAAGAAACCCGGCTGTCACTCCTGAAGAGCCAGGAGCCAAAGCAGGGGGTCGGAAGCCAAAGCAGGGTGCTGTGTGTGAGCCCCCCACACAGTCCCACCAAAGGGGTGGGCGGCCCGACCTCTGGACACGTCCCTACCCTCACCCCACGTAAGGAACCAGCTCACCCCCCTTCAGGGAGAGAGCAAGGGAAACCATCACACGTTCTCACTGCCCTTGGCTATAGCAGGGGCCCCAGTAAAGCCTTGCCTGAATTTCTTGTTCGGCCTCTGATCAATTTTTATTGATTAAGGAGGCCAAGAGCCCCGGTCAGTATCAAGGGGAAGCTCTTCCAAAAGCAGAAAACTCCAACCGTCCTCTACCTCTGGAGAAGGTGCTCCAGCAGGCCGAGGGGTCCTGGCGTCTTTGTTTTGGTTTTGCCACTGTATTCCCAGGAACTAAAATAGTGCCGGGTGTCTCTTAGAAAATATGTAGATGCATGAATGAGTTTGCCTCCAAAAAAAAAAAGAAGGAAGAGAATTCCCTGCCGCAGAGGGAGCCAGACGTGCAGAGACAAAGATCAGGCAGACGATGGGATTGAGGGGGCCAGGTCAGGTGGTCGGGGCCTCGGAAGGGGCTGGGAGGTGGGGCTCTGAGCTCACAGCCGGGGTACCAGGTAGAAGACCCTCATTGTCCTCCAGGAAGCCAGCGGTTTCTGCCTGTGTTTACCTGTGGAATAGTCTTCAATAAAATCTTCCCAAGAACTACAAGCAACAAGAGAAAAATTAGTTAAACTGAACATCATCAAAATGAAAGGTGAAAGTGAAAGTCTCTGAAGTCATGTCCAACTCATTGAGACCCCATGGACTAGTCTGCCAGGTTCCTCTGTCCATGGAATTCTCCAGGCCAGAATACAAGAGGGGGTAGTTGTTCCCCTCTCCAGGGGTTCTTCCCGACCCAGGGGTCAAACCCAGGTCTCCTGCGTTGCAGCTGGATTATTTACTGTCTGAGCAACCAGGGAAGCCCAAGAACACAGGAGTGGGTAGCCGTTCCCTTCTCCAGCGGATCTTCCCAACCCAGGGGTCAAACCCAGGTCTCCTACACTGCAGCCAGATTCCTTACCAGCTGAGCCACCAGGGAAGCACCAAATGAAATGAAGCAGTCATCAAAGTGAGAACAGTGACAGCCTTATTTTCTTGGGCTCCAAATCACTGTAGATGGTGACTGTAGCTATTGTAGAAATTGTAGAAATTAAAAGACGCTAGTGCCTTGCAAGGAAAGCTATAACCAACCTAGGCAGCATATTAAAAAGCAGAGACATCACTTTGCCAACAATGGTCTGTATAGTCAAAGCTATGGTTTTTCCAGTAGTCTTGTACAGATGTGAGAGTTGGACCATAAAGAAGGCCGAGTGCTAAAGAATTGATGCTTTTAAATTGTGGTGCTCAAGAAGACTCTTGGGAGTCCCTTGGACTGCAAGATCGAACCAGTCAAACCTAAAAGGAAATCAAACCTGAATATTCATTGAAGGACGGATGCTGAAACTGAAGCTCCAATCCTTTGGCCACCTGGTGTGAAGAGCCGACTCATCAGGAAAGACCCTGATGCTGGGAAAGACCGAAGACAAAAAGAGAAGGGAGCATGGTGGCAGAGGATGAGATGGTTGGGCAGCATCACTGACTTAATGAACGTGAATCTGGGCAAACTCCGGGAGATGGTGATGGACGCAGGAGCCTGGCGTGCTGCAGTCCATGGGGTCGCAAAGAGTTGGACACAATTTAGCGACTGAACAGCAACGACAAGATCAAAATGAAGTTGTTTGTCCTTCAAGAAAGTGAAAAGACCACCCACCCACTGGGTAGGAGAAGTGAAAGTCACTCCATCGTGTCCAGCTCTTTATGACCCCGTGGGCTATACAGTCCGTGGAATTCTGCAGGCCAGAATACTGGAGTGGGTAGACTTTCCCTCCTCCCAGGGATCTCCCCAACCCAGGGGTTGAACCCAGGTCTCCCGCATTGCAGGCAGATTCTTTACCAGCTGAGATATTAGCAAATCATATCTCTGATAAGGGACTCCTCTCCGGAGTATATAAAGACTTCACATAACTCCGTAATAGAAACAGCCTCATTTTCAAACTGTCAAAGGATCTAGAGAGACGTTTGTCCAAAAAAGACGCACAAATGGCCAACGAGCCTATGAAGCGATGCCCAGCAGCACTCCGGGGCTCTCACAAACGCCCTCTCAACCCAACTGGAAGGTCGAGAGTCGAATTTACAAGCTCCTGGTGGCACCATCAGCTCAGGAAGGCGGCAGAGGGGGAGATGTTTGCCTGGATCCTAAGGTGGGGGACCCAGGTAAGAGCTCTGTCCCGGAAGCACCCTCTCCTGAAGACGCAGCAGGGCCGAGTCACGCTGCCCCGTCTCGATGCCACCTGCACCAGGCAGCTTCCGGTTTCTAAGGGGCCTCTGAGAAAGGACCCCAAACATGGCCGAGGAAGCTACACACACCCCCAAACAAACAGGATGCGGCGTCAGAGTGCCAGCCCCTAACACAGTGAGGCTGCTCAGGTGCGCTACTTGGGGTCAGGGTACCAAGGAGTGCTGGAGAAGACTCCTGAGAGTTGCTTGGACAGCAAGGAGGTCAAACCAGTCCATCTTTAAGGAGAGCAACCCTGGATATTCACTGGAAGGACTGAAGCTCCAGTATTTTGGTCACCTGATGTGAACAGACGACTCGTTGGAAAAGTCCCTGATGCTGGGAAAGACCGACGGCAGAAAGAGAAGAGGGCGCCAGAGGAGGAGATGGCTGGAGGGTATCACTGATGCAAAGAACATGAACTTGGGCAGAGTCTGGGAGATGGTGAGGGACAGGGAGGCTTGGCGTGCTGCTGTCCATGGGGTCGAAAAGAGTCAGACACAACCGGGCGGCTGAACAACCACCACCACGGGCCGTGTGGGAGGTGGATCAGAGGAGCCTCACCCCGGGCTGCCGGTTCCTCCGTCACTGATGTGCGCCTGGTAGGTCGGCTTCTGGGTTTCCCCGTGTGGCATGACCTCTGCCCGGGAAGGTAAAACAAAGGCAGTGCATAGGCAGTGCCTACTGGAAGGGGGCTGAGAAGTGTGCTGATCCAGCATTTTCCCAAGACCCTTCTGTGCAAACTCCACTTTTTTTTAAAGGCTTGGGCGATCTAACGTGTTTAGAAAACACAATTACCTCCCCTCCCCCAACCCACACTACCACCTTTGCTTTTTTTAAGACAGGGCTTTCTGCGGCAAAGCTACAAAGATGCCTGAATATGCAAAACTGCCCTGGGTTTTTCTGAGAGAAGAGTTTGCACCATTTCACAAACTCACTTTTCCGATGATCCTTTGTCTCAATGCACCATGAGGGACTGGTGCGCCTGAAATTCGCGCTGCGAGGAAATCTTGACCTCACCCTGTTCCCTGCATCTTGCAGATGGTGAGACCAAGGCAACAGGCAGACAGGCGGGGAAGGCTGGGCGGAGAGCCGGGGCTAGGGCCCTGGTCACTGTGGTCCTTCCCTGGATCAGACGCATCACTCTCGGGGCCAAGTGCACCATGGAATCAAGCGCGGGCCCTTCTGAGCGCAGGGCCCTGAGGGACTGACTCACTCCTGCAGGAGGCCGAACCTGTTCTCTCTGCGGCCCTGGGTAGAGTGGACGCACCCCTGAAGCTGAAGCCAAAGATCCCAGGCCTGCCCCTCAGTGGTCCAGGGACCTTGGGCATGTCACTCAGCCTCTCTGAGCCTCAGGGTCCATTCCCTGGACGTGGGTTCATGAGGCCACTTCTCCCGCCGCTCTGGAGTCGTGATTGAGTGAGATTCCAAACAGAAGTCAACTCCTGCCTTATTGAAAAGAAGAAAGGACTGACCCTATGTTGGGCGGGGCTGGGTCTGCCCAGTCCTTAGATTCTAGAACCGTGAGATCCCAGCCACTATCACGCTGAGGGCCATTGCTACCAGACGGTAGAGTGACACTGAGCTGCGGATCTAGGGGGCGCCTACAGGAGCCACCTGGCTGATCCCAGGAAGCAGGGCTGCAGACGTGGATTCCAGGTTCCCCTGCCTCCCCTGTGGGGGTTTCGATTCCCCCAGACTCCTTGCTTTCAGGAAGGAAGTGGCACAGCCCGGGAGAGGTGCATGGTGCAGGGCCATCGGAAGAGCAGTCGCCAGCTCCATCACCTGCACCATCTATTATTAGGTGCTCACTTTGGGCGTTATTAGGGAGCTCTGGCATCATTAATATTTCTCACTGACTGGCATGTTAATCACAGGCCCACTCCCGTCCCGTGAAACTTCAGGCAAGTTCTTTAACCCCGCTGTGCCTCACTTACACCTGTAGAGTAAGGCCCGCACTCATAGTCCTGTGGGGCAGACCGAAGTACCTAACACGTGGGAGATCTGTGCTCAGTCACCCAGGCGTGTCCAGCTCTTTGCGACCCCACGGACTGTAGCCCACCAGCCTTCTCTGTCCATGAGATCTTCCCAGCAAGAATAATGCAGTGGGTTGCCATCTCCTCCTCCAAGGGATCTTCCTGACCCTTGGAGACTCAGAGGTCGAACCGGTATCTCCTGAATTGCAGGCAGATTCTTTACCGCTGAGCCCAGGGAAGCCCTAGGAGAGTGTTTGGCATCCAGCAAATGTTTAATCAGTGTTTGCTGTTCTTCTAATGTGTACCTAGGCGACAAAGCTCATGACTATAACCATGTTATATGCTGCCATTTCCTTGGTTCCCAAGTGATCTATCATTCCTTGGGAATTCTGAAGAACAGACTACCTTGATGTGTTGGTCCTTTGACCACCTGTCTCCTGTCCAGCTGGGATGCATGGTTTCACTGGTCGACAGAGACACCCAAACATTGCTGTGATCTTTTTCACTCTGTCTCATGGGTTCAAGGCAAGCCCTTCACTTTGCCCTTTTAAGTCCTCCTCCTAAGATCTTCTGCATCTTAGGAAGAGTACCTTGTTCTCAAACCGTAAGAAGCTAAGACCATTGAGGCGTCTTCCTGCCAAGTCCTGTCCCGTGACAACCCAGACAAAGCCGAGTCCCTCCACCCCCCCTCTCTTTCCTGCTTCCCCCCACTTTCCTCTCTGCCTCCCCCTCCCCCAGCCTCTGTCTGTCACATCGTCTCTGTCTGAGGACACTTCCGATCCACAGATCACATGATAAGAAGATTTTCTAAAGTGGGATATTTTGGGGCTGCCAAAAAAGAGCATGAGTTGGGTGGGATGAACTGGGAGATTGGGGCTGACATAGATACACTGTGTGAAAGTTGTCGCTCAGTTGTGTCCGACTCTTTGCAACCCCATGGACTGTAGCCCAGCAGGCTCCTCCGTGCATGGGATTTTCCAGGCAAGAATACTGGAGTGGGTGGCCATTTCCTTCTCCAGATCTTCCCAACTCAGGGGTTGAACCTGGGTCTCCTGCATTGCAGGCAGATGTCTTGCTTTCTGAGCCACCAGGGAAGTGATATACACTATAGATACTATGTATAAAATAGATAACTGATGAGAACTTGCTGTATAGCACAGGGAACTCTACTCTATCTTGACCTAAATGGGAAAGAAATCCCCAAAAGAGGGGATATCTGTATATGCATAGCTGACCATTTTACCTGTCTCCTGAGAAACCCGTGTGCAGGTCGAGAAGTAACAATTAGTGCCCCGTATGAAACAACTGATTGGTTCAGGATTGAGAAAGGAGTGTGGCAGGGCTGTTTGCTGTCACTCTGTTTAACTTATACGCTGAGCACATCATGAGAAATGCCAGGTTGGATGAGTTACAAGCTGGAATCAAGACAGGTGGGAGAAACATCAACAAGCCCAGATATTCGGATGATACCACTCTAATGGCAGAAAACAAAGAGGAGCTAAAGAATCTCTTGAGGAGGGTAAAGGAAGACAGTGAAAGAACCAACTTAAAACTAAATATTAAAAAACTAAGATCTTGGCATCTGGCCCCATCACTTCATGCAGGTGGAAGGGGGAAGTGTGGAAGCTGGGACAGATTTCCTCTTCTTGGGCTCTAAGATCACTGTGGATGGTGACTGCAGCCACGAAATCAGAAGATGATTGCTTCTTGACAGGAAAGCTATGACAAACCCGGACAGTGTGTTGAAAAGCTTAGACATCGCTCTGTCAACAAATGTCTGTCTAAGTCAAGGCTATGGTCTTCCCAGTGTCAGGTACAGTTGTGAGAGCTGGACCATAAAGAAGGCAGAGCACCAAAAAACTGATGCTTTCGAACTGTGGCGCTGGAGAAGACTCCTGAGAGTTGCTTGGACAGCAAGGAGACTAAACCAGTCTATCTTAAAGGAAATCAACCCTAAATACTCACTGGAAGGACTGATGCTGAAACTGAAGCTCCAGTATTTTGGTCACCTGATGTGAACAGCTGACTCATTTGAAAAGTCCCTGAGGCTGGGAAAGGTTGAGAGCAGGAGGAGAAGAGGGTGGCAGGGGATGAGACGCCTGGATGGCTTCACCGATGCAATGGACATGAACTTGGGCAAACTGCGGGAGGTGGTGAGGGACAAGGAGGCCTGGCGTGCTGCAGTCCATGGGGTTGCAAAGACTCGGACACGCTGGGTGACTGAAACAATAACACAGCTGATCCACTTTGCTGTGCAGGGGAAACGAACACAACCGTGTAAAGCAATTAGACGCCGATAAAGACTTAAAAAGAGAGAAAAAGGGATTGGTGGGAAATGCAGTTTTGCTTCCAGAGACAAACTGGTATGATTTAAAGGAAAAGTTTCATTGAAAAAAAAAACAACAACAACATGAACCTGTGCCCCACGCATCACCCCACCTCCAGGAAGTGATGGCTCTGGGGCTTTCTCCCTCCTGCACCCCACTCAGATCAGCCTGGGTCACTGAGGAAAAAAAAAAAGCTGATGGGGGGAGGGGAGTGAGGAGGAGGAATAGGAAATGTGCCCGTTTATATGAAAAATTGAACAAAGGGAGACTCAGTTCTTGCAGGCTGTAATGAAGTATTTAAATGCCAGCAGAGTCACCATTAGCATTTCTATAGGCTCGCTTTTTTAAGTCTGTTGAGATGTCTGGTCAAAAATTATTAACCTGAGCAGGAAGCAGCCAGGGCTTTTCCTGGGGGCCAGGCGGACACACAAAGGAGACATGAAGGGCGTTTCAGCAGCCCTGACTCTGCCTTGGTCACCAGGACTGTTCAGTAGAGAAAGAGCCCAGGGTGGGGATGCCGGGATCTTGATGCTGCAGCTGGGCAGAGCCAGGCCAGCTCCTTTGGGTCCCTTTGAAAGGAAGTCCTGTCAATAGGGCTCACCTCACAGCCCATCTTAGGGATGTAACTTATACCCCTCCCTGCCCCAAAACAGCAGAAAAATTCACACTTGAAGAACTTTTGTATTTCTGTATCTCCTGGCTTTTTTTAATCCCTTTTTTTTGGGGGGGGGGGGGCAGAGTGAAATTCACCTAATATAAAGTTAACCATTTTAAAATGCCCAATTCACCACATTTTTCTAGTTTTGAAACTGGTGGTTCAGTGGTTAAGACTCCACCTTCCAATGCAGGGGACGTGGGTTTGATTCCTGGTCCAGGAAAAAAGATCGCACATGCCACAGGGCAACGAAGCCCATACGCCACAGCTAGAGAAGCCGGCTCACTCTGGAACCTGTGCTCCACAACAAGAGAACCCCGTGTGCTACAGAAAAGACCCAGCGCAGTCCCGCCCAAAAATATTTCGTCACCTCCCCACAAAACGCCCCTTCTCCGCTCCCCCAGCCTACAACTAGTCCTCATCATCTGTCTCCATGGACCTGCCTGCTCAGGACACTTCATGTGGATGGAATGATACAATCTGTGGTGTTTTCTGAGTCTGGCTCCTTTCACTGCGCAGAATGTTTTCCAGGTTCATCCAGCCTGTGTGAAGGCTTTATTCCTTTTAGGGGAGGACAAGCCCATCATATGGGCTTTCCTGGTGGTTCAGATGGTGAAGAATCTACCTGCAGTGCAGAAGACCCGGGTTTGACCCCTGGTTTGGGAGGATTTCTTGGAGAAGGGAATGGCAACCCACTCCAGTATTCTTGCCCGGAGAATCCCACAGACACAGGAGGCTGGTGGGCTACAGTCCACAGGGTCACAAAGAGTCAGACACGACTAAGCAACTAACACACACACAGTCCATCATATGCATGGACCACATTTGGTTTCTCTGTTCATGTGATAACGGGCACCTGGGTTGTTCCCACCTTTGGGCAGTGGTGTGTAAGTGGGCTGTGAATGTGCGTGAACAAGTTGCTGTGTGAACACCCATGTTCAACCCTCTGGGGACACAGCTGGGCCTGGAATTGCTGGGTCACGTGATAACCCTATGTTCAGCTCTATTTTGTTTTGATTTCTTCTCCCCCGTGGCTTCTGTTTCCCCAGTGAAACTCAACCGTTTCAAATGTTTCTTCTCCAGGCAGGTCATCTGGATGGTGCATTCACTGGAGTCTAGCTATGTCATCTGGACCCCTTTGGGAGCCCCTACCTAAAGCCCAAGGATGATGGAGACACGGTCCCCTGGCCATTCATGAGAGAGGTGTGAACGCAGGCCGACGGGGCAACTGTGTCAGGGCTGGTCTCTCTTCGGTTCTTTTCACCATCACAAGCCCGTGGGGTCAAGTCAGGCCTAGGAGGGCGCTCCCTTCTCACAGGACTGACTGCCTTCACGGATCATGACCCAGACAGTCACCACGCCGGTTCATTCAGGGACCCTGGGAGCTATGAAGGGTCTGATTCCCTGGGAAAGTCCCCAGTGGAAGCAGGACCACTGGGGTCTGCCTTGGTAGCACTGTCTGGCTCTGACTTCATTATGTGGGACGTGTAGAGGGCTCTGGACATCAAAAGGCCTGGGGTGCATGGGCCTGGTCACATTATCCCTCCGAAGAATGGGGCCTCTGCTGATAAATGAGCTCAGTTACAATGGGGAGAAAGCGGGGGCCAGCGAGGGTGCCCAGAGACCCCACACCGCACAGCCCTCAATAGCCCCAGAGGGCCAGACAGAGAGAGAGAAGCCAGCGGAGCATCCTACTTACCGTCCATCTCCGGACACACCACCGATGGCATGATGATTTGGAATAGCAAGGAAGTTTAAAAGCAAAGTGGAAGGGCCTGGGCCCTCAGAGGAGTCCAGGCTGCAAGTGTGGGCGCATGACCCATCCTGCCCAGGCAGGAAGGCCCTGGAAGAGGGCAGCAGGGACAGAGGCTCAGAAAATAACTCAAAAGGACAACTTGGGGACACAGAAAATGTCACTCTCGTTGAATGCAAGTGGTTATTAAGCCTTGAGTCTGTGGGAGACAACAGGCTGAGAACACAGCTTATGTTGCATCATTAAACCCTCAGCAGCCCCTGAGGCATGTCGACTATTTACCCCTATTTTACAGATGAAGAAACTGAGGCTCCAAGAGGGAGCCTAAGGCCGCTCGGAGGCCACAGGCTTATCCTGCAGTCCCCACCGCCGGCGCTTAGTCACTGGGGCCCCGTGATGTTCAGCGTTTGGTGACCATTGTGGTCAAACCTGAGTCTATCATTCAAAGGGCCGGGGGATCCCAGATGGTCGTAAACGTAGTGGCAAGAAGATGTAAGAAGGAGAATAAACTCGGTGTTTCGTAAAGTAGATGCTTAAAGAATCGAGGATTCTCAGGAGATGGAGCAGCTGGAATGGGTCTCCTGAGCCCCCACCCAGTAGTTCGTGGTGAGGATACCTGAAGGTCAGGGGATGGGGGTCAAAGGGGGTACAGTGAACTCTCAGTAGGGTCAGTTCGGTTTCTTGGTAAATTTAAACATGTCCAAAAAAATGTTATTTAGTACCTGACTCTTTGCAACCCCACGGACTGTAGCCTACCAGGCTCCTCTGTCCGTGAGATTTCCCAGGAACGCAGCATACCAAGCGGTATATCTAGAATTATCCCACTTTTAAAAACGAAATGTGGAAAAAAAAAAAAAAAAAAAAAAAAAAAAAAAAAAAAAAACGAAATGTGGGCCTCTTCCCCGGGTCCCTGTGGGTGACCCTGAGCTGGGACTCCAGACAGCCGTCACTCAGCTCAATTTGCCTCTGATCTTCTGAGACCACCACTTCTGGGTCCTTGGCCGTGAGCAGACCAGGAGCCGCTGCAATGCCATGCTTTTCTTGCTTTTCAAAATCCAAACCTTGCCTTTCTCCTCTGAGAAACGGGAATGGCGTCTCTCCACAGACAGACGTGAAGATTAAATATACAACGTCTGCCAAGGACTTCCCTGGTGGTCCAGTGGCTAGGACTCCAGGCAGGGGGCCCAGGTTGGATCCCTGGCCGGGAATTAGATCTCACATGCCCTCACTGAGACCTGGTGCAGCCCAAAATATAATAAAACAAAAATAAATAAATATTTATAAAACAAAATGAAATAAAACATTTGTAATGACGTCTGCCACGTAAAAAGTACCCAACCCATGTGTCCTTCCCTTCCTACCCAGCTGTGATGATGGAGGAGCAGAGAGAAGGGGTGAGAGGGGACCCCTGTCTCCTGTCTCCTGGAATTTGAGGACCTCTGTTCTACGTTCTGCTCCCAGCAAGGCACGCACTTCCCACCATTGCCTTCCCGCCTCCCCATCTGGAACCCTGCAAGGTGGACCCTGCCCCTCTGCCTTCTCCCATCAGACAGTCCTTTCTGTTGGGCTTCCCTCTCCTTCAAGGACTCCTCCTCCAAGGAGCCTCCTCTGAACACACCAGCCTCCTGGATCACCATCGATGGAACTGGGACAGCATCTGTAGCCCACAGCACGGCGTTTGAGGTTGGATGACATGCGCTGTGCATCTGTCTTGTCTTCAGGAGTCGTCACAAGCCAGCCCCTTCTGTTATCCCTGCAGCGCTTGGGTATATTCCCCCAGGGGATCCCTTGTTCAGCAGGACTTTCTGATGCAAAGACAGAGGACAAGAACTAAGCATAGAGACCAACCATGATGCTCATGTCAAGTCCTAGAAGCCCCAAGAAAGCGGAAGCCTCTGTGTGGCTGCCAGTGCAATAGGGCAAAACTTGTTAGCTTCGGCCGAGAACCCACTAGAGCGATTCAAGGCCTGAGTGGGAGCTGACGGCAAAGTGGCCAAGTGCCAGCCGATGCTCGTGAGCTCGGGGATGTCACACCGCCGGCTGGTGCGTGCTGAACATGTGCATGAGTCCCCAGTGGGTGTGGGTTGAATCGTGTTCCCCCAAGGACATGAGTTTAAGTAAACTCCGGGAGTTGGTGACGGACAGGGAGGCCTGGCGTGCTGCGATTCATGGGGTCGCAAAGTGTCGGACACGACTGAGTGACTGAACTGAACTGAACTGAACTGAAAATTATGCTGAAGTCTGAATCCTTGAGGACTGTGGTGTTACCTTATTTGAAATAGAATCTTAGAGATGCAATCAAATTAAACTGAGAGTAGGCTGGATTAGGATAGACATTAAATCCAATGACAGGTGTCCCTACTGTTGTTGTTCAGACGCAAAGTCATGTCCAACTCTTTGCAACCCCATGGACTGTAGCACGCCAGGCTTCCCTGCCCTTCACTATCTTCCTGAGTTTGCTCAAACTCATGTCCATTGAGTCAATTATGCCATCCAACTATCTTATCCTTTGTCGTCCCCTTCTCCTCCTACCCTCAGCTTTCCCAGCATCAGGGTCTTTTCCAATGAGTCAGCTCTTGACATCAGGTGGCCAAAGGATTAGAGCTTCAGTTTCAGCATCAGTCCTTCCGATGAATATTCAGGGTTGATTTCCTTTAGAATTGACTGGTTTGATCTCCTTGCAGTCCAGGGGACTCTCTAGAGTGTTCTCCAATACCACAGTTCAAAAGCATCAATTCTTCAGTGCTCAGCCTTCTTCATGGTCCAACTCTCACATCCTTACAAGAAGGAGAATATTTGGACACACACAGAAGGAAGTCAGGGAGGTGAGGACAGAGGTAGAAATCAGAGGGAGGCAGCTACAAGCCAAGGATGGCTGGCAACACCAGAAGTTGGGAGAAGCAAGGAAGGACCCTCTCCTGGGGCCTCAGAGAGGGGGTGAGGCCCTGTGACACCTTGAGTTTGACCTCTGTCCTTCAGAACTGCGAGAGAATTCACATCTGAAGGTTGAAGCCCCCTGGTTTGGGGCCAGAGGACTGCACACCACCTAACTAGCACACGGTACAGAAACCCACATCTCTAGCAAGCTTTCTGTACAATTTTTAAATAAGAAGTTTTGTTTTCTCATGTTGCCATAATAAATGGTGATTAGTTGCAAAGCATTTCCAACATTAAGTTAAGATTATAGCTACTCTGATACTCTGCGTAATACAAGGCACTTTGAAAAATATGCAGTATTTTAAATTTCCCTAGTGAGATCAGTTGGCAGAAAACATATTAAACAAAAGAAAGCAACAAAAAAATTAAAGAATAACCAATGAACCCGAAAACGATAACCAATAAAACCCCAATAAAACCAAAATGCCCACAGATGTCTTTAAAAAGAAAACAGGTAAGAACACAGAAGAACATATGTGAACATAAGAACACATGAGAACGTAAGCAGCCTGTTTTTGAAAATACCATCCTTTTCTGCGTATATAGGACTTATTAAAATTTACTGGGGTGTAGCTGCTTTACAATGTTCTGTTATCGTCTGCTGTGTGATGAGGGTGGGCAGGACGGAAAGGAGACGGGGACTGACATATGGTGTTGGTGCCTGTGCAGTGCGTGATACGTTGCTGGCCAGAGCCCAGAACAGGGCTGCCTCTTTGATGACCTGTCATCCCCCTTAGCCTGTGGGGTCAGGGTAACTGGAACCACACGTCCTTAGCACTCCTGGCCTGGCTGGAGGCCCCGGGCCCCTGGAGCCCACCCACTCTGGCGTCAAGCAGACAGCTCCTCCAGGGTCTTCTGAAATAGCATCTGTCTGTCCCTGCAAAGCATCTGACCTGTGATACTTTCCATCACACACACAGGCAGAGGGCTTGCAAAATATTTTCCATGGGTGGGTGTTCCTTGGATAACAAACTCACTCTTTCAGTGAACACGTGGCCGGTGGAGGGTCATTCACACACTCAGCCTCCCCAGGCTTATTTTGCAAGATGAGGCCAAAGGTTTGTGCAACACAGGAATCCCATGGCTATGGTCAGCGCTGTCAGACTTTAGAATCCTCAGAGAGATACAAAAATGCAGATTCTGGGGTTCTCATTCACCAGGTCTGGGTGGGGAAGGGGATATCTATAATTCTAACAAGCTTTCCATATGATTTTGATACTGGTGGTCCGAGCAACACTGCGCTGGAGAAATAAATACTGAGTGTGATCATCTTTTAAAGAAACAAAAACATGTTCTCACCAGGATCTGTCCTCATGGGTAGAATGTGGTTGTGTCTAAAGTCGGGGCCATGGACCTGAACCAAAGGAACAACCAATAATGAGGACCTTTTATTTCACATGTGTAATTTCCCAAACCTCGTAAAGCTTTTGCAAACCAGATATTCATTGCCAGGGATTTTACCTGCCTCTTACTGAAGAAAATGAAAATATGGGGACACTGATGGTCTGGTCCAAAGACTCACATCCAGAAAACCCTACATCTATTCAGAAGGGTGGAAACAACTTTATTGGGGTATATTTTATCTAAAAACAGAAAGTGGGAGTGTTAGTTGCTCAGCTGTGTCCGACTGTTTGTGACCCCTTGGACTGTAGCCCGCCAGGCTCCTCTGTCCATAGGATTGTAGGCAAGAATACTGGAGTGGGTAGCCATGCCCTCCTCCAGGGGATCTTCCAGACCCAGGGATCAAACCCAGGTCTCCTATGTTGCAGGCGAATTCTTTACTGTCTGAGTCACCAGAGAAGTCCACATTTTATCCATGTATTATCTAACTCACTGATGTCAAGTGTACAATTCAAAGATGCTGAATATGAAGTAAAAGTACCCAGTCGTGCAATCATCCCCATAAATCAGCTTCAGGACGTTTCTGTTGTTCCTCCCAGGTTTCCCATGCCCAGTTACGGTTAGTTCCTTTCATTCTCCTCCCTTGGTACCTGCGCAGCTAATCCACTGTCTGTACAGATCTATCTTTTCTGTAGGTTTCACATGAGTAGAATCACAGGCTTATGGTCTCTTGCAACTGGCTTCTCTCACTTACCGTCACGTTCATCCAAGCGGCCGCACGTTTCCATAGCTACTGGACAGCCCTTCCATGTGTGGAGCGCCACACACCGTCCACCCACTCTTTAGCTGATGGGCATGTAGCTTGTGTCCCATTTTGAAAACGTCCCTTATTTTAAATGCCGCAGCCTGGGTGCCCCTGGGGCCGTCCAGGTGGGAGGTTGGCAGTGAGCTGGTTGAAGTGCCCTGAGGGCTCCATCAGCTGAGTCTCCTCCTGGCAGCACAGGGCACACGGCCCTCGTGAGGCTGGTCCTCTGGACGCGGAGCCTGAGGCAGGGATTCTGGTGCAGGCGCTTTGTTGAGGGACGGGCCTGAGGGGGAGGGAGGGAGGGGAGCTGGGGTGAGCAGGGAAGGGGTGAGGGAGAAGGTGGTTTCAGTCAGTATAGCTGTGGCCCGGGGCCTGGGGATGGTCTGCACAAACCACATTGCCAAGCTGTCTCTTGCTGAGGCTGGGGCCTGTCTTTGGAACCCCCATCCGTCAGTCACTGGCGTGCACTGCTCCTTGACTGGGGGCCTCCCAGGTGATGCTCATAGTAAAGAATCTGCCTGCCAATGCAGGAGAAATGAGATACAGGTTCGATCCCTGGGTTGGGAAGATCCCCTGGAGGAGAAAATGGCATCCACTCCAGTGTTCTTGCCTGGAGAGTCCCGTGGACAGAGAAGCCTGGCGGGCTACCATCCATGGGGGCGCGAGGAGTCTGACCCGACTGAAGCCACTTAGCACACACGCTCTTTGATTGGAGGGCATCGCATGAGTTCCTGGGAGAGGTGGATTCCAACGGCGCAGATGGCGGGCAGCCACGAACCACTGGCAGGCAAGGCTCTCAGCCAATGGGGGTGAGTGTCTCCACCCTTAAAGGGCACCCAGCACCCAGGGGGCACCCAGAGTGTCTGCCACAGCCCCACCACATCTGCACAGTCTCCAAGTCTGGGTCCATCGGCCAGCTCGTCCCACCTGAGTCCAGCCTGTTCTCCAACTGCCTCCCTCCTGGCCAGGCCCCCAGGATGCCAAGCCTGGCTCCACCTCAGGGCCCTCACGCCTGCTCTTCCCTGGCCCCCCAGGGGGCCTGACAGCCTCTCCTCCTGAAACTACATAGAGTGCACGTGTGTGTGCATGTGTGTATATGTGTGTGTGCATGTGTGTGTACATGCATGTAGCTCCAGGCACAGGAACAATGGCCAAGTCCATACCAGGAAACCTCAAGGGGGCTCTGACGACATGGATCATCTCAAAAAAACTGCTCAGGGGCTTCCCTAGTGGCGCACTGGTTAAGGGCCCGCCTGCCAGACTTGCCTGGTGGAGCAGTGGATAGGACTCCACCGGCCCGTGCAGGGGACACAGGTTCGATCCCTGGTCCGGGAAGACTCCACGTGCTGAGGGACAACTAGGCCCAAGAGCCACAACTTCTGAGCCCATGCGCCCTGGAGCCTGCGCTCCCCAGCAAGAGACGCCACTGAAATGAGAAGCCAGGACACTGCAACTAGAGAGGAGCCCGCTCACCAAAACTAGAGAAAGCCTGTGCACAGCGATGAAGACCCAGCACGACCAAATTTAATTAATTAATCAATTTTTTAAGAACAGCTGAGTATAGGTCAGCCACGCCCAAGGTGACCAGTTCTCTGTTCCACTGCAATCATGTCAGGTGGGCAAGGCCGAGGAGGGAAGATGAACACAGGACAGTGTGGGAAGTCTAATCGGGGAGACATCGGAATGCCGCAGTGCTGAGAGTGACCCAGACCATGCCCAAGGTGGATCAGGGTGAGCTTCCTGGAGGAGGCAACAGCTGGGGAGATTCTTTGAAAGTAGGACTCAGTCTAGCCATGAAGGGGGAAATGGAATTCAAGAGAGGACCTGGCGTAAACAGAGACAAGGAAGCAAAGATGCCTTGCTCATTCAGTTCAGTTCAGTTCGGTTCAGTCGCTCAGTCGCGTCTGACTCTTTGCGACCCCATGAACAGCAGCACACCAGGCCTCTTTGTCCATCACCAACTCCTGGAGTTTCCTCAAACTCATGTCCATTGAGTTGGTGATGCCATCCAACTATCTCACCCTCTGTCGTCACCTTCTCCTCTTACCTTCAGTCTTTCCCAGCATCAGAGTCTTTTCCAATGAGTCAGTTCTTCCCATCAGGTGGGCAAAGTATTGGAGTTTCAGCTTCAGAATCAGTACTTCCAATGAATGTTCAGGACTGATCTCCTTTAGGATGGACTGGTTGAATCTCCTTGCAGTTCAAGGGACTCTCAAGAGTCTTCTCCAACACCACAGTTCAAAAGCATCAATTCTTCGGTGCTCAGCTTTTCTTCTAGTCCAACTCTCACATCCATACATGACCACTGGAAAAGTCATAACCTTGACTAGATGACCTTTGTTGGCAAAGTAATGTCTCTGCCTTTTAATATGCTGTCTAGGTTGCTTATAACCTTCCTTCCAAGGAGTAAGCGTCTTTTAATTTCATGGCTGTAATCACCATCTGCGGTGATTCTGGAGCCCAGAAAAATAAAGTAAGCCTCATTGCTCACTCAGGGACTGAAAATTTGCTGGAGCTGGAGCTCAGGGGTAGAAGTGGAGCCGGGCGGAGGTTGAAAATCCAGATCACCAAGGGCCTTTGGAGTCCGAGTTCGAGCTCAAGGTCAGTAAAGACCAGGGCACGATATGAGCACAGCTGATTGTTCCATTTGCTCTCCAGCCTCACTGTTCTAACAGAGTGGGCATCTGGCACCCCTGCGGCTCTCAGGGGGTGACCGAGAATCGGGGAGATCCCCGCCATCAGCGCCCAGCTTTGACTGATTTCTTATTTCTCCCACTTCTTGCCCCAAGGTGGGGCCCACTCGGAGGCTCTTGGAAAGATCGCTTACTTCTCAAGAACCCAGACCAGAGGGGCTGTGCTTAAAGAGCAGATGGCCCCCGGGCCAAGGGAGGACTTATCCACGGATACCGCCTTTCTCCTGCTTTGGCCCCAGAGCTATTCGGGGGAGACTCTGACGTCACGCAGCGGTCGGCGTTGTGTGTTTCCTCTGTGGATACTCCTGTTCTCTCCAGGCCGTAAGCCAGCTCTTCGTCACTAGGGCCAGACAGCAAAGCTCTGGGTCCCCACCCGTGCTGGCATCTGTGCTGGGAGGAAGGCAAAAGATGATCCGAACATTTCTGGTTGGCTTTGGAATTCAGTGACACCTGCTCGAGTTGCAGGGTTGGGGGTGGGGGGTGGGGGAAGCGGAGCTGAGTTCACGTGATGGGCCCCCAGCAGGCCTGGGTGGGGTGATGGATGAGAGGATCTCTGGGCACCCTGGGGAGATTGTAAGCACTGGAAACAAAGTCCCTGGACTTTTCTGCTCTTGGCAAGAGGCAAAGCGTCTTGGAAATCCGAAGGCTAGGAAAGCCGGTCGGAAAGTCTTAGCCGATCGCTACTGAAATTCCACGGACATGAGTCTGGGGGCTTCCCAACTGAGCAGAGAGGATGCCCTGAGCCAAGCTGGGCCCAGCTCAGTTCCCAGGGAGCCTGAGACCTCCGCCTCCTGAGTCCCTAGAGGACTAATTTCCTCCCCACCAGCCCAGACCTCCCCAGCGCTGGGGGGGCCACAGAGGCTGCGATGGGCAAGCGTGTTCAGAGGCGGCGAAGCATATGGCCAAAGGGAAGAATCATCCTGACCTGCACTTCCACCCACGCCTGCCCTGAGCTCAGGGCCCAGCCATCCCGGCTCCGCCCACAGGCCTCCCTGGCCTGGCCGCTGCCTCCTCTGTCCAGCCAAAGTCTGCCTTCTTCCCTCCCACCACCTGGCCCCCACGCCTGCTCATCCCTCAGTGCCCGCGTGAGTCAGCCTTACCACCTGCATCCACCCCTACCCCAGGCCAATAGCCCCTCGGATCACTACTGAGGCCACCCAGGGTCAGACCCAGGATCCCCGATGGAGCGGCAAGGATGGCCTCCTCAACAGCCAGGGCCCTTCCTCTCCCCGAGCTCCTGGCTGTGCTCATCTGGGGCGTTTCCTCGAGGGCTTGCTATGGAAGGTTCACTGCCATGTGTGTGTTTCCCTAATCTCAGCCAGATGGGCAGCCACGTGAGGTCAGGGACCACCCTTACACCTGTCTGCACCCCCCATTCCGACCCCGGGGAGCTGGAGGTGGGGACGGCAGACGTGCTGGTGGGGACCGGGCTCATGCTTGGTTCTCTGAAGTCACAAGAGCTCCCTCTCCCCTCAGTCCCTCTGTCCCTGTGTCTCTTCCTCCCTGTCTCTCTTTCCCCACCCACTGAGCTCCGAGGCCCTCCTCCGGGCCGCCCCTTCTCCAGGACACTTTCCTCACTGCCCGAGGCTCTCCAAGATCCATGGGACGCAGTCCAGCATCACCCCGAGTGTTCTCAGGCCAGAGGCAGTGCTGAGAAGGAAGGAACGTATGGGAATGCCCAGGGCATCCGCGGGCGCAAGATGCTGACTCACACGGCCGCAGGGCGGCTCATCCTGGGTTTCAGGCGTTCAGCAGGTGGAAGAGATCATTGGCATTTGTACAGAAAACTGCTTCACCCCAGGGGGCCGCCCCAGGCCAGCTGTGGGAACTGGGAACCCAGAGGCCACCGGGAGGATGGGCTGATGGCTGGCCGGGCGAGGCGGGCCCGTCTCAGCCTCCGTTTCCTGGTCAGAAGAGGAGCAGGTGGGCCCAGAGACTTCAGGAGCCCTCCAGTGACACTCTCCAGCCCCTCGTCTTGGGCTGGTTTCAGGCAGCCTGGGCGTGCCAAGCTTGGCCCTTCTTTTGCTCTGCTGGTCCCCACGCTCCAGAGCGAGGAGGATATCAGGGAGTGGTTTCCGATGCCAGGCTGAGAGGGTCTCCAGTGGTGGGTGGTGGGCAGCCCTGTGGCTGCTCAGGGTGCCCTGAGTCTGTCCCCTGCCGGGACCTGCTGCCCACCCCGTCTGGCTCACGCTTGGTCTCAAGAGGAATTCATTTGTGGAGAGACTGATCTGAAAGCAGCCTGAATCCAACCTGCAAAGCAGACCCCCGCCCACCCTCCCAAGATCGAGACGGTCTCAGAAGGTAGCAGCCGTGGAGCCGCAGGAATGACCCAGCCCGGGGTCACCTTTGCCAGAACTCCCCTGCAAAGAGGTCCCTTCGGGGCATCCTGATGCCAGGGTGTGGGGTGTGCCATGAAAGCATCACCGACTGCCCTTCCTGTCCCTGGATATCAATGCGGGTCACTCATGGGTCTGCCACATAGTGGCCCCCAAGAGATGCATCTGTGTTCCAGGCTCCGACAACTCAGACCCGGCCCTCGGGCAATTAAACCACACCCTTCCCCAGGGATGATATTAACCACTGTTAAAATAATGTGCTCACACACGGCTCTGTGGGTGGGGAAAGACAGACAGACAGAGGAAGAAACACAGAGACAGAGCCTGGAGGAAGAGAGGGCCCTTACGACTTCAGAGAAGAAAGCATGAACCAGGTTCCCCACCAGGCACATCCGCGTTCCCACCTCCAGCTCCCGGGGGAGGCGGGTAAAGACGGATAGAAGCACTGCGTCTCGGCACTGACCCAAAGCCCAGGATGACCTCCCAACCTCTTGGGGAAGGCGCGATGGGCCTTCTCCTAACCAGGAGAAGACCCAGCCCTGTTCAGCCTCCCCTGGGTTTCTACTCCCAGGTAGTGAAGGATGAAGTTCCCATTGTTCCTCTAAATCGCTCTTTCCTGGACCATGACCATTGAACGTTCATCTTCACAGTCATGAGATCTCAGGGCTGCTGGAAACCCTATAAGACTGTTTCTACCATTAAGTCCTCTCCAAAGGAAGGTAGAGGGCTTCCCAGGTGGTGTGAGTGGTAAAGACCCTGCCTGCCAATGCAGGAGGTGTCAGAGAGGCGGGTTCGATCCCTGGGTCAGAAAGATCCCCTGGAGGAGGGCATGGCAACCCACTCCAGTATTCTGGTCTGGAGAATCCCATGGACAGAGGAGCCTGGAGGGCTATGGTCCATAGGGTCGCCAAGAGTCGGACCCAACTGACTGACTAACACTTTCACACTCCGTCATATATACTGCTTTATCGACTTAATGTCTGATTAGTTGTGATTCATTCTGATTAGGCTACAGAAGTGATTAACTGCATATTAGTTTTCAATGTAATAATTTAACGTGATTTTAGTTGAGCACCTACTGTATCCCAGATGCTGTTCTGGGCAGGGAGAGCCCACATGGCTGTTTTTTCTGCCCTGCATTTGTGAGGCTCACAGTCTGCAGGGAAGGCAGCAATAACTGTTATAGATTATGCAAATGTATTCTCTTAGACTGCCCATTACAGGAAAGCTACCACAGACTAGATTGGGGGAACAGATGGTGGAAGCCAGAGCTGAGATGATGGGAAAATAGCTACATGTCTCTCTCCCAAGAGCCAGACACCATTTTCAGTATCTTTATACTGTCAACTAGGAAAGGTGGTCTTACTCCAAGATGCCCAATTTATTCACCTAACATTTTCCTGGACAGTTTTCCTGGGTTTGGTTTTTGTTCTTTTTGCTTTTTCACCCAGTGATTTTCAGTCATCTGGTATTTATTTGGGTGTAGAGCTTAAGTATGGATCTAAGGTTATATTTTTTCCATCCACTCTCTGTTAATTTAAATACAAACTATATTCTACATCCTTTAGGCCTGCTACTGAGTTTCCTCTTTCATTCCATTAATTTGTAAGTCTGTTCCTATATGGCATCATATACCATTTCTATATCTGCACTGCACTTTCATGGATATTTTCTTCACTGTTCTTTAACATTTATTCTTCTAGATTACTTTTAAATTCTCTTTGTCAGCTTCTTCCAAATATTCTAGTGGGATTTTATTTGAATTGTGTTAAATATGTAGATTATTTGGAGAGAATTGATATCTTTAAAGCCATAGATAACCTATTAGTAGAAAAGTAGTCTCCGTTACTCAAATCTTTTATGTTCCTCAGTCAAGTTCTAAATTTTTCCTGTTTTATAGTGTTCTTCCTACAAGTTCTTTGTTTATTACTCAAGATTTTACAAACCGGGTTGCCATTGTGAATAAGTCTTTAATTAGTTTTATATTTCCTACCTGACTATTGTCTGTATGCAAGATAGCTATTGGTTTTTTGTGGTTTTTGTATAATTAGTTTTTAACCAGCCACCTTCCAAATTCTCGTACATTCATTGATCATGAATATTTTAGAATTTGTAGATAGACATTCAGATTATATAAAACGAGTGCATTTTATCTTATTCTTACCAAAACTACACTTCTGCAAGGACTTTTGGAAAACTATTGAAGAGTAGCACCGATAATGGAACATTCTGGCCTGGACTTAAGCAGGAATGTGTGCAGTGCTTAGTCATTGAGTGTAAAAGTGGGTGCTGGAAATTATCTGGATGGTTACAGTGATTTTTTTTTTCCTTTTTAATTCAATGTAGGGAAATATGTTAGATTTAAAAATCTAAGGTCGTCTTCCTTTCTTTGAATAAACCTGCCTGGTTAGGCTATATGCTTTTAAAGGTCAGTTGGACTTGGGGACCTTCCTGGTGGTCCTGTGGTTAAGAATCCACCTTCCAATGCAGGGGACATGGGTTCAATACCTGGTCAGGGAACTAAGATTTCACATGCCACAAGTAAGACTTCACATGACACAACCACTGAGCCCACACGTTCCAGGGCCCGTGCTCTGCAACAAGAGAAACCTGCTCACCACCAACAGGAAAAAGCTTCGTGCTGAAGTGAAGACCCAGTGAGGACAAAATTAAAAAAAAAAAAAAAAAAAAAAAAACTCAGTTGGATTCGACTTGCCTTTTTTTTTCTTCTGGAATCGAACCTGATGAATTTCTGAAACTATGTTGAGAATTTAGGTATGCATGTAGTTTTGTGTAAATAGGGAGACTTTCTATCCTATTTTTTATTAGCAAAAACAGCCTACATTAGATAGGGGTGACCACTGAAGGCTTAAGGGAATACACCCTTTGGGGGAGATATTTCTTTGATACCTTTTCAATTTCTCCTATGGGTGTTTGTCTTTTCAGGTTGTCAGCCTTTTCTTACTTCCATCACTGTGCCATTTGCACTTTTCTAGGCAACAGTGGACATGTCATAAGTTCCCAGGAAACACGATGGGTATTTCAGCGGCGAGGGTCACACAGCTTTCTCTGGAACTAGGTGAATTATCCCCATCTCTGGGGCCACTCCCCATTCTCATTCTTATTTTTCTCCTTATTACACTTTATTGATGAAAATGTTTAATCTGTCTCTAAAAGCAATCTTGACCACATCCCATAAATGTCAACGTGGCTGTGATTTCAATTTTTATTTCTGTTTTGTCCTAATTTAGAAGAGTGTTTTTTAAAACCCGGTATCTGGGTTATAAATTGCTAGTTTTCTAGCTTTGGAATCACAGCAAATGATTTATGTAAACATGACGAAAGAGCCAGAAAACATTCACTTTCTCTATTTGTGTTTTATGTCTACGTATATATATATATCACACACACGTATCTGGAAAATTTCATTATATGTAACTATATCATATGCTCTATTTTTTGCCTATTTCATGAATCTCCTTATTATAGGTTCACAAACATTTATCCAAATTCATTAGAGCGAGCAAAGATTCAGAATTCAGAATTTTTTAGTTTTTAGAAAGATAATTTCTGGTGAAAAAAAAGTGAAAGTGTTAGTCACTCAGTCGTGCCCAACTCTTTCTGACCCCATGGACAGTAGCCCACCAGGCTCCTCTGTCCATGGAATTTTCCAGGCAAGAATATTGGAGTGAGTGACCATTTCATCCTCTGGGGGAATCTTCCCAACCCAGGGATCAAACCAGGTCTCCTGCATTGTAGCTAGATTATTTATCATCTGAGCCACCAGAGGTTTTATACAAAACCCCAAGAGATTGACTCCAATAATACTTCTTCAGTGAAATACACAAATATTCACAGTGAGTGAGATAAAATACATGAATCACGTGGGCTCAGGTCCAGTTTTTCTGTCTCTTTGGCCTCAGGTTTATGAAGCAGTTTTTGTCTTTTAGAGTTTTGGGGGGATTCAAGCATGGAAATAAAGATGGTGTACCCTGGTGTATTTCCGTCCATTTCTCCTTATAGTTCTAACGATTTCACATTATGTATTTTGGGGAATAGTTATCTGTCACCAAAAGACTTGGGTTAGTTTGTCTTTATTGTGAGTTATATCATTTCTCAAAAGGTGATTACCTTCTTTGATCTGCTTATGCTTTTGTTGTTGGATTTTGCTTGAGCCAGTTTCATCATTGTGACCCATGTTTTCTTTTTCATTTGCATTCATTTAGTGTACCTACACACTTTCTTTACATTCATTACATTCATTCAGTACATTCATTTAGTGTACCTACACATTTACTTTCTACTTTTTGAAAACTATTTTTAAGTGCATTTCATAGAAATGGCACATTTCAACTATTTTATCTAATTTTACAGTCTTCTTAATAAAGAAGCTATTACATTTACATTTATTATTATAGCCAAGCTATTCAGTCTTATATCTGTTGCCTTATTCTATGATCAAATGCAAGAGGTTTTTGGTCATTTATTTTGTTTCTGTCTTGGCATATATAATATATGCTAAGTTTAACACTGTAATTGCCTATAATCAGACGTTGCAATTTTATAAGGTTTTGCAAGGTTTGATCTGAAACACAGCCATTTTCTTTTCTTTTGCCTTTTTGTCAATGTTAATCTGTTTCCTGACTTTTTTTTTTCTTCTAGATTCTGTAGGTCATTTCCATGACACTTCATCCTCTGGATACTCTCCCATTTTTCCTGGTTTGTCCCATATCAGTAAGCTTATTCTATTCAACTTGTTTTCTTGCTTTTAAAAACTCCGAGCAAGGCAAGATCTGTTCAGGTGCTGTTTGTAAATGAACAGGCAAATCAGTCATGTTTGTTGGGTTCCCTTTCTGAGATCCAACAGGAAAGCAGGAGAAGTGCTCAGTTCCCAACCTGACTCCCGGTTCCTTTGGCAGGTCTTTGCCCAGGATGCCATATCTCTCTTCCACAGGAGTGGATTTTCATCTGTTTTCTCCCGGTTTTGACATAAGGCTTTCCTCTCTCTGTTTTCTGTAGCATCACACATTTTTATGTCTCCAGTGTCTTTGGGGGCATTTGACTAGAACTTCAAAAAGAATGCTTTCTGCTTTCTATCTGTCTGTACCGACTAGCTAACCCATCTTCCACCAACTCATGCTACCACATCTCATGTAAAGTTTGGTTCTTCTGAGTCTTGCACTGAACATCTTGAAACTTCAGCACAAACACATAAACATAAAATGATGATGGTGAACAAGGCAGACCAAAATGTAAGACAGACAACTTCATCTAGACACATATAACATTTGCTTTCTCAACCTCATACTGACCAGACTTCCTTTGCAACAATCAGGGTGACAGACCCAGCAAAAACTCTGATAATTATGGCATCAGTGCTTAGCCTTAAAAAATAAAGTTCCTGAACTTCCCTGGTGGTCCAGTGGTTGAGAATACACCTGCCAAAACAGAGGACACAAGTTTGATCCCTGGTCCAGGAAGATTCCACATGAGGCAGTGAAGCCCCTGCAAGCTCCCCACTGAGGCCAGCTTCATTATACCCAGAGGCCTCCTCCCCAGCCCCTGGACATCATTTGTCCTTTCAGTGGCTCTGCTCCATCCCTCAGTATGGCCCATCCACCAAGAAGAGCCCCCCCACCTTCCACCAACCTCCTCTTCTTTCTGGTAAATCCGGCTCACCCTTCAGGACCCACAGCCTTCCCTGACACCCACAGCAGCCTCAGTCAGTGTCTCTGGGTCCCATCAGAGCCAGACCTCCTCCCCTAAGCCATCATCTCACGTTCTCATGGCATCGCAGTCCTGGGACTTTCGAGGACGTTCCCAGAGATGGGCCTGGGAGGTGTGTGGCAGAAAACGTGGGTTTGGGCTCAGACCTCCCAGACACACAGCCCCAGGAGGGTCACTGGTCCTTTCCACCCCACATTCCTCATCCAAAGTGGAATGACCGTCCACAGCATCCGCCTCATCCTAGGGACAAGATGACAGTGTTTGTCACAGGCTTCCCCACAGAGCCCACAACAGATAATGAATGCTTGTTTTTTATTGTCACTGTGATTGTATTTCAGTTATCTTCATCACTTTTGTCTCCTGGAGCCTCAGACATGCCCCTGCCAGGGTCAATGTCTGAAATATAAAGAAACACCTGTCCTGGGAAGCCAAGTCATGCTCTCCCCACAGAGCAGTCAGTACATGACACTTTCCACTCACCTTTTGACTCACTGTTACACTCCTTCCCACTGGGACTGAAGTTTAAAGCAAAAGATATAACTTCCAAAGAGATGAGTGTGGACCAGTGGTGGTCCAGTGACTTGCTTTGTCTTAAATGCTGTTTGCAAACCACATCTGACTGTTTACGGCAGCTCCCACATCAGATAGTTCCCTGTTCACCCCACCCCTGGCAGTTATCAGCCAGGAGCTGGCACCCCTTACAATTCCTGGCCACACCCTGGAGAGAGAGCCAGCAGGCAACGTCATGAACATTCTTTTGCATCTCAATCATGTGTTTATGTTTTCCTCCAGAAAATCTACAGCGCATCCATCGGTAAACAGAACTCAATAGAAAAATCTGCTGAATTTTGACTTTCAAAATTTGCTCACGCTCCTTCCCCTTCTTGGAATAAAGAACCTGGGACAGACCCATGCTTCCTCTGACCATATTCAGGAAATGAATTCTGATGACCAGGATTACGTGTATCTGTGGCATGTTTCCGATCAATGGGAGTTCTCTAGCGGCTGGTGTTTTTGTGTGTTTTTTTGGATTTTTTTCCAGTTCTGTAAGAGCTTGTTGGAACTGGACACAGAAGAGTTGAGTCAAGTTCCTCAAGTTAGTTCTGGATGTTCAATCAACAAGTTCAAGTTCTCTGCATGACCCAAGGCTGAATCACCCGCAGGCTGGCCTCTGCCCAGGAGAATAAACTCAGATGCTGACGAGTCAACTACATAATTTTTATAACAAAGTCCATTCACCAGGAAGACTGATGGCTGACCTAGGATAACATAAGCCCTGGGAGGGTTAAGGATCTCTCATATATAAAGAGTTCTTAAAAATCAATGAGAAAAAGAAGGAAAAACTATTGGAAAATGTAGGAAACATATAAGCAGGCAATTCACAGAAAAAGACGTCCAATAACTGAGTATAAATATGAAAACTGTCCAACCTCACTGTTAGTTAAAACAATGGAAATTGAAATAAGATATGGGTTTTTGCTTTTATTTTTGTTTCTACCAAATTGGCAAAAAAGAGCAAGGCTGGCAACACCCCGTATCACTGATTGTTGGTGGGAGTGTAAATTGGTCCAGGTGGGGACCACGTGGACCTACTGATCAAACCTTAAACTTAATACATTTTTATGGCAATTACACATCTAGGAATCAGTCTAACCTAAAAATATATATACGTGCACAAAGATAGACATAAAAGAATGTTTGCTGTGGCATACCTCTTAAAAGCAAATTTTATAAATACCCCTCCACCTCGGAAAAGGACCAAGCCTGTATGCTGTTCAGCTGCTAAGTCGTGTCCAACTCTTTGTGACCCCATGGACTGCAGCATGCCAGGCTTCCCCGTCCTCTTTCACAATAAAACACTCCTGAGCCTTTCTTTCCAATACTGTTGAAAACTCTCTCCAGCAGAGAACAAGACAGAAAACTTTCCAATTATTCTCATAAAGCAAACGTAACACTGATTCCAAAACTTGATGAAAGCTTTAGATAAATATCTCTTATAAATACCACAGGGAAAATTCAGAACAAAATAGAAGCAAACGGAATTTAGAAGTACATTAAAAGAATACTACATTAAGACCACGCCTAAGACAATACTAGGAAATGTGCTAATATACTTACTTGATCATATTAATTGGACGGCAGAAGAATTAAATGATTGTTTCCATAGTTGGAAAAGCATTTGACAAAATTCGATAAAATAAGAATAGATGGAAATGTCCCCAATATGACATAATATATCCATCTCAGCCAGGCTCAGTCTTCACAGGGAAATTCAAAAGGTGTCCTGTCCCCACCAATGTAGGCAATAATCATTATCTCTATTGCTATTGATTTGTTCCAGAATTACTGACAAATGCAACTGGAAAAGAAATTAGAAGTATAAAAATTGAAAAGGAGAGAAAGTCTTATTATGTGCAGAAAACTTGCTTTGATTCTGGAAAACTCCAGATGATTTGTTAAAAAGCGATTACAAGCTATGAAAGAGCAAGAGAACAGAGTTACATTAAAAATACACATATATATCTTTCATACACAGACACATACACACTTGCACACCCAAAGTTGTAGTGGAAGGAAAAACAATGATTCTCAGTTACTTTTTTAAAAAGATAAAATACTAGACGTGAGCACTATAAGAAGTTTTAAGCTCAACATGAAAAACAAATACCGTTTTAAACTATTGATGAACACAAAAGAAGACATTTGGAAAAGCAAGCCAAGTTCCAGAGGCCAATGCTCCCTATGCTAATTTAAAAGGTTAACTTGATGCCAATGAAAATACAGTTTCTCTTCCTTTGACAAGACAAAACGATACTAAAACTCATGTGAAAAAATTAAAAAGACAGCTAGGAAGACTCTGAAAAAGAAGAGGAACAAAGAGAAGGATTCTCCTGGCAGATATTAAGACATATTATAACACATGGGTCGTTAAAACAGTGTGAGACTAGAAAAGAAACAGACTGGACGAAGCCACAGTTACAGAAGGTCCAGGCAGACTCAGGGCACATGGAGGACTGTAGTGCAGGAAAGAGGAGGCATCTCAAATCAGCCGGAAGAAAATGGCCAACCTACGGACCACTCACCACATGCGCCAAGATAAACTACAAATGGATTAAAAAGCCAAATCAGAAAAGAAAAAAAAATCATCCAGTATATAAACAACTCGGCATTTAAAAGCACAAACAATCTGATTAAAAAATGAGGAGAAATGAATAGACATTTTTCCAAAGAGGACAGGCACGTGGCTGACACGCACACGAAAAGATGCTCAGCATCGCTAATCAGCAGGGAAATGCAAATCACAACCACAGTGAGAAATCACCCCACACCTGTCAGAATGACCATCATCAAAAAAGAACACGAATAACTGGTTGGTAAGGATGTGGAGTACATATGCTGTTGGTGGGAATGCAAATGCATGAAGCCAGTGGGGAAAACAATATGGAGGGTTCTCAAAAAACTAAAAATAGAACTACCGTATGTCCCAGCAATTCCATACTTGGGCATATATCGGAAAATAGCAAAACTACTAATTTGAAAAAACATATGCCCTCCAACGTTCATACGAGTACTGTTTATAATAGACAAGATATGGAAGAAAGCTAAATGTCCATCAATGGATGATGGACATTCATTCATTCATGTCCATAAATGATGTGGTGGATATACATATATACAATGGAATACTTCTCAGCCACAAAACAAGAACAGACTGTTGCCATTTGCAGCAACCTTGACGGAGCCGGAGGGCATTGAGTAAAATAAGTCAGATAGAGAAAGACAAGTACTGTATGATCTCACCTACATGTGGACTCTAAAAAATAGAACAATCAAAAAAATAAATAAATAAAACAATCTAGTAAGTAAATCCAAAAAGAAACAAGTCACAGAGAACAGAGAACAAGCTAGTGTTTACCAGCGGGGAGAGAGTTGGGGAGAAGGGAAAGATAGTGGTAGCAGGAAAAAAGGGTTATTATGGAATTATATGAAATCATGTGCGTGAAACAAATCATAGAAGGGTCAGAAGCAAAGATGGAAGGATTCCTTATAACTATATAATGGGGAAGGTCTTTTCATTATTTTAATTTCTATCAAAAAATGGATTTTAAAAATTCAGCTGCATTAAATGTACTGCATAAATATAGACGCTCACCAAACGGTGAGTCGGAAGGCGCTGCCACCTTTGTTTTGTCTCGTTCAGACAGAATTTCTTGCTCTGATAGATGAAAGCAAAGTTCACTTACAGTATGTCCCTACCTCCCTCCTACAGTGAGATTAGACTTTCACTTCCTCTGTGAGATTCAGTACACGTATGTGTGTATGTGTGTTTCCTGACTGAAGGAGAGTCGGTTGACAGGGTTGTGTCAGTTACTGCTGGACAGCAAAGTAATTCAGTTACACACTTGTGCACCTTCATTTTTATATTCTTTTCCGTCATGGTTTCTCGTAGGATGCGGAACACACCTCCCTGTGCTCTATAGGAGGCCCTCGTGGTTCACCCATCCTGCATCTGCTAAGCCCAGCCTCTCACCCTATCCCTCCCCCCACCCCGACCCCCTGGAGAGTCACAAGTCTCTTCTCCACGTCCGTAAGTCTGCTTCTGCTTCGTGGCTGGTTCATTTGTGTCATGTTTTAGATTCACGTGTTAGTGACAGCATACTATGCTACTTGTCTTTCTCATTCTGACATGCTTCGCTCAGTATGATAAACTCTAGGCGCAGCCATGATGCTGCTAACGGCACTATTCCATTCTAAGTAGTATCCCCTTACACCACATCTTCTTCATCCACTCATCTGCTGGTGAACATGTAAGTTGTTTCCATGTCCTGGCTACTGTAAATAGCGCTGCTAAGAACGTAGGGGTGCATGCATCTTTGAATTACCGTTTTGTCTTGATATATGCCCAGGAGTGGGATTGCTGGATCACATGGTCGTTCTATTTTTAGTTTCCCAAAGACCCTCCACGCTGTCTTCCACAGCGGCTGCACCAACTTATATTGCCACCAACAGAGGAGGAGGCTTTCCTCTTCTCTGAGACACAATTTTAATGAAGCAATTCGTTCTCACATGATCGGGACAGGCTCTGGGAATTTTAGAATGAGAAGAAACATGTGAGTCCATCTGAGATGACCCCATCAAATCAGGCGGACAGAACGTATCACAGGCGAACTGCACCCACTGACCAAATGTCATTCTTTGAGGGGCTGACCCCCAGCGCCTCAGGATGCAGCTGTCTTTGGAGACAGGCTCTTTGAAGAGGCGATTAAAGTAGAATGAGGGGCTTCCCTGGCGGCTCAGGGGTGACGAATCCGCCCGCCAGTGTTGGTGGTGGTGGTGATTTAGTCACTCAGTCGTGTCCAACTCTTTGCGACCCCACGGACTGTAGCCCGCCAGGCTCCTCTGTCCATGGGATTCTCCAGGCAAGAGTACTGGAGTGGGTTGCCATTTCCTTCTCCAGTCAGTGCAGGAGATGGGACCAATCCCAGGTCCAGGAAGATCCCACACGCCACGGAGCAACTAAACCCACATGCACCCCGCAGCAAGCGAGGCCGTGCTCCGCAACAGGAGAAGCCACTGCGAGAAGCCTGAGCACCGCACCTAGAGACAAGCCCTCCCAGCAGCCAAGACCCCGCACAGTTGAAATAAATCGCTGCTGTCGTTCGCTCGCTAAGTCTCGTGTGACTCTTTGCAGTCCCATGGACTGCAGCACACCAGGCTTCCCTCTCCTTCACTGTCTCCCTGAGTTTGCTCAAGCTCATGTCCATTGAGTCAGTGATGCCTTCCAACCATCTCATCCTCTGTCGCCCCCTTCTCCTCCTGCCCTCCATTTTCCCCAGCATCAGGGTCTTTTCCAAAGAGTCGGCTCTTCACACCAGGTGGCCCAAGTATTGGAGCTTCAGCTTCAGCATCAGTCATTCCAATGAAAATTCAGGATTGATTTCCTTTAGGATGGACCAGTTTGATCTCCTTGCAGTCCAAGTGACTCTCAAGAGTATTCTCCAGCACTACAGTTCAAAAGCATCAGTTCTTCTGAGCGGAGTCTTCTTTAAGGTCCAGCTCTCACATCTGTACATGACTATTGGAAAAATCATAGCTATAAATAAATAAATAAAGTTATTTAAAAAATAAAGTAAAATGGGGTCACCAGATCAGGCCCTAACCCACAAGAGAAGAACAATGCTCCTTGCAAGCGCCATCTTTCTTCCCCAGATGTTGGCAAACAAAAAAGGACCCATTTTCCAGGTGCTGTAACCAGTTTCATTTCCACCCTGAAAAATTCTCCAAAAGCAGTCATGCTCTTTGCAGCGTTGCTTCTTCTTCTCACCCTTTTAGAAGCTCAAGTATTTTGAGAGAAATTTAATCCTTATGCACCAGATTCATTTATACTGAAATCATCAAAATGCTTTGTGTCTGTCTAAGGGGATTGTGGTGTTCCTTTTATAGACCCGTGTAAGCCATTTTTGCTTTGAATCACGTTTCGGCAGCTATAAATGAATTCAGATCCTCTCCCGCCCCCTGCATCCCGTTCTGTTTCATTGTGAGAACTCTCAAAATCAAGAAAAGCGCTAAATTTGGCCAAACGAGCTTTGCTCTCGTCACCTACCAAGGTTGAATTGCTGCTTATGGAAGAGGCTGCAGGAGTTTCCGTGCGCTTCTGGGACCTGGGAGGCTTAACTGGCCCGTGGTCGTGGTGCCCCCTGGTCTGGATAACAAATAAGGCAGAGACCTCAGCATCTCCTGGGGGCAGCGGGACCCTACATCGGAGGTTACACCCCCCACTCCTAGCTTGAGAAACTCTGCCTGACGTCTGGCCCAGTGCTTCTCAAACGTGGCTACATCTCAGAATTCGCTGGAAGCTTTAAACAAAGCTGAATGGATTCAGCGGGCCGGCCAGTGGGCGGCCTGGCCTCTTCTCCCAAAGCTGCCCCCGGGACCCCTCCAAGTGAGAGCTGCCTGCACAGTGCCAGGCAGCAAGGAGTGCCTGATGGAGACGCGGGCGGGGCGGCTCCGAGGCTCGAGGCTCGGACAGCCCTGGGAGAGTGGCCAAGGGCCCGGGCCTCTGGAACACGGCTCCCCCAGCCTCTCCCCGCAGACCCCCCCCCACAGGGAGGGCAATGGGGAGCCTTCTCTGGCCACTGGCATTGCCTCCTTGGCTCCACACTCCTGTCCAGCCTGCAGGGAGCTGGGTGGCCACGGCACCCCTTTAAGTGTCTTCTTGCCGCCTGGACTTTTAACCTGAGTCTCCGTGGCTGGATGTAAACTCCCAAAGCAGGGACTGTGTCTCTGAGCTGCTGGTCCTCCTAGGGGACAGCATGGGGAAGCGGTCTCCAGGGCAAGAATGAAAATGGAGAACTCGGCTGGTCCCAGAGACCTTGGAGAGTCACCAAAAGGCATAAAACGGAGGCTGACATCACGCAGGCGACTGTCAAGGGGGTGAATGGGAGAATGTGAGAAACACTTAACGTGGAGCCAGGCAAACCTGCCACAGTCCCCTGCAACCCTCAGACCATCGGCGTTCACCTGTCCTGGCCGATGGCCGGACCACCAAGGAGAAGAAGGATCCATCTGCTACCAGAAGAGGCCAGAGGTTCTTCCCTTAGTGGCAGCAGGCCGGCACCTCCACCCCCAGGGAGCGGTGGCCAGTGGAGGGGTGACCAGCACCTGCCAAGTCTGCCTGAAATTCAGGGACCCTGGGGTCATCCTCATGTCTCCCTCCAGTCCGGAGGCCCGGCCAGCTTACAGCACAGCCTGGCCCCTGCACGGGGCCTCTCAGGACCTGTGACTCAGGTCTCTGCCAGCTTCATCACAGACGTTTCCCTTCAATGACGGCAAGTGGACCTTAATGTGTCCCAGACCCGACAACCATCAGATCCCAGGGAGACAGGTGGGGGGCACAGAGCCAGTCCTGCCCAGTGACTCTCCAACTTGAGGCCACCAGGTGAGGGGTACTGTGACCGGCCCGGCCCGCTCCAGCACCTGGTTTTAACCACCATTCCCAGAGATGAGGGATTGGCCTGGCTCTGCCTGGGGGGTCCAGCTTCTGGGGGTCCCTCCTCTGGGGCTGCAGCAGAAAGAGAACCTGTCAGGTTGGACCTGAAACTGGCCCCCCAGGTGAGGATGGAGGGGACGCTACCTGCAGGGCTGTCCATGGTCATCTTGATTCCTGCTGCCGTCTCAGATTTGGGCTGGGGTAGCCCGGCCCAGCCCTAGGCTCCGGCACGTGACTCTGAGTCTCCTCCAGGACTGGATTAGGCTTGCCCACAAATCCAGGTGCGTGGAGGCCACTCCCACCTCCTAACCGGAAGCCCCGGTGAGGGAAGAGGGGACAGGAGGCCCAGCAGCATCGTGCCTTCTCTGCCCAGGCAGGCTGATCACCCTTTCCTCTGTCCCTGGGACATCATCTCGCCAAAAGGAGGTTCCAGCCCGCAGCCTCTGTGAGCGGGATGAAGGCTGATTCACAAGATACATCAGTCTGCTCAGCTACAGAGACGGTCCCAAGCACGGTCCCCAGTCAACGGCATTTATTTCTCCCAGTCGGAGGCTGGAATCCCATACCCAGGTGTGGGCAAGGCTGGTCCCTCCTGAGGCCTCTCTCCTGGGCGTGCAGACGGCCGTCTCCTCCCCATGTCCTCCCAGGGCCAGCCCTCTGTGTGTGTCTGCGTCCTGACCCCTTCCTATAAGGACCCCAGTCCCATGGGATCAGGACCCACCCTAGTGACCTCATTTTAACTTGATCATCTGCAAAGACCTTGTTTCCGACTAAGGCCACGCCCCCGGGTCCTGAGGGTTATGACTCCCACATCTTCTGGGGGTCACAGGTCAGCGCCAAGCTCAGCACAGGGGAGATGGACCCCACGCCGCCTTCCCTCCCGGCCAGGAGAGGCCGGCCCCGCCCCCGACCCCGGGGAAGCCGGGCAGGAAGCAGGCCCTACACTTGCACTTACCCGTGCACTTGTGGGTGAGGGAGACACGTGGGATTCTTCCTCTCGCCTGGTGGCTGCTCCAGGCAGATGCAGCCGGAGGCCAAGTGGGCCGAGCTGACCACACATGGCCAGACTTTTAAAAATTGCTTGCTATTGTTGTTGTTGTTCCTGGGTCAGCAAGATTCCCTGGAGGAGGGCATGGCCACCCAGTCCAGTATTCTTGCCTGGAGAATCCCATGGACAGAGGAACCTGGCGGGCTAGAGCGCATGGGGTCGCAGAGAGTCGGACACGACTGAGTGAGTGACACTTGTACTTATTGTTGTTTTCATGATGCAGCCACAGCTCCGTTTGGAAAAGAAACAGTCTTGAGCCACGGTCACTTCTGCTCTTGGCATACATAGGTGGACCCCCAGGTGTGAGCTCCTGGCGCCTGCCCCTGGCACTGTGGGCAAACACCCACTGAGTCCTGGTCTGACGGAGACCTTCCCCAGGAGTCCCACCAGGGAGATGGGACCCCTTCTACAGGTCACCTGAGTCCCACAGCCCCGAGCCTCAGCTCGGATGACCATCCCGCCCCGACAAGGAGCTTCAGAAAGGAAGGCTGTGACCCCCCCCGCCCCCATCAGCACAGCCCTCCTCACTCCTGCTGGGGGACCACCAGTGGCCTCCAGTCACCGTCCCAGCGTCGAGTCTGGGAAGCACTGGTCAGTGGTTACTCAACCCCCTCGCCAGACCCTGAGGGCCCCTGGCTGGACAGTGAGGTGTTTACAGGGGGGGTTACAGCCTGCAGTGCAGCCCCTCCACGTGGATGGGAGAAGTAGGTACTGGAAACCTGGAGGGCGGGGCTTAGGAAGATATCTGCGTCCACCTGGTCGAAGCCTGCAGGGACCTCTGGACCCCTGGACTCCCCCAGGACTTACAGACAGGCGGAAGTGGAGGGCGCTGCCCCCTGCCCAGAGAAGCATCCTGGACTCCAGGCCCAGGAGCCAGAGGCCGTCAGGACTGGCTGGCCATGGAGGGGCCCCAGGGCGTGCCCACCCCCAAACCGCTGGTCTCCTGCAACCAGAGACAAAGACCCTGGTGGAGAAGGCAGGGTGGCAGCCAGCCTCCGAGCCAGCCCGGGGGCCCGCCGGCCACCTGGCGTTGGTGCTTTTGTGCAGGTCCCTCCCACGGAGAGTGGGATGTGCTGGAGGGGCCGGGTCCTCCCTGGGACCCTCGCTCTGGGGCAGCTGGCCTCCACATCGTGAGGATGCTTGTGCAGTCTGTGGGGAGGCCCGTGGGTGAGGACATGGGGCTCTTGGAGGCGGCTCCTCCAGCGCCCGTCAAGCCTTCAGATGAGGACGCTCCAGCCACACCTCAGGTACAACCTCATGACAGAGCCTGAGCCAGGGCCAGTCATCTGGAGCGCCTCCCCAGTTCCTCACCCCAGAAACTGAGATAATGAACATGTACCCCTGCCTTCAGGCGCTACACTTGAGGGGTCACTTGTTACCCCTCAATAGTTACCCCTCACCTAGTCAGCGCTAGGTGACTGACGGGCTTCCCTGGTGACTCAGGGGTAAAGAGTCCTCCTGCCAAGGCAGGAGATGCTGGTTCAATCCCTGCATCAGGAAGATTCCCCTGGAGGAGGAAATGGCAACCCACTCCAGTATTCTGGCCTGGGAAATCCCATGATAGAGGAGCCTGGTGGGTCACAAAGAGTCAGACAAGACTCAGTGAATAAACAACAACAAGAAAAGGTACCTGATACACACAGCGAGGTTTACAACCTTGGCATCAGGGAGAGAAGTCTGGAGGCTTGGAGGCTCTGGTCAGCTCAGGTACAGCCCTGGGTCCTGGCCAGGAGGCAGGCATCCACAGCCAAGGTTCCCAGAGGAAGCCACAAGTTATGAAACAGGATCTCAGGCGGGGCAAAATGCGCAGAGGGACAGAAAGAGCAGTGAATGGGCATCTATGCCCCTCCTTCACCGCCTGCCGGTGTGGGCAATTCCAGTGAGGTCGGCCAGGCCAGGACCTGGGTCTTAGACCCCGGGTTTAGTGCTACAACCATCCAAAGTTATATTTGATTATATTTGACAACTGGTTGTTACCAAGTCACTGGCTCACTCCAGCTAGGCACTGGAGAATAAACCCCATTTTCCAGGGTTGAAAACTGAGAACAGAACAGTTAAATAAGTACCTAGAAGTGAGAGACAGAGAACCCCCATGTGCTCCTAGGGGTCTGGGTGCAGTGGAAATGTGGCCAGGTCGGGGGAACCAAAGTGCCTTCCTCCACCCGAGGCACATCGCTCCCTGCATGAGAGGACCTTGGCCGACCCGAGTGAGCTCAGCTTCCCTCAGATATAGGTCCCGGGAGAGACCGAGCCAGCCGGTCCCAGGTCCCACATCCTCAGCATCTGCCTGCAGGCGTCTACGCAAGGCGAAGAGGAACGGCTGACCCCGGGCAAGGAAACAGGTTAAGGAGGCTGGCGATGGACATGGAGATGCTCATTCAGACTGAAAGAGAAACACAAATACCGTGTAATAATGCATGTATGTGGAATCTAGAAAATGGTACAGATGATCTTATTTGCAAAGCAGAAATTGAGACACAGATGTAGCGAGCAAATGTGTGGACACCGAGGAAGGAAAGGGGGATGGGATGAATTGGGAGGTTGGGACTGACGTATATATGCTATTGATACTGTGTATGTAATAAATCACTAACAAGGACATGCCACACAGCTCAGGGGACTCTACGCAATGCTCCGTGGTGACATAAATGGGAAGGAAATTAAAGAAGGGATGCACATACGTACAGCTGATTCCCTTGGCTGTACCGCGGAAACTAACAGAGCATTTAGTACAGCGTTTAGCTGTACTCAACTAAAAATTAATTGGAAAAAAGAAGAAACTGGAGATGTTAATAGGGTTGGGTTCAGCCCACCCTGCAGGGGTGTGAGCAGCCCTGCAGAAGGGGTCCCGGGCGACCGTGATGCCCTGACTCTAAGTGGCGGTGGATGCCTTCCTTGGAGTTCCCAGTCCTCCACCCTCCACATACCTCTGCCTCTTGAAACGAGATCCCACAGGCCATCTAAGCCTTCAGATGCCTGTAATTCCTTGGCTAATGCTTAGCTTAATTAAGACATTGACTTTAATGGCATTCTCACCGATTACTTTACGAAATGGCAGGTCTGTAAGAGGATATTTCCTGGTGAGCGGGGATATCAGGATGAAATCTCCAAGTCATCATTTCAACACAGGAAGTTATCGGCTACCTGGGGCAGCGCTGGCCCGGCCACACAATTGGCCCGCTGTTCCGAGCGTTATTTAAGAGGCCGAGGCATCTACATCCCCCAGCAGTCAGTGAGGGGGGAAAAAAGATCAATTGAGGAGGTTAGCTCTGCCTATGGGCCTTCTCAATGTTTGCTTTGCTTTGATGCAAAGGAAAAGTAAACGCTATACGTTTGAACTCGTGGCTTTATCTTTGCAGACTCCTGCGTGCCTTCTAGTCGACTTTAAAAAAAAAGTCATCTTAGGCTCAACTTGCATTTCTCCCTCTCTTTCTTTGTCTGTCTTTATTCCTTTTAGTTAAAAAAAAAAAATAAACAACATATTTTCATAACATTAAGAGACCAGAATGTTCCAAACTCAGGGTCCCTCAGGAACGAGGCCACCATGCAGTTGCTATTAGAACGCGGGACCCCACTAACATATACAGGTGCACCAGCCATCCTCCTGATGGTTAGGACTGGGGAATAAAGGGGCGGGAAACTATCTGGTAAGGAATCAAATGCACAGTTTCTCAAATGACTCTAACAAGAGAGGGGGGTCTACCACTTTGTTCAGGATAGCAGCCCTTTTATTTTTTTGGTCATGTTGCAAGCCATGTGGGATCTTAGTCCTCCAACCAGAGATCGAACCCATGACTCTACTGCAATGGAAGCACAGAATCTTAACCACTGGACCTTCAGGGAAGTCCCAATATCGTATCCTCTTTTTCAGCCTGCAGCTCTGTTGCCAAAGAACAGTCTGATGGGAGCAGAAAGTGAATATGTCCCTAAGCTGACCTCTGGGGGTGCATGAGGGGGCTATTCCGGGGTCCTTGTCCAGCATCAACACAGATCAAAACAGGAGCCCTGTCAGAACTGGGCTAACAGCCCGCCACCGGCTCTCCATCCCCGGAGCCCCAGATGGATTCAGCGAGAGGACATGTCAGTGGTTCGTGTCTTTTAGTAACCAGCCGGGCATTAAGGGTCCACAGCAGGTAGAAGCACAGGTGAGAAGGCTCAGAACCCTGCTTGTGAATGTCACAGGAAGCATTAAAAGATGTCAACTTTGGAGAGGTTGGTTCCCAAGGCAGATCTCACCACGTGAACCTCTCCCCGCCTGTGCTGGGTGCCAGATTCAGATGCAGCACCATTCCTGTGTGTTCAGGCACGTGACCATCCTCCAGCAGGCAGTGATGATGGTGATGAAATCAGGAGGGCTTCCTTCAAACCCACAGTGGATGGAGTTAGCCATATTGGGGAGGACAGGACCACCTCCGACAAACTGGGGAAGGAAGAAATCTTGCTGTTATTTATCATCCTCCTCACTCTGAGTACCTCTGGGCTCCACGTGCCACAAGGAAGAAGGCCTTGCCCCCTTCCCCATGGCTGAGGCTGTCCAGCTTCTCACTCCCTTGGCCTCCAGGCAGCGGGCTCCTCTGCAGAGATGCACAGGCCACTTATATATCCAGTCCCCTCGGATTAATTCATCAGGTTGAAATCGTCTCTTTTTTTCTTTTCCTTTATAGGATTCAGAGTTATGTTGTTTACTCTAAAAGTTAAAGAGAAATCAAGATCATGAAAAGTTTAGAAAAAGCAATCAATTCTATGGTATTTAACGTAATTTCCATAGCTCAAAAGCCACTCAGAAGACCTTTAGAATCCAAAAGCAAAGAAGAAGAAATCATCTCTTTTTAATAAAAGCCCAAGGAGAGGCAATGGAAGCAGCTCGCTGAATGCAGAAGTTGGTCCAGGTCTGGCCCACATGGGTTTTCTCGTAACCCCTCTTGCAGATGGCATCATCGACTCAATGGACATGAGTTTGAGCAAACTCTGGGAGAGAGTGAAGGACAGGGAAGCCTAGCTTGCTGCCGCCCATGGGATCGCAGAGTCAGACACAGCTTAGCACCTCTTGCAGGGTCCCTGCCATGTGCCAGGCTGGGGGCGGGGGAAGGCCAGAGAGGCCATGGGCAACAGTGTAGCCCCATCTCCAGTTTGTCCCCCTTTTCAGTAGCTCTGCCCACACCCCACCCTCGCCACTGCAGAACCCCGTGGTCAACCCGCCAATGCAGCCACTCTGTCCCCTCAAGCTCACTGTGCCTCTGGGAAGCCTGGGCACCCACCCAGGTCCCCCTAGGAGCTCGGCTACCAGGAGCGCCCCGAGCCTCTGATGTTGGCTGTTCAGGCAGCTCCTGGTCCTGTTGTTGCTGCTGTTGTCGCTCAGTCACGTCTGACTCTTTGCGACCCCAAGGACGGCAGCACGCCAGGCCTCCCTGTCCTTCACCATCTCCCAGAGTTTGCTCAGATTCATGTCCTCGAGCCGGTGATACCATCCAACCATCTCATCCTCTGTTCCCTCCTTCTCCTCCTGCCTTCAATCTTTCCCAGCATCAGGGTCTTTTCCAATGAGTCAGCTCTTTGCATCAGGTGTCCAAAGTATTAGAGCTTCAGCTTCAGCCTCAGTCCTTCCAATGAATATTCAGGGTTGATATCCTTTAGGATTGACTGGTTTCATCTCTTTGCAGTCCAAGGGGCTCTCAAGAGCCTTTTCCAGCACCACAGTTCGAAAGCATCAATTCTTCAGTGCTCAACCTTCTTTATGGTTCAGCTCTCACATCTGTGCGTGACTACGGGAAAAACCTTAGCTTTGACCTGGTCCAGGGAGATCCCTCAACTCCACGGGAGCCCTGACTTATAGAATCACATTTCAGCCACCGTGGGAAACCACAGCCAGCGTCTGGCTAACCTGGTTGTGGGTGTACAAAAAGGCCCCGTGGTGGCCTCAAGGGGCAACAAGTCTGTTGGTCCCACATCTGACACTGCAGAGCTCCATGAGGGCCCAGGCTGAGGCCAGTCTCCGGCTGAGACTACCGCCTCACTGAGGTTTGTCCCCTGCCCCAGCCTGCCTCCTTCACTTCCTTCCTCTTGAGAGATCCCTCTCAGGAAATCAAGTGGACCCCAGCCCTCGCCACTGGCTCTGCATCCAGGAAACCTGACCCAGGACCCTGCCCTCTGTGTCTCTGTAACATCATGAAAGAACCACCTTCCCTTTGTCAGGGGCCAAATTGTCTCCCCCAAAGAGATATGTGTTGGGGTCCTGACTTCAGCATCTCATGGTGTGACTGTATCTGGAGCTGGGCCTTTCAAAGGGTGATTAAGGTAAAAAGGAAGTCTTTGGGTGGAGCCCTAGTCTCTTCGAGGTCTAGTGTCCTTATAAGAGGAGGAGCTCAGGACACAGACACACACAGAGGGGTGACCCTGGGAGTACAGGGGGAGGAGACGGCCGTCTGCACGCCCAGGAGAGGGGCCTCAGGAGGACCACCCACCCGCCCACACGCGGGTCTGGGAGTCCGGCCTCCAGGACTGCCCCTCTGGCTGGGGCTTTGTGACAGCAGCCTGAATAAACTCACAGAGTCTTCCTCTCATTGAGTTTCCATGTATCCTTCAGAACCCATCTGAAATACCATCCTGGGTTCTCTGAGACAGAATAAATCGTTTATCCGAAACGTTTTTGCTCCTCTTTGCACGTGTGCATGCGTGCTCAGTAGCTTCAGTTTTGTCTGACTCTTTGCCCAGGGACTGTAGCCCACCAGGCTCCTCTGTCCACGGGATTCTGTAGGCATGAGTGGGTTGCCATTTCCTCCTCCAGGGGATCTTCCTGACTCAGGGATCAAACCCGCATCTCCTGTGTCTCCTGCACTGCAGTTGGATTCTTTACTACTGAGCCAGTGGGGAAGCCCACCTCTCTTTATATATATGTATGTGTATATGTATATACGTGTGCATATATCTTATCCTACTTGTCTTACAGTAGTCACATATACTCCTCTCCCTCCCAGTGCAGATTTTGTGATTTAATTTATCCTTCCATCCACCCTAGTAAATTCTCCATCGATGTCTGTCGAGCTAAAATGGCCTGGGATTGAGTTTCTCGAGTCCGCAGGCCGGCCACCCCCCTCCTCCCCCGCCGCCCAGCGCAGGGGCACCCCTGATGGTATCGCAGACCTACATGAGGTACAGGACAGGCTCAAACACCGGCTCCATTCAGACGGCCCTAGGGACACAGGCTGGAAACTTAAATTTCTTCTCGTGCGGCCCAAGTCTTCCTGGGAAGTCGCTGACTGAACACACCTCGCGGAATAGATTAGAGGTGAAACTGAGCGCCTGGATAGGGCTCGGTTTCCCGGGGGGCCCCTAATCTGCAGGGCTGGCTTCTCTCGACATCGCCTGCGGGAGCGCGGCTGCTGGGCGGCTCACCCAGAGGTCGGCTCTCTGATACGGCCAAGCCAAAGCTATCTGTTTAGCAGACAACCTATGTGCGTGTCAGGATCAGCAACCATCATCCCTGATGCTGGGTTTTTTCTCCCTCGTTGAAATGGATCTTTTGAGAGCCAGTCAAGGGGAAAGAATGTGGAAGGATGGAGTGCAGTGGGGTACCTCCGTGAAAGAGGCCCTTGATTATATGGGGAACAGTAAAAACAGGGAATTTTCCCTTTTACCGCTCATTTCCTTCAGTTACCTATAAATTTCACTGTCAGAGAAACTCCCCATCTGTTTTCCTGAAAAAGCGGGTAGAAAACATCCAGAGTGCAGCATATTTAACACAAATGTTCTCCATTGTCGGGGGCAGAGTTTTTGAAGTACGTGTACAGGCCTCTCTCCCTGCCCCCACCCCCCTAAGAATACCAAGAGCTGCTTTGCATAAGCCGCCGGTTGGGCAGACGGGGAAGGCGAATGCAAATATCATAGGATGGATTATGATCGCCCGGCCCTTGCCTTATGGACAATAGATTTCTCGACAGACCCAACATCAGCGACAGCCAGGTTGCATTTTTAAAAGGACTTCTGTGCATTTTTTTTTTCTCCTTCTTAGTACTTAGGAGTCCCTGAAAAGACATCAAAACCGTTTAGTGCAGATATTCAGAATAAACGAAACTCTTTTTTTTGCCCTGCGTCGGTTGCCTTTGTAATAACAGTCTTCTTATGTGTTTGGATACTTATGTAACTTAAGATGAAAAGACATCTTATAGCCTCCAGGCAGAAAGATGGGAAATTAGCGGCATACCTGCAACTCCAATTTGCCTGGGACGGAGTCCATTTCAGACCATGGGAAAGGGGCACATTTGCTCCGTGGGATCAATCTCATGCCTTCCAATATTTCCATACAACGACTTTTCCTAAAAGCATGTAAAAAAATACCTTGGCTAACTGGTTTTGTTAATGAACATGAGAGGAAAGGGGTCATGGAGACCCACAGAGTGTTTGCCCAGGAATTTAAGTAACTGGTTTTGGAGTAGATTTGTTTAAATTTTCATGTCCCTCACTGATTTAGCAACATTAAAATGAACCAGGCAAGTTGGGGTGGAAACCAGGAAAGTCGAGATCAAAGTCTCGAAGCAAGTCGGCTCATCTTAAAGGGCCTCAGATGACCCCGCGAAGAAGTGGGTATAATTATATCCAGTGCATCAGGTCGTTGCGAAGCTTAATGACTACCTGAAAGTGTTCTGAGATCCTCAGATGAAAATAGACCACAAACACAGAGTGTTATTATAGAATTCAAAAGGATGCTTTCCTTTCTGCAATAAAATGCCATGGGCACCGTCTGAACTTTGTCCCTTCCGGCCATGACGACTCCCGCCATGTCTGCCTCTTCACCACACCTGCTTCTCAACCCCTTTAAATCCCTTTGATTTCTGCGGGCCTCTTCACATGCCCCAAGACAATGGTCTTTCATTATGAATACGCTCCTTAGCAACAGTTTCCAGGAAGGAAAAGATATCTCTGCTGTGTCCGGTGGATTCTTATTCATTTCTCCATCATCGACAGCATCATCTGGGGGATGATTGTGGTACCCACCACACCTGACTTGGATTCCACCAGATCACAACGGTCTTTCTAAAGAGAAGCCAGGGAGAGGTCTTGGGTTTGCATCTTTTATTTATTCATTTTTGCTGTAATCAAGTAGAAAGACTTGATTGATCATAACTAAAGTTGGTCTCTAATAAACAGATGCTGGCTACACATATTTTTGTTTCCCCTTGGGATCTGCCATCTTCAAAACACAATTTTCTTATCCAGATTATTTCCATCGGGCAAGAAAAATGGATGGAGGACCCTGTGCGGTCTGAAGCCCCTGGGCTCACCAGTACATGAAGCAGTTGCATAATCCTGCTGAGCCACTTTCTCAGGGGTATTACGTGAAGTTAAATATTGTTTATTTCTAAACACTGAATGCGATGGAATGGAAAGGACCCTCATCTCCCTGAGGTGGTCTCCTGCTATCCCCTCTTGGAGAAGGGAATGGCAACCCACTCCAGTATTCTTGCCTGGAGAATCCCATGGACAGAGAAGCCTGGCAGGCTACAGTCCGTGGGGTTGCAAAGAGTCGGACATGACTGAGCGACTAACACACACAGTATCCCCTCCATCCAGAGTACTTCACTCCGGGTGGTCACCTGACTCCCTCCTCTTTCTCATCAGAGCTGCACACAGTGCCTCCTGACCCCTCCGGCTTCCCCTCTCCAGCTTCCCAGCCGACCCCGCTGCCTGTCTCCCTCCACTGGCTCTTGGGATCTCTTGTTGTTGTTCCGTCACTCAGTTGTGTCCGACTCTTTGCAACCCCACGAACTGCAGCACGCCAGACTTCCCTGACTTTACCATCTCCCAGAGACTGCTCAAACTCATGTCTACTGAGTCTATGAACAGTGCCAGCCAACCATCTCATCCTCTGTCACCCCCTTCTCCTTTCCTCAATCTTTCCCAGCATCAGGGTCTTTTCTGATGAGCCAATTCTTTGCATCAGGTGGCCAAAGGATTGGAGCTTCAGCTTTAGCGTCACTCCTTCCAATGAGTATTCAGGGTTGATTTCCTTTAGAATTGATTGGTTTGATCTCCTTGCTGTCCAGGGGATCCTCAAGAGTCTTTTCCAGCACCACAATTCAAAAGCATCAGTACTTCAGCATTCAACCTTCTTTATGGTCCAACTCTCTTGTTTGACCTTCATCTGTCAGTGTCCCCCCTCCATTGGACAAAGAATCAACCCACAGAATGCTGACTTCCCAGCACTTCCAGATAGAGTGTGTGAGGGCTAAGCAGACACGCATGGCAGTCCTCAGAGGAGCTTGGGGGCAGGAAGCAAGAGGCATGTTCAGCACGCACTTCCAGCGAGGCACCCCATGTGGGGGGTGGGGGCGGTGGTGACAATGGGAAATGGCTCTCCTACTGCAGCCTTTGTTCTTGAATCCGTGAATTTCAACTGTGGGGGGGTCACAGCACCATATTTGGCCATTGGTTGGGTGCATTGATGGGTAGCTGAGCCTTTCACAGGATGCTCTGGTATTCTCCAAGGCTGTCTGCTTCTGACTGATGAGAGTGGGTCCTAAGACCAGTAGACCACAAGGCCGTGTGCTCAGTGTGGTATCTCCCCAGCTGTAAAATGAATTCTCAATTCAAGGTGTGCAGTCAGACCTCGGGGATGGACTCTGTAAGCTCTTTGATGGATGCTGGGGAAGCACTGTGAGCAGAGGAAGCAAACCCATACCAAGAGTGGTGGTCGTTCCAGAAAAGACAAACTGCTATTCTACCCAGATTAGAAGGGCTTCCCTAGTGGATCAGCTGGTGAAGAATCTGCCTGCAATGCAGGAAACGTGGGACTAGGGTTCAATCTCTAGCTCGGAAAGATCCCCTGGAGAAGGGAATGGTTTCCTACTCCAGTATTCTTGCCTGGAGAGTTCCAGATTAAAAGAGGGGTGATGGAATTAACCTGCCACTAAGGGATTTGCTGGTGCTCTCAAGGAAGGGTGCCACGTTGAAGGTTCATCACTTGTCTTGGTTGCTGAAAGTTTGGGTGTCCAGCATGGGTATTGGTGTCTATGGGCCGCTTAACATGCCCCAAGACGATAGTCTTTATTTCTGAACACTCTCTTAGGAATATAACTTCCAGGAAGAAAGAGGTAACTTTGCTGTCTCCTGTGGATTCTTGTTCATTTCTCCATCATCAATAGCATCATCTGGGGATAACTGTGGTCATCCAAAGAGAGCAGCCAAACAGAGGCTTGGGGTTCATCATCTTTGATTTACTCTTTTGTGTTATAGTCAAGTAGAAAGACTGGCCATCATCTCCAGGACAAGTCATCCCCCTGACCTGGTCCCTTCGAGCCTGAACTATGGGACAGGTCCCCTGATGGCCAGTGGACATCCACACACTTTTGCCCACTGCCATATGTCCATCTTCAGTCTAAGTTGTCCCCGATCTCCTAATATTGTTCCTTGCGGGCTCCTATCCCATAAGACCAGCCGTTTGCCCATGTCCAGGCGTCTGTGGATTTTCTTGCTTCCGGGAACTTTTCTATGTGTGGTGGATGGCCAGTGTGCTGCCTGAGGGCTGCCCCCCTTGCAGTCTTTCCGGGTTACTTCTCAGAGACGACGTGATGCAAAAAGAGTCAGTCTTCAGCCAGCTCGTGAGAGACACTTCAGCCGCACAGCCGCCTGGTGTGCCCTGGCCAGGTGCTCCAGCCCTGCTGGAACCTACCAGCTGTCCCCAAGCTGTTCTTCAAATAGCCAGCAGTTTCTATTGGAGAGAGCACATCTGGGGGCTTCCCTGGCAGCCCAGTGGTTAAGACTCTGCACTTTCAACACAGACGGGCGCAGGCTCAATTTGTGGTCAGGGAACTAAGATCCTGCTTGCTGCACAGTGTGGCCAAAAAAAATTGAAAAAATCCTAGAAAGAGCATGTCTTCACTCAGGAACTCCACAGGTCCATGATGAGATGCTCCTAGAGAGGTTTTCTGCACTCTCCATCTGAGCAAGCTCTCATCACCTTGTCTGGTGGATCGCAAGTCCCTAAGGACAGAGAAACTTACACTGCCGCCTCTACCTGCCACCGAGCCCTCTCCTGATCTGCGTCTCATGTGAGATAGAAAGCCTTTCAAACCACTCAATAAACTGGTTAGAACAGAATTCCTGAGAGTGATATCGATTTCCGCCTCCCCCCAAGTCCAAACAACTTTAAGTTTTGTGCTTCTTTCCTGCTAGCTGTAGAAGATATAGGATGGGCAACAAATGATTCTTTGCTTTAAAGGGAAGCCCCATGGGCCCTGGACACTGGCTCCCTACTCATTTCATTGATGTGCAGCCCTTTATATTGTCATAAATTTGTTTCTCACTTTCTGCATCCTCTCTGCTCCAAGCTCACCACTTCCAGTTCACGTGGGTTATCAGTATAGAAGACCAGCCTGATCTATAGAATATCGAGATGACTACAGTCCCTGTGAGGTGTCTTGTTTGGAGAACAGGAGGGTTAGCGCCAGGAGGGTTAGCGCCAGTATGGAACCAGAGTGTGAATGTGAACTGCTGTCCTTCTCCCATGATGACAAATTGCTTTTTATCCTCTTCACCAATGGGACTGGAGAAGAACACTTCTAGAACTTCCATTTCTGGCTCTCAGATGGAGAAGTGACTACCAGAGGAAGCTTCCTGCCATAAAGAACCACAAAACTGGGAGGGGGCAGGGGACGAATATGAAGCAATCTTGTTTGGGCAACAGAAAACCGGCATTAAAGACCGTGATCCTGAGAGAAGGGAAACTCGTCAGGCAATCCCATTAACTGCCCTGCCTCTCTGCCCAGGGGAGCTTTCCTGACCATGGTATAGGAGCAAGAGCAGGGGGACAATCTTACTGAGCGGAGGGGACTGCCCAAACGACGTGAATCTGCGGTCAGGGTGCCCGAGAGGAGGGGGCCGCGCCCACAGGAGCACCTCAGACATTTGCGTGAAGATTACTTGCAAGTCTTTGGCTGAGAGTGGGCTTGTGAGTATACAGGGAAGGACTATGCAAGAATTACCTGAGATCAGGTGCTATGGAGTTGGAGACCAAAGTTTGCTGAGACACTGACGCTCCCGGCCAGCCAGAAACGAGAAGACACATCAGAAAAGTTGTGCCTTAGGAGTAAAGACCATGACCTGCAGCAAACTCTGGTCTATATAAGCCTAGAGCCTTAAATCAAGTCTCAACAAGGCTTGAAGACAGAACTCAGAAGGAGAGTCAAAGCCACTTAGAGAGGTTCAAAGTCTATGCAAGTTCAAGTTATCAGCCAGAAATCCACCACCTACAAGAATAAAACCAGCAGTACTCAGAGACAAATATCATAATTCCAAATCTCTAAAATGTGCCGTCTGCAGTTCCAAATAATAGGAAAAAATCTAGATATGCAAAGCACCAGGAAAATATAGCTCATATGCCATAAAATAGCAGTCAATTGGAACTGACCCAGATGTTGGACTTAGCAGATATAGTAAAGCTATTATTATAAATATGTTCAAGGATTTAAAGGAAATTATGGCCCTAATGAACAAATGAATAAAGAATCTCAGCAGATAAATTAGAACTCAAAAGAAGAACTAAATGGAAATTCCAGAATTCACAGGCACAATAACAAGTGAAAAAGTAAGTGGATTAAAAGAAGATTAGAAATGACAGTAGAAATTTCCTGAAGACAGATCAATAGAAACTATCCAATCGAGAAAAACAATAAAACAGAGAGGACTTCTCTGGTGGTTTCGTGGGTAGGATTCTGTCTGCCAATGCTGGGGGCATGAGTTTCACCCCGGGCTGGGAGGATTCTACACGCAGTGGAGCAGCTAAGCCTGCACGCCACAGCTCCTGAGCCCAGGCGGCCTGGAGCCTCAGACGGCAGCCACTGAAGCCCACGTGCCTGGGGTCTGTGTCCCCCACAAGAGAAGCCACTGCAGTGAGCAGCCCACGCATCACAATGAGGAGCAGCCGCCACTCACCACCACCGGTGGAAGCCCGTACACACCAACAAAGACCCGGCGCGACCACAGTAAATAAAAAAGTTTATAAAAAAATTTAAAGAGAGAGAGGGGAATCTAAAGAAAATTAGCAAATGTTCAGAGACCCTTGGAACAAAGTCAAATGACCTGGAATGTGTGTAGCTGCAGTCCCAGAAATAAAACAGAGTGAAAGGAGGCAGAAAAAGACTGAGTCAATAAAACAAAAAATTCCCAAAGTTGAAGATCTCCATATAATAGGGAGAAAGATATTTGCAGATCCAAGAAACTCAATAAATTCCAAATAAGATAATTGCAAAACAAAACCCCAAAAAAGCCTGAAAACCACACCTACACACATCATCATACTACTGAAAAACAGAAAATCTTGAAAGCAGCCAGAGAAAAGAGCACATTACATATACGGGAAGACCCCAACACTGATGGCTGATATCTCATCAGAAACAAAAGAGATCAGAAAATAGTGGGAAACGATATTTAAAGTGTTGGAAGGAGAGACTCATCAACTCAGGATGATATATCCAATGACAACGTCCTTCAAAAACAAGAGAGTTGAAATAGAGGCATTTTCAGGTTAATAACACACAAGGAGATCAAACCAGTCAATCCTAAAGGAAATCAACCCTTAATATTGTGTGAAAGGACTGACGCTGAAGCTGAAGCTCCAATACTTTGGTCACCTGACGCAAAGAGTTAACTCATTAGAAAAGACCCTGATGCTGGAAAAGATTGAGGGCAGGAAGAGAAGGGGACGGCAGAGGATGAGATGGTTTGATAGCATCATCGACTCAATGAACACAAATCTGAGCAAACTCCGGGAGATAGTGGAGGACAGAGGAGCCTGGCATGCTGCTGTCCATGGAGTCATGAAGAGTTGGACAGAACTTAGCAACTGAAGAACAACAGGACCAGCAAAAATTTATTGCCAGCTGATCTATACTTCCGGGATGTTCTTCCGGTTGAAAACAAGAGTTTACAGGAAGAATGGAAAGTGCCTAAACCAGTAAATAAGTGAGAACACAACCACATACCAACCTCAGGGGCTGTGTCAGTCTCCTCCAGTAAACAGTACACCGCTTCTGGCGTGGTTTACACAATGTCCTGCTCGCTTCAGGGGCAGATGGGTGAGTTGAATGGGAATGTGATGAGTCAGGACCCCTGCATCCTTAAGTGTTTCGTGATGCACTAAGTCTTTGCAGTTCTTCCTGGGGTGGCATTGCTTCCGCCTTACTGCCTCAGCCAGGAGGGGACAGTTTCAGGGGATTCCATTTGGCTCCCCCCACTGAATGACTCCTTTCCCACAGGTCACAGAATCAAAGCCAGGGTCCTGCCAACTCTGGATTGCAGCCCCCCAAGTTACACAATAAGGGACTGAAGAAATGATCACAGGTGAGCCCTTGGATTTGCGGTGATGTGGACGTGGGCCTGGACTCGATTTATCACTGTGAGTGGGGACAGCAACAGAGTTTCAGGTTTCCTGGTAGCAGACTCTGCATCCAACAATCCTTGAAAGTCTTTTCTCAGGACACACGTACCATGGTCAGTAGCCATATGTCACTTCGGGGAAGGATCAGGAAAACAATGATGGCATAAACTGGCAGTGACATTTACAGGATCTGTCCTCAAGGAGGCTCGACTTCTAATTAATCGATCAGTAGGGTCCGGGTCTCTGAACAGAGCCAGACCAACCACCACGTGTATTTTCCTGGTTACCGTTGGCAGCTCCCACTCTCTTCATCACCTGATGTATCTCTCCTCTGCAGACATTCCGATGGCCAATCTTCGTTATCAGACTCATCAGTTGATGTATTAAGGGCCCATGGGTTCCGTTAGGGAGGACAAGTGTGAAGTGTCTTGAGTGAGGCTCTGGGGAATCTCTCAGAGAAAGGGGACACATCCCCTCCATCAGGGGTGAGGAGGTTGCTTCTGCTGATGTGGTGGGAGCCTGTGTGTGAGTATGACTGCTGATTTCAGGGTGCAGCTCCACACCCAGCCCAGCCTCCGCGGCACTGCGAACTCAGAAGCTAACATCGTCAGCCAGGGGACTTCCCTGGTGGCCCAGTGGCCGAGACTTCGAGCTCCCAAAGCAGGGCATCCCAGTTTAATGCGCGGTCAGAGAACTAGACCCTATGTGCCGTAACTAAGGGTTCACACGTCACAACTAAAGATCCTGTGGGCTGCAACTAAAACCTGAGACAGCCAAATAATTCTTTGCAAATCATCAGATAATAGGCTGCCTGTATGATAAACAGGAACCAGCAGGTCTAAAGACAGACTGAAATCCCCTGGCTGTTCTGGAATTCATACCAGAGTCTGCCTCATTCCTGGGTGGCTCAGCGGTAAAGAATCCGCTGGCAATGCAGGAGACCCGGGTTCCATCCCTGGGTCAGGGAGATCCCCTGGAGGAAGGCATGACCACTCGCTCCAGTGTCCTTCTTGCCTGGAGAATCCCGTGGACAGAGGAGCCTGGCGGGCTACAGTCCACGGGGCCGCAGAGGGTCAGACGTGACCGAGCACGCATGCGGCCTCATCCCGGACCTCTCGTCCTGCCTACTGGACAGATTTTGTTCTGAGAATTCAGGACCACCGGCCCAGATGGGCCCCCGGTTACCTGAAGAATAACTCAGGTCGGGTGACTGAGGTTCAGGGTTGTTTGAGGAAGAGGCCCAACAAGTCAGCGGACTCAGCCTGGGCTCCCGAGGGCTGCACCGTGGTCTCCACAGCCGGGAAGGTCGCTCTTTCCTCGAGGTTGTTTCCTGAAATGTAAACCCAGCTTTTCTTCTCCTCCTTCTGCTTCTCCTCTTCCTCCTGCTCCTCCTCTTCCTCCTGCTCCTCCTTCATTCTGCGGGATTTTTCTCTTTGTCTGTACAATTGGCTGAAAACAAACATATTGACAAGAAAAATATATGGACACCTGGGCCAGGAGGGAAGCTGTGAATCCTCTGCCCGCTGCCCCAGAGGGAGTGGAGGGAGACGGGCCAGCCTCGAGTTCCTGCCCCCGGGGGCAAAGGGACTCTGCCTGGCTTCGTCACACTGTCGGATGAGGCTGCTGTCCGCAGCCCTCTCCTGCAGGCTGGCTCCTGGTGTTCCCCAGCCACCAGCCCAGAGGGAGCCCTCGCAGTGAAGAGAGGGAAAAGGACCAACTCAGCCATCCCAAGTCCAGTATTCCCAGTGCCTGGTCTTAAGCCGTGTGCCCTGGGGGTGGGGGCCAGTGAGGCTCAGAGACGTGGAGCTCAGAAGGAACAGTCCTGCAGACCCCAGACCCCTTGCCTTATTTTTGCTCCAGTGCGGCCCAGAGGCAACGCTAACCGCCAAGGACGTGGCTGAAGGCAGAGAGAAGCCCTGTTTGGTCAGAGAACTCCTCAGCCAGGTGGTTCAGGGATGGAAAGGAGACCCCGGTCAGACTGCTCCTTACAACCTGCCCAGGGGTGAGCAGCCTGGGTCTTCGGGGAGCCTGGAGGGGCCTTAGGGGTCTTGGGGGGCCTCCAAGGGTCTGGGACCTTCAGGGATCTATGGGGGCCTCTGTGGTCAGGGGGGAACTCAGGAGTGGACCTTGGGGAATCTGGGGGCCAGCTAGGGGACTTGCGATCTCAGTGGCCTCGGGGAGCCTTGGTGGTCTGGGGAAACTTGGGGGGTCTGGGGGGACCTTGGGGAGTCTGGGGGGACCTCAGAAAGTCTGGGGAACCTCAGGAAATCTAGGGGGACCTTGGGGAGTCTGGGGGACCTCGGGAAGTCTAGCGGGAACTTGGGTAGTCTGGGGGACCTCGGGAAGTCTGGGAGGAACTCGGGGAGCCTGGGGGGAACTCAGGGAGTCTGGAGGTACCTCTGGGTGTCTAAGGGGCTGTAGGGATCTGGGGGATCACTGCTTTACTGAGAGAAACCAGTAGGGTTGGGGCACCCCAGGGGTCAGGGGGCACAGAGCTTATTCCCCAGAGTCAGTTCATGGTGGGACGTCTTCCGTGCTTGGAGCCACATGCCACTTCCTACTCAGAAATCCTAGCGTGACCAGCTCCAGGATGGGAAGCTGGACGGGGGACCAGGGAACATCCCTGAAGAAGAAAAGTGGCAGGCAGGCAGCCGGAAAGCCGTTCAACTTTCAAGGTCAGCACGGCTCCTCCAGATGCTCCGAAGTCAGGAATCAAACGGCAGCGGTGAGGGTGCCTCGGGGCTCTGCCTGCCCTGAGCAGCGAAGTCACTGTCCAAGTGAGTCACCGACCTGCTCCTGCTCCCTGCAGCGAGGGCTGGGCGCCAGGACCCCGAGCAGGGCCATCTGCTTCAGGGTTCCATCAGGGAGGCCACCTGGCTTCAAAGGAACCGGAGTGAAGTCACAAACAGAAAATCTGCGTTTAAAAGCTCAGGGCCCTTGGGGTGACCTCATCATGGGAGCCTGGACCTGGGCGGTGGGGAGTGGGGGTCATGCAGTGGCAAGGCACGCAGCGAGGAGCCCGGGAAGCCTGTCCAGTTCATCCTGAGCAGATGGCCTGGGGCACCTTCTCTCGGATGTGTGGCCCATTCATGACTTTGCTGGGAAGTTTTTAAATTTTGTATTCATTCCTGTGACCACATCCTCCAGGAATCACATCCACAGGGAATCATCCAGAATGCTCTGATTTCAGGGCTCAGGTTTGCATTCCTCGGGGGTGAAAAGATCACCAGGGAAAGGGTCTGAGTTATTTCTGCAACGTGAACTTGTTATTGTTGTTTGCTGTTTGGACGCTATGTCACGTCCAACTCTTTGCAACTCCATGGACTGAGGCATGCCAGGCTTCCCTGTCCTTCACTCTCTCCTGGAGCTTGCTCAGACTCATGTACATCGAGTCGATGATGTCATCCAACCTTCTCATCCTCTGTCATTTCCTTCTCCTTCTGCCTTCAATTTTTCCCAGCATCAGGGTATTTTGCAATGAGTCAGCTCTTCGTATCAGGTGGCCAAAGTATTAGAGCTTCAGCTTCAACATCAGTCCTTCCAATGAAAATTCAGAGTTGATATCCTTCAGGATTGACTGGTTTGATCTCCTTGCAGTCCAGGGGACTCTCAAGAGTCTTTTCCAGGACCAACCACAGTTCGAAAGCATCTATTCTTTGGCACTCAGCCTTTTTTATGGGCCAGCTCTCAGATCCATACAAGACTACTGGAAAAACCATAGCTTTGACTATACAGACCTTTGTCGGCAAAGTGATGTCTCTGGTTGGTGATACACTGTCTAGGTTTGTCATGGCTTTCCTTCCAAGGAGCAAGCGTCTTTTAATTTCATGGCTGCAGTCACCATCCACAGTGATTCTGGAGCCCAAGAAAATAAAGTCTGTCACTGTTTCCATTTTTCCCTTTAATTGGCAGCAGCTAACAGAACCCAGCTGGACACAAAGAGAACACTGACTCCTGGGCAAGGATGCAAGATGAGTGAGACACCCGCCTCCTCGAAAAGGTTCTCAGTTTACTGGGACTTCTCTGGTGGTCCAGTAGCTAAGACTCCACGCTCCCAACACAGGGGGCTCAGGTTCAATCCCTGGTCGAGGAACTAGATCCCACATGCCTCCACTAAAAATGATCCTGCGTGCCACAACAAAGACTGAAGATCCTGCATGCTTCAACATAAAACTGAGCACAGGCAAATAAATAAATATTTTAAAGGAAAACAAACCAAAAAAAAAAGAAGTTTACTGCTTAAGGGGTGTGATCTCCTAGGCGGACTAGAGAAGAGGCAGCCCAGCCTGGCCTTGTACTGCACAGTCAGAATCCCACCCCCACCAACAGTACTTTCTACCCTCAGCCCCATCCACCCCATCAGACCTTTCCTCCACATGAAGACCCTGGACATCCCCTCTGCATCCCTGAAATAAATTCCAAACTCCCTGACCTGCCTCCCTGCCTCCTCTACTCTGGCCCCGCCCACTCCTTGAAGTCACCCTTCCCGCGTCCCCACTCTCCCCATCTTCCCCACCCGCTGCCCCCAGGGAACGCCACCCTACTGTAGGCTAACTGTTTTCACTCCTGGGGACGTCCCCATACCTCCATCCCGAGAGCCCCCTCCTCTGCGTGTCCTCTCTGTCTCTTGATGGTTACCCATTGTTTTGTGATAGTTTGTATAGGAGTCAAGCATCCACCTGGTTGGATGCTCCAGGCAGGGTGAGGTGGTACCCCACCGCCCAACAAGCAGGCTTCTCTGGTGGCTCAGCACTGCAGGAGACGCAGGGTCGATCCCCGGGTCAGGAAGATCCCCTGGAGGAGGGCATGACAACCCCCTCCAGTATTCTCGCCTGGAGAACCCCTCGAACAGAGGAGCCTGGCGGGCTACAGTCCATGAGGTCGCAAAGAGTCGGACACAGCTGAGCGACTTAGCAAACATGCACCCCACCCCGCACAGTGCAGGATACAGGAAGATGCATGAAGATGCTCGGGAGTCCTCGGGTGAGTCCCTGACCCAGGCTTCGGGGGGGCACCATGGCAGAGGGCAGAGCAGAGGCTGAAGAGGGGCGGGGACATCAGGGGGTTCCCTGAGTGGGCGAGGAGGACTCACCCCTGACCCTCTGAGTCTCAGATCTGGGAGTAAGGGGGGTCTCTACAGCTGGTCCTTGGGTAAGCTCTGCCCCCCCGCCCTGAAACCCGTAAGAGACAACAGAAAAGCGTCCTGCATCCATACTCTGCTCCCCCACCACATACAGCCTCAACCGGTGTTTTTAGAAAGTCCTATCTGAATCTCTGCACCTTTTCCAGAGGGCAGGGCTGGCAGTCCTGGCCCGCCTGCAAATGGAAACTTTGCCGAGAATGCTGTGGTCTGGTGACCCAAACAAGCCCATTTGCAAATTGGCAGGTGGAATTGACCCCATGGAGATAAAAGGCTTGATTGGGGAACATTTGAAGAAGTTGTTGAGGTTTTTTTTTACTGAGTGCAAAAGCAAGAGAGGGCAAAAAAAAAAAATCAAGTTAATAAAAATTGTACTGAATGAAGTTAGACACACTGGTAGTATTTTAAAGCAACAACTTCCACGAGGCTTTTAAAACTGATTCTTACAAGCTGCTTTTCTCTTTCTTTTTGTTCTTGCTTGTTTTAAACTGTGCTCAGTGAAAAGCCTTCTAAATTGCTGTTGACCACATTATTTTCAATTCTTGAACCACGATTTTTTTCCCGTGCCTGGGGAGGCTCCATCTCTGAATTTATAGACAGGCCGGTTCCCAAGGGACAGCTGCTGTAATTCAGCTCTAAGATTCCTCAGTGTGAGTCTGCAGAAGCAATTTAATGATAACCGTGATCCCAAGGGACCCTGAAGGCCTTTGATGGGAGACTTAACCCTGGGATCCCTTGTGATTACTCAGCGGCCCATCTCCACGTCTTCCCAAAATGAGAAGATGGAGTGAGGAAAGACCCATTTGTGGCAATAAACCATCTGAGATCAAGAGGAGGGCTGTGGACTGAATGTCCGTGTTGCCCCAAAGTTCACATGTTGAGGGCCTGGGGAGATGGGAGTGAGCTTTGTTCACGTCGCATCAGAGAGAGTTTGGGAGGTTTACACGTTTCTGGGAAAGGAAAGAGGTGAGCTGGTCCGAGGGCTGTTGTTGCCCATTATGAGGATGGCGCTGCGCCTGCCACCCTGGCTATGGACACAGGCATCGTGTGCTGTGTGTCCAGCCCCAAGCACCCCCTCCTGCTTCTCCACGCTGGCGTCTGGGTGCCACCCTGCCAGAGGAGCTGCCACTTTTGCGGACCCTGTGGGAAACAGGGCAAGGGTGTCTCCCCACCCTTGCAATGGTCCTCCTTTTTATTAATTGGAGTAGAATTGCTTTTCTAACTAACTACTCCAGTTAGTTTCTGCTGTACGGCAAAGTGAATCAACTATTTGGGCACATATATCCCCTCCCTCGTGAGCCCCCTTCCCAGCCCACCCCTCCCAGCCCTCAGGTCATCACAGAGCAGCAGGCACCTGCTACGCAGCGGGTTCCCACTGTTTACACCCAGCAGGGTGTTAACATATATGTCGATCCTGATCTCCCAACCTGCCCCCAGCTCCTTCCCCCACGTCTGCCTGTCCGTCCTCTGCATCCGGGCCTCTGCTCCTGCCCTGCAAAGCGGTCCATCTCTACCTTCTTTCTAAATCCCTTGCACGTGTCCTCAGGCACTCAGACATGCCCAACTCTTTGGGACCCCATGGACTGCAGCCGGCCAGGCTCCTCCATCCATGGGATTTCCCAGACAAGAATACTGGATTGAGTTGCCATTTCCTTTTCCAGGGGACCTTCCTGACCCAGGGATCAAACCAATGTCTCCTGCATTGCAGGCGGATTCATTACCACTGTGCCCCCTGGGAAGCCCACATGCATTAATATAGGATATTTGATTTTCTCTTTCGGACATACTTTACTCTGTATGACACTCTAGTCCATCCACCTCTCTACAAGTGACCCGGTTCTGTTCCTTTTTATGGCTAATACGGAATGCCCTCCTTTAAAAACAGCCCCAGCTTGCCTACCAGGTCCAGCTGCCTGTACTTCCGGCTGCTGTCTGCAGGCCCTGAGGTCTGCCCTGGCCTCCGCCGCCCTTTCATTTCCACACTGTCCCCAAACCAGAGTGAGTTCACCCTCCTCTGCGGGCGGAGAAGCCCCAGGCTCCCGGTGTCAAGGATGTGCTTACCCTCTGGAAGGAAAGGTAGGGAACAGAAAGGAAGCTCTCGTTCCTTTGGATTCTTCTAGAACAGCCTGAACACAGATGATGATCACCACCTTCCCTGTATGTTTGTCCACCTGTCTGAATCATGGAAAATTCATATCCTTCAAGGAAGAAATAGTTCTTCTTCCATTCAATAGACTCTTTATATATATGGGTGGAGAACAAATTAGGAGTTTGGGATTAGCAGGCATAAACTTCTGTATACAAAATAAATAAGGTCCTACAGGATAGTACAGGGAACTATATTCAAGGCCTTGTAATAAACCATAATGGAAAAGAATATGAAAAAGAATATGTATGTGCAACTGAATCACTTTGCCTTATCCTAGAAACTAATACAACGTTGTAAATCAACTATATATATATGGGGGGGGAGAGAGAGTACATTGTGTAAGTATAATACAAATAGAGTTTTGAGTAAAACTGAAAAGAACAGAGAAAAGTATAGTCTAGCCTCAATCATAAACATAGACTTAGGAATGCAAACACTAAGGAAAACTAGAAAAATCCAATGAAGCCTGGAGTTTAGTTTACAGCAATTTCCTGATGTCAGTCTCTTGGCTTTGACACACCTGCTGTAGTTATGTAAGATACTAATAACAGATACTTCATGAGGGATATATAGGAACTCCCCGTGCTATCTAAATTATTCTTAAACAAAAAGCATATTTTAAAATTCTAAATATGAGCAAAGACTTTCAGCACTTAGAAATATGAGCGTCTACAGCAACCAAATAGTGTTTGTCCCAAAAATATTGGTGGCAATAAAGCAGGAAAATGATTTATCATATCAGCATAAGAAATAATAAAAAGTAATTGAATTATATCAATAGATATCAATGAGCCACTTTGGAAAATACCATTATTTAAAAATTTGTAACAACTAAACAAATTTTTTATTTTAAACATGATGAAGTTGTGGATTTAGAACCAAAAGCCCATATCACTTAAGTAATAGGTCATGAGCCTTAAAGATCAGTCATCCTGTGATGTGTCCTGTCTAATGATTATTCCTATTTTAAAATAAACCTAGAAATACCATAGAAAGCTGTTTAATAAGGAAAAGAAATAAACATAAAAATGTAGAAAAAGGAGACATACAAGTATCCTTTCTCTTGTGGTCACGAGTATAAGGGCTTCCCTGGTGGCTCAGAGGTAAAGAATCAGCCTACCAATGCAGGAGACGAGATGTAGGTTCAGTCTCTGGGTTAGGGGAGATCCCCTGAGGAAGGAAACAGCAACGCATTCCAGTATTCTTGCCTGGAAAATCCCATGGACACAAGAGTCTGGCAGGCTACAGTCCATGGAGTTGCAAAGTGTCAGATACGACTTAGGAACTAAACAACAATAACATCATAAGTATAAACCTAGGAAAGCAACCAGTAAGCCTCTCTGGACAACATGGTATATAAAAAAACAATGTTTACCAATTATGTATTGTGCAAGTATCAGGCAATTAGAAAAACGCTTATAAAATAAGAGATCCCAAGAGCAATAAAAAAATCAAATAATGCTCTTTTAAAAATTTTAAATTAATTGTTTAATAATTTCCTTCCCATTTACTTGAGAATACACAACATAGAAGGCCCTAATAGGAGAAAAAAAAAAAAGGAAGGCAAAAAGCAGAACTTTATTTTGCTCTTGAGGAAGAAGAAACACAATAAAGATGATGGGCCAGTGGGCAGAACGCAAATGTTAAATATTCAGGAAATTTACAAGACACTTGCCACATATCTCAAAGAGCTTGAAATCAGCCATGCTGGCCACGATGGGCGTATTTACACCAAGGGGATCACCAAGCGTCATGAATCAGGTCTTTCCTTCCTGCAGAGCCGTTTTCCTAAACACCACCGTGTTTGGTAAAGACAAAAGATTTTTACTGGTACTCTTAGCAATGTGATTAATTGACTGAAATTCCAAAATTCCAGGGGAAGCGTGTACGTGCCCCTGTGCTCGTGGACGTATATATGCGCATGCATGTGCATGGGTGTGACCACTTAAAAAAATTAAAGTTAAAAATTTTTAACTCATGTACGAACACAAGGGCTTCACAGGTGGCTCAGGGATAAAGAATCTGTCTGCCAATGCAAGAGATTCAGGAGACGCAGGTTCAACCCTTGAGTCAGATTTCCCTGGAGGAGGCACTGGCAATTCACTCCAGTTTTCTTGCCTGGAAAACCCCATGGACAGAGGAGTCCATGGGGTCGCAAAGAGTCAGACGTGACTCAACGACTAAATAACAATGAACAAATAGAAAAATCCAAAACGATCTCTAAAGAATATTACCAATGCGAGCTGGGTGGTGAGATTTTAGATCCTTATTTATTTTTCTTTTGTTTACTTTTATTTTCTGTAACAAACATCTATTGCTTGTATGATTAGGAAACGCTTTTTCATTTTTTTTTTCAGGTTTTAACAAGCTAGAAGAAAGCAGAGTAGTATTTTTTTTCACATCCATGTAAAAGAAATTCTGACTAAAAAAAAAATGGAAACATCTCATTGGAGACAAGATAGATGGGTTTGATTATGTAAAAAAAAGAAAGTTTAACTTCTTTCATTATCATATATGCATGATAAAATTTTAAAAGAGCAATGGCATTGGAAAAATGTGTAATAAACAAATAAAAGTTAACTCACCAGGCATAAGAGGTATCCATATGAAACATACAAGATCAATATCCAGTTTCAACTTAATAAGTGATCAGAGAAGGAAATACAATTAAATTTATACACCAGAAAATTATGGTGACACATTGTCACACAGGAAAATGCAAAGTTTCTCTACTAGCAATTAAAGAAATAAAACTCTAAACAATACGAAAGTATTATTACACCCCTGTGAGTCCAGCCGAAAGAACCAAACTGGGAAGATTCTCTTGGAAGAGCTGAGGGAAAACTGTATTTTTGCACACCGCTGATGGTGGGACCTGCCGTAATCTGATTGTGTCTGGAGAGGATTCTGACTGAGAGGATCTGGCGAGGATGTCTGATTGAGACAAAGAGACAAGCTATTTATATTCTCTTATATCATGTTGGAAAATATGCTATAAGGCAGGGTTTCCCAGGAAAATTTCTGGAACCCGGCCAAACAAGCATGTTTCTACTCCTCAGGACTTTTCAGTGCCTTTACATGCAAGTGGACGCCACGAATCCGCAAGAGCATGTGATATTTATCCAAGTAATTCACCCTGAGAATCTTTTTTATGGTAACTTTATCAGCACCCCACAGCACACGAGGCTACTGAAAATCAGACAGAAAATAAGAGAAGCGTTTTGTCTAAAGATGTCATTTCTTAAAGTGAAATCTTTGAGACAGTCTCAATTTACCCGAACACGGGAAAGGTTGTCCAATCCACTTGTACCTGGTAAGAAATCTTTTGCGTGGAAGTTCCCTCTTGTCTGCCAGGTAGATAAGCAGGCTTTTTCGACTCCTAATTGAAATCATTAAGACTTGAATAGGACGAGAGCCCTGAACTTCACTAGGCTTCCATTTCCTGAGATGCGTTGCTCAGGGGTCCTTGTTTCATTGGAAAACCAACTGGACTCCATTATCATCTTGTCCAGAGATATTATCAAAAATCACATGCCCCACTGCAGGCCGACCGGAAAAGTATTCTCGGCATTAGATGCATGCGTATCTCGGTTAACCCTCAGAAAGGGGAAGCAGCAGAAGCCTGGTTCCCCATTGATGGTGTCAGCTCAGCCAACTGACCCCAGATTAGATCTCAGTTCGAGTTAGGATCGGAAAGTTGCACTGCATAGACGCATGCACATCTTCTTCAGTCTCATATTCTGCCGATGTGTTTGCCTTCGGGTTTCCTAGAAAGCATTCCTGTTTGAAAGTGTCCAGTCTTCTCCCAGCCACGTGGAGGGAAAGAGGAAATTCACACTGCTTTGGTCACTGGTCAGGGTGGGGGATTGAACGAAAGAAATATAAGTGGAAAACCGGAGCATCAAAGACTCGCCCACAGGTAACGTACGTTTACAAGGACAGTGGTGATGAATGCAGCCCACGTGACCCTGCACGGACAGAGAGGCTGGGGACCCACAGCTGCGGACAGCATTCCCCCCACCCCAGCCCTCACCTCTTTCAACCACTTGTATCCCATGCCTCCCACAACGTTTCACACACACACACACACACACACACACACACAGAGATTGTCTGTTTCTAAGGAGCCTGATCTTAGTAACTCAGGAAGCAAGAGAAAGTACCAAAGTGGTCACTAGCCAGAGAGAACCCATGTGTTCCCAGCAACATTCAAGTGACCCTGGCCACCAGGAAGACCTCTTGGGGCAGACCCCGACCTGGGATGACCCCCAAAGGCCATCACTCTTAAAACCAAAGACAGACCTGTTCCCCTTCAGACCATTCACTCCTCATTCCTTGCCCCAACACATCAGTGCAGAGCCCCTCAATGTGCATGACCCCAGGACAGGGTGAGTTTTCTGTCTCCCCTCCTGCCTGTAAATATATATTGTCTAGGATATGGAGAATCTCAAAGACCCATGTCCAGCAAAAATGAAGCCGGCCAGCTGCGTGCATTTAGGACGAGAAGGCAAATGAGACTTGCATTTCCAGGTTTCCAAAAGCAGCCATTGAAAAGGCCGGTCTCCACGGCCTAGGAAGGCTCAGCCTTACCGGCCTGTCACAGCTGCAGGAGAAGGGGCTTTGATGGCTGCTCCTGGGGGCCGTACTCCTTGCCTGGTCACCAGCGGAGGTTTGCGAGTTTATCACATTAACTGTGTCTGATCCCCGAATCCAAATTACAGGCCAAAGCCACAAAATTGTCTCCCAATCAGAGGCCTCTTGCTCAAGGCCCCCACAAACACCAGTCCCCCTTAATCAGGACCCAGGGGACGGGCCAGGCACTCTGCAATGGGGAGCACACTCATTTTTTTCCCAATTTTGCAAAGCTCCTCTGCAGTCTCCCTCTAATTTTCCCACTCGGGCTCTTTTGAGGAGGTTTTGTGCCTTGTGAGCGGGAGTCCTACGGCAAGCAGAACAACGGCAGCAACAGCAAACGGCCAAGCCAGAGCCCTGGTGGGCCGCCAGGCCAGCCTCCACCCCTCCAGGTCTCCTGCGAGCTGGGCGTTCATGTGGTCCTGATGCTTTAGTCCGGGCATCTGATCACGAGACGCTCAAAAGCGATGAGCTCCGTGCGTCTGCGTGATTTCCAAAGAGCTACCTTTGCGGGCAGAACCCCACCTCCCTGCATCCCAGCCCTGCATCCAAATTCAGAGGGAGACAGCTTCCCTGGAGGACAACCTGGGTTTCTTTTTCCCTTGAGCTCCTGGCAAGGCCAGGATGGTGGTGGGAGGGGGTGAGTGGTCACAGATTCTAAAGGAAGCAACCTGGGCACAGCCACGTGGGCGGCCCCCGCAGGGTGAGCGGCAGACGGCAGGGCAGCCTTTGTGCACAGCCCCGGGGTCTCGCGTGAAGGCCAAGCGGTCATGCACTTGGGCCCGGAGGACCACTGCAAAGGGAGGCTGAACACCAAGGGCAGAAATAGAGGACACAGGGCCTCAGGTGTGGCTCGCAAGGAGAGTGGGGAAGAGGAACAGTTACACCCAGAGCAGTGGAACAGTCCTAACGTCAAGGCAGGCGATCATTACGGTAACGACGCACACCTTACTCTCAGTGGTGGCTCTACTTGTCGGCACAGCTTTACATTAAGTCCTAAGGTCAGTAGTATCAGTCCTCAGACTTGGTTATTTATACCATGCTGGCTTCTGCCTGTCCATATAAACTTTAGAATCGGTCTGTTGATATCCACAAAAGAACTTGCTGGAATTTTGATTAGATAGCCTTGACTCTCTAGACCAAGTTGGGAAGAACTGATATCTTGAGAAGTTTTTTTTTTCCTAAACATGGAATTTGTTTATTTTGTTCTCTGATTCTTTTCATCAGAGTGCTGTAGTTCTCCTCACATAGATCTCATACAAATTTTGTTAGATTTATTACCTGAGTATTTTATTGGGGAGGGGGTATGCGAATGTAAGGGCTTCCCATGTGGGAACTAGTGGTAAAGAACCCATCTACCAATGCAGCAGATGTAAGAGATGTGGGTTTGATTCCTGGGTCGGAAGATGCCCCTGGAGGAGGGCATAGCAACCCACTCTAGTAGTCTTGCCTGGAGAGTTCCATGGACAAAGGAACCTGGTGAGCTATGGTCCATAGGGTCACACAGAGTCAGGCATGACTGGCGTGACTTAGCACGCATGCTAATATAAACAATATTGTGTTTCCAGTCTCAAATTCTACTTGTTCGTTGCTGGTATTTGGTAATCAGGACTGATTTGTATGTTAACCTTATATACTGCAACGTTACTACACGCCTTTGCTTTTTAATGACTCAACCCAAAATTTTATCATCACTCTTACACATAATTTATTGGCTAGGACAAGTCACACGGCCATACCAGCAGCAAGGGTGACTGGGAAGTGTAGTCTTTCAGTGAATAACAGGGGCCGAGGAAAAATCTCATTTTCGTAGGGAATGAATATCAGAGGACGCAGTGATACCTGCCCCCTAGCCTCCTCCCCGGGCAGCCTCTCCTTGCATGATTCTGTCTACACAATGTCCTTGTTAGGATTCCAGCCCCCTTCAAGATGTCTTTATTTGTCCTAGTAGACATCAGGTAACCTCTGGGTCAGCACACACGTGCCTCCCAAGTTCAGTTCAGTTGCTCAGTTGTGTCCGACTCTTTGTGACCCCTTGGATTGCAGCTCTCCAGGCCTCCCTGTCCATCATCAATCCCTGGAGCTTGCTCAAACTCGTGTCCATTGAGTCGGTGATGCCATCACCAGCTCCCAAGGACCACTTGAATTCTTAGAGATAATGCGGCCCATGCCCACATCAAGGAGAGGACAGCCGCCCCTGCTTCTCATTCATACTCTCAGCAGCAGCCCGGCTGTCCTCAGAGGGAAGAGCATTTTACACGTTAGGCTCTATGTGCAGGTTCCTCTTTGCATCTCCTGCTGCCTTCAGCCAACACCCTGCATCTTAGGAGGCAGAGTCTGTACCTCCTTTGCTCTGAAGTAGTCACGACCCAGTGATGATCATACTGGCTATTTGTTTAGAGCGTCGTCTACCCTGGGACCCATCAAACTTTACCTAAGGCACCAGCTTCCCACCCCTTTGTCTGCTGGAGTGATGAATTCAGGCTCCTCCTGACCTGCTACCTGGGATGCTCCTTGGTGACAGAGAGAACCCCCTGAGGCCGCTTCCTGATGAACCACAGGGAGTCTGGCTCAGGTATCCCAAGGGCAGACAGAGGGCCCAAGGCTCTGCAAAATGCCTGGGTATCCTTTGGAGTTGTTTCAGCTTTGATTCTTTTTTCTGGTTTTACTATAAATATTTGTTCATAACAGGACAGAGTATATGGAAAAGACGTGATAGAACATAGAAGGAAGGGGGAAAAAATCAACCTCATCAACCCCTCAAGGCTCAGATCCTTCCATCCCGTATGATTGGACATGAGATCATTTCTAGGATGACTCTTGTAAGTTTCTTGTTTGTCAGTGAAGTCATAGGTCTTCGTGCAAGCTGCAAATATGCTCAATCATAGCGTCCTTCTCATCCAAGTGTTTGGTTGCAAGCAACTGAAACTAATGCTGATGGGTTTAAGCAAAAAAGGAAAACCAGATGGAGAAAACGGGCAGGGACAGGGGAGGTAAGGCAGTATGAATTCCAACCAGACCGTACCCCGATCCTCTCTCAGGAGGAGCCTGCACCGTCCCCAGCACTGGACCTGCCCCGGCCCAGACCCTGTCAACAGACCCTGTGACCTCAGCCATCGCTATGCCTGAGCCTGGATGCCCTCCAGCCCGACAGTAGGGATTTCCTGCCTCTTCTGATCCTGTCCATCACCAGTTCCCATTCAGCACAACCTCCGCTGGGGCTAAGGGGACAAAGCAGAGGGCCACTGCGTGTACACACCCCAAACCTCTCCCCACAAGAGGTGCGGTGGTAAGCCTCTGCTCTGAGATGAGTTCTGTGTCCTGAGGGCTCTGCAGGCTGACATCTACAAGCCGAAAGAGAGGATAATCTTGGACCTGCTTCCAGATTCTTCCCCTTCCTCCCTCCCAAGTCTGGGACTGTATTTAGGAAAGTCTGGAAGTGTGTTTAGGATTTTACTCTCCTTTTACAGGTTGAACCCTCTGGGTTACTCCTGGGATGCTAAAGGTGTGGGTTTATTTGGTAAGAGTCAGAGCTGATATACCCCAGATGACTGTCAGGGTCTCACCCTGACATGCCTGGGGAATGCCTCACCCTCACCCCCCGTCTTCACAGTGCATGGGCCTATGCATCGCTAATTAGGACAGGTGCCCATCCTATCAAGTTTCTTAATGTATCACACACACACACACACACACACACACAAAATCTCTGATGCATTCTTACTCATGGTTCTAGACCTTAGAACCTCCCTGAAGAGGGAAGAGAAAAGAGGAAAGAGAGAGGACAAGAGATAGAAGGGCCAGGCAGGAGGTTTGAAACCTCTGAGAAATCCTCTTTGGATGTGTCTAGATCTCTACTAAGGCCCAGAGAATAACACTCCACCCCACCAAAGACTGACCCCTCACTTGATTGTATAGAAAAGATGACCCCGAATACACAGAGAAATGAAAACATGAATGTTGAGACTAGCATTATGCTCACAGTCCAAACACAGAAGTAACCCAGATGAATACATAAAATGTGGTACATCCATACAGTGGAATATTACTCAGCTGTAAAAAGGAATTAAGTACTGAAATGTGCTACAAAACATTGGTGAACCTTGGAAACATTATGCTAAATGAAAGAAAGCACAAAGCCCCCTTATCAGAGGACTCCATTTATGGGAAACAGTCAAATTAGGTAAATCCATAGCAATAGAGAACAGATTACTGGTTTCCTGGGGCTTGATAGGGTGAGGGACAGAGGAAAAGGGTGTGTCTATTGATGGGTTCATGGCTTCTTTAGGAGTGATGAAAATGTTCTAAAATTAAATAGTGGCAATGGTTGCACAGTTCTGCAAATATACTGAAAATCACTGACTTATACACTTTAAATGGGTGAACTTTATGGTCTATAAATTATATATCGATAAAGCTGTTTTTAAAACGGTGAACACTGCAGTTTCTGCTACTGCTAAGTCACTGTTTCTAGGGACTTCATAATTTGCCGTTCCCTCCCCTGGGTTTTAGAGTCCGACAAAGCCAGAGGCACCCCAGCTTTGTCATATCTGATGACCCTGTGGGCCTCGACTTCCTAGTCTGTAAAATGGGGCTGAAGTGACTGTCCTCAGAGGCTGATGTGAAGATGAGTTAGCTGCTCTCTGTAAAGATGCTGTGTGGGTATAGAGGACTGTATGTGTGTGTGTGGAGGGAGGGGGTTCCTAACTTTCCTTCCTGCTCCCCCCTTCCTGATCTCTGGACTCCCCGCTCCTCCCCGCCACCTCCAGGCATCGCAGTCACACCTTCTTTGCCACCATCCTTATCTTTCCTCTCGTCTTTCCAAACAGCCTCTTTCTATGACTTTGAAACTTGCACGGGAACTTGCTGGTGGATGGACTCCAAGCTTGGACTCATCGGCCAGGAAGGGCAGGAAGAAGGGATGGGTGAGGCCTGGGAGGGGGCCGAGAAGAGCCTCCCAGGTCTCCCTCCAGGAAAGCCCAGATCCCCCTTCCCGGAGAGCTGCTCTGATGTCACCCCCGCGGCCCCCGACCCGGCCCTCCGCCCTCCGTGACCCTCAGTGGCTCCCTTCCCGCTGCTGTAATCCCAACCTGGGAAGCCACAAGGAATTCTGAGACCTATTGCTTCCAATCCATCCAAAAGCACAGAGCAAAGAGTGCGTTCAGCCAGGGGAAGGCAACAAAACCCAACTCCTGGCTATTTCCTCCATGTCTGGAGGCTACCGACTTGGCCTAACACTCTGCTGCGGCCCTGCGCAGAGCGGGGTACTCTCCCGCTGCGGTGCGTGGGCTTCTCATTGCGGTGGCTTCTATTGTTGCAGCGTGGGCTCCTGGTGCGCACGCTGACTGACGTTATTGGCAGTTACAGAAGCTTCCGATTGAAAAAATGGGGAGATGAGTTGGTTGTGACGTAATGAAGGGGCAGTTTTTCACACCTATAATTTTCAGATTTATTGTGAGTCTCAGGGCTTCCCTAAAGAATCTGTCTGCAATGCAGGAGACTCAGGTTCCATCCCTGGGTCAGGAAGATCCCCTGGAGAAGGGAAGGGCAACCCAGTCCAGTATTCTTGCCTGGAGAATGCCATGGACAGAGGAGCCTGGTGGGCTACAGTCCACGGGGTCGCAAAGAGTCAGACACGACGGAGCGACTGCACTTTCAGAGGTGATAACAGCTGCCTCCCCGTGCCATCTGGATTCACCCGCCCAAACTCATTTAGTCTCTGTGAGAACCCTGTGAGGTCAACACTGTCCTTATAGCGGACCCTCACATCCACGGGTTCCCCATCGTGGATTCAATCAACCATGGGTCAAAAAATATGCCAAAAAAATGAAAATTCCAGAAAGCTCCAAAAAGCAAAGCTTGAATTTGCCGCACAGTGGCAACTCTAACAAAGCATCGACAGCATTGTCGGTATTACCCGTGATCAAGCGACGACTTCAAGTGTATGGGAGAGGGGCTTCCCCGGTGGTCCAGCGGTTCAGAATCCGCCTTCCAGTGCAGGGGACTCAGGTTTGAGCCCTGGTTGGGGAACTAAGATCCCACTTCCAGTGGGGCAACTAAGCCCGAGTCTCCACTAGAAAGCCGCATTTGGCAACCAGAGAAAGCCTGCGTGCTACAGAGAAGACCTGGCACAACAACAACAACAAAAAGAAACAGAAAAAATTTAAAAATGAAGTATGGTGGGAAGCTGTGCGTGGGTTATATGCAGGCACCACACCTTTATAAATAAAGGTCACAAGTACTGGTGGCTAGAATCGGCCCTCTGTGGATAATGACAGCGATTTATCTCTGTTTCCCGCCCCCTCTCAATCTGCTTTAAAGCGTTCAGAGACTCTGATTTCAGCCAAGTGTGGGCTCTGCAACTTCTCCTTGCAGGGTTTCCTTTATGCTGTTCAAACATCTAGGACACTGTCTCCTCTCTCTTAGCCTTTCTCATTCTTAGATAAAGCCTTTCTCTCTCCTCCTCCCTACAACTCTAACTGTGGGACTTCCCTGGTGGTCCAGGGGTTAAGAAGATGCCTGCCTTCCAGGGCAGGCGACGTGGGTTCGATCTCCGGTCAAGGAACTAAGAGTCCACATGCTGCGGGGCAATGAAGCCCACTCACTTCGACTCAAGATCCTGGAGACCACAATCCAGGTCAAACCCAAGTCTCCCACACTGCAGGCAGATTCTTCACTGTCTGAGCCACAAGGGAAGCCCAACTAAGATCCTATGCAGCTAAAAATAAATAATATTTCTAAAAGAAAATTTTAATCACAACCATGCCACTCATGACTTTTCCCTGTCTACCTCTGCAAAGGAGTGAACAGGACACGGATAGTGGTTGCCTATAGAAGGCATCTGCCTATTTGGCCACAAACTCGCATTTAAAAATAATATTTCCATGTACCATTTCTCAGGCCCCCAGTGGAAAGCCCTGGAAGACACACACCATAACTCAGTTATGTTTGGGCCCTGTCCCCCTGTCCCTAAATATCTACCAAAGTCTGACACAAACCAAGACCTTATCAAGCACAAAGATTTGATGGCAGAGTTTAAGCTTTAAGACCTGTCCCATCTTTGCTCTTCTTCCCACCTATAGTGGACTGAACGTGGCCCCCAAGAGTCATGTTCACCTCTTGATCACCAGAGCCTGTGAATTGGACTGTATTTGGAAATAAGGTCTTTGCAGAAGTAATCAAGTTCAGGATCTTCTTGGATTATCCAGGTGGCCCCTAAATCCGATGACAGATGTCCTTATAAGAGACGGGAGAGGACAAGATGCACAGAAAAGAGAAGGTCCCGTGAAGACGGAGGCAGACACTGGGCTGATGTGGCCACAAGTCAAGGGACACGGGAGCCCCAGAAGCTGGAAGAAGCGAGCACTGTTCTCCCCAGGATTCTGCAGAGGGGGCAAAGCCCTGCCAACGTCCTGATTTGGGACTCTAGCCTTCAGAACTGTGAGAGAATCAGCTGCTGTTGTCCGAAGGCCCCCAGTTTCTGGTCCTCTGTTACCGCAGCCTGGGGAACCCATACACCGCCTGACCCACCAGGGCCAAAGTGGGGCTGAGGCTGACGTGGGAGGGAGGAGCATGACCAGCCGTCTCACCTCACAAGAGCTCAAGGAGCGTGTATTTGCCTGTTGGCCAAGCTGCTGGCACTAAGGTTGCATTCTGCTCAGAAACTTCCCAGCTGCTGTAGCCAGTTTCCTGTTTGGGTTAGCAAGGTGATTAAAACTTTCTAATCACCAAGAAAGAAAAGAAAGAAAGTGAAGTCGCTTAGCCGTGTCTGACTCTTTGCGACCCCATGCACTGTAACCTATCAGGCTCCTCTGACCGTGGGATTTTCCAGGCAAGAATACTGGAGTGGGTTGCCATTTCCTTCTCCAGGGGAATCTCCCCAACCCAGGGATTGAACCCAGGTCTCCTGAATTGCAGAAAGATGCTTTACCATCTGAGCCACCAGGGAAGCTCCATTCTAAAGGCTATGGCAAACTCAGACAGCAACATATTAAAAAGCAGAGACACTTTGCCAACAAAGGTCTTTATAGTCAAAGCTATGGTTTTTCCAAAAGGCATGTATGGATGTGAGAGTTGGACTATAAAGAAGGCTGAGCACTGAAGATCTGATGCTTTTGAACTGTGGTGCTGGAGAAAACTCTTGAGAGTCCCTTGGACTGCAAGGAGATCCAACCAGTCAACTCTAAAGGAAAAATCAACCCTGAATATTCATGGGAAGGACTGATACTGAAGCTGAAACTCCAGTTCTTTGGTCACCTGATGTGAAGGGCCAACTCATTGGAAAAGACCCTGATGCTGGGGAAGGGTGAAGGCAGGAGGAGAAGGGGGTGACAGAGAATGAGATGATTGGAGGCATCACTGACTCAATGGACATGAGTTTGCGCAAACTCAGGGAGATAATGAAGGACAGGGGAGCCTGGCGTGCTGCTGTTCGTGGGGTCACAGAGTCGGACACCACTGAGCGACTGAGCAACAACCACCGAAGGAGCAAAGGAGAAGGGCTGACCAGAGTCCTTCGGGCACCGGGATGCCCTCCGGACTGGCGGTCCAGGAGTCCTCTCCCCAGTAGGCCCAAGCAGCAGCTACGTGTGTAAACCAGCCTCCTCTCTCCTTCTCCCCTTCAGGGACCCTGTGGCAGCCTGCGCCCTGGCCGGGCTGATGCTGTCAGCAGCTTCCAGTTCGAGGGCTTCCTGACACTTCTGCCTCTGTGCTTCCGCCAGTGTCAGTGACCTGCACGTTTGGTCAGTTTCACTTCTGATCACCTCTCCCCCACCCCACCCTCTTTTTTTAATGACTCTGGGCCCCACCTATCCAAAGACCTGGGTAGGGTCTCAGACTGTCCACCGGCTTTGACCACTCAGAAATCCCGCTTTTGGTTTCTGACCCTCAGCCCTTGCCTTGACATTTTAACCCTTAACTAACGTGCTTCCTTTTTTAATCATTGGGGTTTCCCTGATGGGCTCAGTGGTAAAGAAACTGCCTGCAATGAAGGAGACAAAGGAGACGTGGGTTCAATCCCTTGGTCAGGAAGATCCCCTGGACAAGGAAATAGCAACCCACTCCAGTACTCTTCCTGGAGAATCCCATGGACAGAGGAGCCTGGTGGGATATAGTCTGTGGGGTCACAGAGAGTTGGACATGACTTAGTGACTGAATGACAATTTTTTTAAATTAACTTTTTTACTTCTTTTGCATGTTGAGAAGTAAGAAGGGAAGATTGTCGTGGTTAAACTTTTTTTTTTAATGCGTGCTCTAGGATTTAAATCTCATGTCCACAGATAGCTCAGGAGAAGTCAGCAAATAAAAGTGACTTTATAGACTATAAAGCCATTTTGTAATCCTCTTTCTGAATATAAACTGAAATGTTTAATTAATTCCACATACAGCATGCATCACATGGCCTTCATTCTGCACAAGAACAAATACATGAATGAATAAATCCAACAGGCCTTGACATATGCCAGGCCCCACGCTAACGCCCAACACGTGTTACCATAATGACTCGTCTCCACAGCCTTCCAGACACACAGTCATACTCCCTTTTACAGACGGAGAGAGATTTGCCTGATTGCACAGCTACTGGCTGATACAGGTTTGTGTGTGATACTCTTCTGCAACCTCACAGATATGCTTTCAAACTTCCTGGCATCCTGAAAAGGTGGTTTGGTTTTGCATGAATTTTTGAAAAGTAGATCATTATCCTGGTTCTCAGAAAAAGAACCCTCAGGATTTTTTTTTTTTTTTAAATAATATAGGGAGCAACCCACTCCAGCACTCTTGCCTGGAGAATCCCATGGACAGAGGAGCCTGGCGGGCTACAGTCCATGGGGTCCCACAGAGTCAGACACGCCTGAAATGACTGAGCACGCAGGCACTGACGGTGCAGCGGGTAAAGAATCAGCCTGCAATGCAGGAGATAAGGGAAATGAGGGTTTGACCCCTGGGTCGGGAAGATCCCCTAGAAGAGGAAATGGCAACCCATTCTAGCATTCTTGCCTGGAGAATCCCATGGACCCAGGAGCCTGACAGGCTACGGTCCATGGGGTCACAAAGAGTCTGACACTACTGAGCAGCTAAGTACAGGCAGCTTTATGGACGTTCTCTATGCGCTAAGGACGTCATAGGTTCGGTCTCCCAGCCTCACTGGGATATTGGGTTGAGCCACCAACTGAATTGAAATAGTCAGAAAAAGAAGAAAACCCTCCTCCGCCTGCTGCAAGTCCTCCACTAAGCTCTCACCGCTGTGAAAGCAGAATGGTCATCGGTCCGGTTCGGTGACGTTCCTGAGACGGAGAGTCATTCTCCTGACATACCAGTGGGACCTACCAACGGATGTGTCACAACTTCAGCTGTACGCTCCTTGTTATGTAAAAAGGAGCAACGTCTGGCTATTCACCCGGACAAACTGGGCAGGTCGGGATTCACCCTGGGAGGTCCGCAGGCGCGCCCAATCTGGGGGTGGTGTGCGCCTCTCTTCTGAACCTTACGGTAAGCACGGCGCGCGCCGCGACCACGTGGCGGCGGAGCCGAGGCCGGGCGGGAATGCGCGGAATGCGCGGCGCGGCCCTGGAGCTCCGGCCGGGGTTCCCGCGGCGCGCGCTCTTCCCCCCACTCTCTCTCTCTCACTCCCCGGCGGGGCCGCACCGCAGTCCCCAGCTTCGTTTTCCCGGACTCCCAGGGCAGGCAATTCTAGCGCAAGCAGGCAGGCGGGGCGTGGGGACAGGGCGCGGCCTTTCGAGCCCCCTAGAGCCCCGAACCCCAGAATTCCCCAAAGCCGTGTCCCGCCACTAGCCCCGACGGCGCGAGGCCAAGGGACCCTAGGAAATGTGTGCAGCGCGCTAAGTACGCAAACCCTCTCTCCGCACTTGGAACCCTGCCCCTGCCCCCACCCCCGAAGCAAGAGTTGGGAGCCCTGGAATGTCTAGACGACCCTTAACTAAGACCCCCCCCACCCCCCCACCCCCCAGCCCTTCCCCAGCGCCAATTCGAAGGATGGGAACGTTTGCAGAGCGTTTCCAAGGCACAAAGAAGCAGGCTGGAAGGCTCGAGTACAGGGGGTCCTCCACGCTGACACTCTTCGGAAAAGACGAGGACGGGGGCGCTCGTGACAAGTCCTGAAGGAGGCGGAAGGGGTGCCGCGGGAGCCCACGGGGGTCTTAGAGAGGCTCCTTCCAGCGGAGGTTTTCCGACGCCTCGTGGGTCTCTCTCTGGGCGGAGGTTGGGCGTCCAGGACGCGGGGCGGAGGGGGCGTGGGGTGGTGTCCTGATCAGCCGCGGGTAGGCTTGGCCGAGGGAGACGGGGCGAGGTATGGCCTCCTAGGTCGTTATCCCCACCTGCCGCCCAATTCCTTACCCTTGGCGGGAGGTGGTTACCTGTCTAAATCAGCCGGGGTGCCCGCCCCGCGGCCATTGGTTAGAGACCGGCCAGGGGGCCTGAGGCTAGAGGCCAGGCAATTCCTGGTGAATTTGGGGGGTTCGTATTGCTCAGGGCAGCAGGCGGTGCGTTTTGAGGGGCAGAGGTCAAGGAGTTCGAATCTCCTTTCATCTCCGAGCGTGCACCTTCTCCCTTGGGATCCCAGAGGCTTTGAGGGAACCGGGCCCCGCCCCCCAACCTGTTGAGGTTTGCTTTTAACTCCCTTAATAAGCCCTTAAGGGCTGAGGGCCGGTGGTCCCGTCCCCCGCTACCTGCCCGATAGCTTGGGGCGGTGGGAGGCGAGGCTGCCCCAGTTCCCAGCCTGTGATTGTCCCGGTGGGCCCTGGGGCAGGAGTTGGCTCCGGCTTGTTCCGCAGCTTTGGGGCGCAGGGGATCCGCACGGCGTATCCCTGGCGGAGCTGTCTCAGCACGTGGACCGCCGTACGCGCCCCCCAAAGGCGAGCACTTTGTGGGGGAAGTGAAGCCCCCGGAACCCCGCGGCCCGCACTCGGAAGCGTTTTCCAGAACGACTTAAGGGCTTAACAATGGAAAACTCGCAGACCTGGAGCCAAGTCCTTTCAAGTCGCCGCCAGGTATGCGGCTGCAGGTGACCCCACCTGCACGCGCCCGCCCTCCAACCAGTCCTCTCCGGGGAGGGCGGGGGCCGGAGTTCTACGGCCGGGGGAAGGTCTCCGCTGGGCCCTGCACCCCCTCCCCAGAGCCCCCCGGCCCGGCGGCGCGCAGCCGCGGTGCGTCCCGGAGTCGGCGCAGAGGCGCGCTGGCTCCTGAATGAACGCGCTCCCTTCCCCCGCCGTGAATGAAGGTTCCCACAGCCAGGGACGGTGGCAAAGGCGCCCGCCGCGGAATTGGCCCTCTCGGGGCCGGCGTCCCTCCCGGCTTGCGGTCATTTCGGCGAGAGGGCCAGGGGGCGAGGAAAGCGAGAAGGTGACCTGAGTGACTTTTGCATTTTCTTCCCAACCAACTTGGTTTCCCGTTGAGCCACTGGCCCTTTGTTTCAAAGGGTCCCCAAGAAATAGCACAGAGCACTCTCAATAAGCCCACTTGTAGTTCCTGCTTCGTGGTGGGTTTTATCAAGGCCGTGCAAAATTAAACCTTAAGCAGTGAAGTTTTTTAAAGTTGCTTTTCTCTCTCAAAGAAAAAAAATTAAAATAAAACGCGTCCCCTGCTCTTCTATAAGCAGAGCCTTTCTTAAAGGCCCGAAGCTGTTGCCACCACCACCACCACCCCCACCCCGGTTCTCCAGGGAACGCGGATCCAGGCTCCCCGGGGTGGGGGCTGGGCGGCGGGCTCTCCCCACCGGGCACCAAATTCCAGCGCCTCCCCCCGCGGGTTCCTGGACGGCTCTTCACGCTCGGCAGCCGGGCTTGCACTTTTGCGCCCGTCCCTGAGCGGGGAAATCAACGAAGTTCCTCGTCTAGATCTGCCCGGCCCGCCTAGTAACAGCGCCGCGCCCCCATTGGCTCATGCTAATTCCAGTTTCCTCCGTCTTTCTCCGGGGTTAGGGGGAAGCTCCCTCCTGGACCTGGAGTCCGTCCCGCCGGAGTGGGCGATTCTCTTTACGACCCGCTGCCCCTCGCCGTGGCCAGCCCGCCTCGGCCCGGGTCCGGGCACACGCGGGGCTCGGGCCCCTTCGCCTCCCGCCCTCCGGGACAGAAGCAACCCGGTGGTAGCGCGCAGCCCCATAAATCATCCTGGCGGCCGCCAGGTCGGGATTTTATGAATGAAAAGCAACCCCGCCGCCCTCGTGCTAGGGCTGATGCTCCGAGGCTCCCGCGTGCCGGGGGCCAACGCGAGCCTGGGTGCCCAGGGAGGGGGACACGGCGGTGGGCGCTCCCTTGCCGTGCCATCCGCTCCTCCCGAGGCGTGAGCCCAGGGTAATTACCCTCCTGGACCCGGAATATTAGTAACCCTGATTCTCGGCGGGGGAGGGGCGCGGGAAGAATCAGCTCTGAAAAGTGAGGGGGTCTTGTCCTGTTGTGTGCGCCCTTGCAAAGGGGAGGGGGGCTTTTTAATCCGTTTTCTTTGAGCCTTTAACGTTAGGGTATCAGATGGTTTGATGACACTAGACTATATTCAGAGGGAAGTTAATGAACAGTTTTCTTAATTTGGGGCAGGTAGTGTAAAAATTAAAAAAAATGTTAAGACTGGGTAAGATGTCCTTTTATTTTAAAAAATAAGCACCAAAGAGACTGACTCTTCATTTTTAAAAACTATATTCTTTTATATGTCTTATAAGTTTGCGATTAATATTGGGGACTCGCGTGTAGCCACGAACATATATAGGTTTTGTTTAAATCATCAGATCAATACACCTATTTCTTTAACTTGTAATTGTTCTGATTGTTGCCAGACCCCCGCCAACAGCCTCAGGCTCACGAATGCAGCCCGTGGGCAAATTCTAAAGGTGAAGAGCAGTCCACACCCCCAACAAAGCCAATTAGGAAGTTTCCGGTGGTCTTGTCCCAGGCGGGGAGGCGACTAATATTTCCAGCGATTTAGCTTAATTTTTAATTAAAAACATGAGACAGGACAGAGACCACTATTTTGCAGCCTTCCTTTCAGAGTGTTTTTCTAGCTGTTAAAATTGCCGGCACAGGGCGGGGGCGGGGGGGAAGGGTTGGGGGCCCCCCCGCAAGAATGGAGTAGCTAAGGTAGGAAGACAGCGCGCCGATCCCCCAGGCGAGGAGGACAGGGCAAAGGAAATGCTGGCCACCATCTTGGGCTGCTGCTGGAATTTTCGGGCATTTATTTTATTTTATTTTTTGAGCGAGCGCATGTTAGGCTGAAAGCCCTTTAACTTTTGGGGTTACCCCTCCGGCATTTGCACAGACCCCCCTCGGTGCGGGAATGAAACCTCCACCGGGGTTGTCGGCTCTTCCCTGAGTCCCTGAATGGTAAATGGTTCCTGAAATTTACACGTGTTAATGAAAATGAAAGAAGATGTAGACGCTAAGATTCCTTGGCTGCCTCCGCCCGTGGGTGCCCTCGTGGCGTTCTCGGAAATGCGCCCATTCTCCCGGCTCACAGTGTCACCGAACCCCAGCGTCCCCCCTCCACGCGGTCTCCCCCAGCTGCGTGTGGCCTGCCCGCCCTCCTAGCTGTCCCCCTCTGCAGAGCCACCTTCACCCAACCCCCCAAATCCTGCGGGACCCACTCGGAGCGGACAGACACCCCCCCAACCCCCGCTCCTGCACCCCTCTTCCCCGGAGGCGATAAAGGCAGCCTTAGGACGGTTTGCATTTCTATGAAAACCCGGCTTCGGGGGCAACACCGCGCGGTGCAGGCGCGGCGCCTCCGGGATGGCTTTTGGGCTCTGCCCCTCGCCGCTCCCCGGCGCTCGGCGCCCGCGCCCCCTCCCCCTGCGCCCGGCCCCCCTCCTTCCCGCTCCCATTCTCTGCCCGGCTTTGATCTCTGCTTAACAACAGTAACGTCACACGGGCTACAGGGGAGTTTTGTTGGAAGTTGCAAAGTCCTAGAGCCTCCAGAGGGCTGTCGGCGCAGGAGCAGAGAGCAGCAGCGTCCGCGCGCTCCGGCGAGGGGCAGACGAGCTCGAGGGAGCGCGGGGCAGCAGGAGCCCGAGCCGAGCGCCGACCCAGCCCCGGACCCACCGCCGCCCCCAGGCCACCTAGCCGAGCCCCCAGCCATGGCACACCAGCTCCTGTGCTGCGAGATGGAGACCATCCGCCGGGCGTACCCCGATGCCAACCTCCTCAACGACCGAGTGCTGCGGGCCATGCTCAAGGCGGAGGAGACCTGCGCGCCCTCGGTGTCCTACTTCAAGTGTGTGCAGAAGGAGATCCTGCCGTCCATGCGGAAGATCGTGGCCACCTGGATGCTAGAGGTGCGGGGCTCCGGGCGGCTCTCTTAGCACTTCCCTGCGACTTGTTGCGCAAACCCACTTTTCTTTGCCACTCATCTCCCTCCCTTCTCTCCCACCCGAACTTTGAAGTTTGCCAGAGTGTTGCTAGGAATCGCAGTTCCAAAATATATAGATATTCAGGGTATTTTTTTGAATAAGGAGGGGGTGGGGGTGGGGTCGTTAGATAATTCCTTTCGTGGCAGGGGGAGGGAGGCGGCGGCGGTCGAGGAGGGGTACCCTGGGGGAAAGCCACTGCCGGGGCACCCCAGGTGGCTTCAGGGTGCGGGCCCGCAGGCTGGGCGTCCTTTGTGGCCCCCGCCGGCACCGCCACCGCGCAGCCCCGCTGCGCCTCCTCTTGTGGCCGCGCGGCTGCTGAGCCGCCAGATCCAGGGGGAGGGGGCATAGATTTGATTTTTAAATTAATATCCATGGACACGTATGCAAGGGCCGCTCGTGCCAGTATTATGCGCCATCTTTGTTCTTTTATTGCAAAGCAAAAGTGTTTATTAATAATTGGGGGTAGAGTGGGGGCGGGGAGCGGCCGGCCAGGCGCTTGGGGCCGCCGCGAGGGGCCGCGCCGCCACCGCGAACCAGCGGGAGGGGCGCGGGGACAGAGCTCGGGTAGTTGTGGGGGGACCCCTCTCGGGAAAGGGGCCCCTTTGTTCAAGCAGTGGGTCCCGGGGCGTCCCGCAAGGCCAGCTTGGGCCGGAGAGCACGCCGGGCTGCAAGGTCGCGTGGCCCCCAAGACGCTGGGAATGGACCCTCATTTGCCGGGGTCTCAGCTTGGGGGACCTGTCTGGAGCGAGCTGGGGGCCAGGGGCACGTTTTCGGGCCTTCAGGGGGCTCCCCGGGTCACCGCAAGTATTTTAAAATAATTTTTGAAAGTGCGGCGTGGTGCCCTTGCGAGAGGGAAACGGCGCCCGCGCCCAGGGGGAAGGGGGGCCCCCGAGTTTGAATTCCTGGGGCTCCCCCCTGAGCCCGCAACGAGCTCCTGATTCCCGGCCTGGGTAAAGGACAGTCTGAGGGTCATTTTCAGGGGTTTTTTATGTACCCACTAAATTTTTTTATATTTTTAAATATTTTTTGAAAAGATGACGTCTGGGGAAATGCGGCGCGGCGGCCTGGGACGCCACCTTTGTGTCTCGCAGGCGCTGCGAGCGCGGCGCCCAGCCCCGCGGCCCTCCCCGCGGCCCTGCGCCCCATTTGGTGCCGACCCCAGGTCTGGCGGCTCCCGAAGCACCCACGAGGGCCGGGGTCCCCGGGACCCACAGCCCGCGAGCGGCACACGCCGCCCAGCCGTGCCCGCTCCCGCCCCCACTGTGCCAGCCTAGCTGGGACTTTCCCTTTCAGTTTCGGGGTGGGTGGGTATTGGGGACTCCCGGGGAAGGGGGGCGCGGCGGCGGGCAACTTCTGCCGCCCCCCCCCGCCCCGACCCTCCGCGCGCGCGCTCGGGGACCCCGCAGTCCGGCCGCCCAGGCGCGAGCCGGGCCGGGGGGCGCGAGGTCTCCGCAGAGGGGGCCGGGCGCTCCCTGCGGTGGCGGCGGTCACGGCCCCCGGTGCCCCCCGCAGGTCTGCGAGGAGCAGAAGTGCGAGGAGGAGGTCTTCCCGCTGGCCATGAACTACCTGGACCGCTTCCTGTCGCTGGAGCCCGTGAAAAAGAGCCGCCTGCAGCTGCTGGGGGCCACCTGCATGTTCGTGGCCTCGAAGATGAAGGAGACCATCCCCCTGACGGCCGAGAAGCTGTGCATCTACACTGACAACTCCATCCGGCCCGACGAGCTGCTGGTAACCCGGGGACCCCCGCCACGGGTCCCGGACGCCCCGTTAGCCGCGGGACCCCGGGGTGGGGGAGGCGTGCGGATCCCCGGCGGGCCGCTGAGAGACCCGCGGCCCCCGAGGAAGGCGGCCGCACGGGTGGGGCCCCGCTTGAAGAGCGGCGGGGACCCGCATCGCCCCGCAGCCGCGCCGCCGCCCCCCTCGCTTTCTCTCCGACTCCCACCGCCTCTGCGCCCCCAGCGCTGCGAAAAGTTGGGGGCGCGCGCCCTCCAGCGGCGGCGGCGGGGCGGCGCCCGCGCGGTTGACCCGGCCCCGCGTTCCAGGTGTGGGCGGGCTCCTGGTCTCCGCTGGCCCAGGGTGGGCTGCATTTAGGGTAGGACCCTTGGCGAGCAGCACCGTCCCTGCTCATAATGTGGGGGCGCGCGCTGTCCCCCTCACTTCCCGGACCCTCCAGCGACCCCCGTCCCCTCTCCTCGCCCCCTGCTCCACTGGGGTCCGCGCCTGCGCCTCTCTTGACGCACGTTTTCCCCACGGGTCCGCAGCACATGGAGCTGGTCCTGGTGAACAAACTCAAGTGGAATCTGGCAGCCATGACCCCGCACGATTTCATTGAACATTTTCTCTCCAAAATGCCGGTGGCCGAGGAGAACAAGCAGATCATCCGCAAACACGCACAGACCTTCGTTGCCCTCTGTGCCACAGGTAGGGTGCTGGCCCCCGCCGCTGGTGCCCAGGAGGAGCTGCGTGGCCCCCGCCTCAGTTTCCCCGTTGGAGGAGATGGTCCCCGGGCCCCTCCCGCTCTTGGAAGCACTCCTCTGCCCCCTGTTCTGGGGAGCAGAGAGGGCTGGGCTGCTTTTAAGGGCTCCAGGGAGGGGGGCGTCGCCTCCTGGGCGGGGAGCGCAGAGGCTGGTCCGTTACCACCCAGTGCTTGTGGCCGCGGGGGCGGGTGGCCACTCTGCCTGCGGCCAGCTGCTGTAGCTTCTGCTCCCCACTGCGGGCAGGGGTCACTCCATGCTGAAAGGGGTCTACCTTGGCTGTCCAGCCTGCCTCCGCCCCCCCACCGCGCCCCCCCCAACCCGTTCTTCCTATGTCCTCAAGGAGCCTGAGCTGCGGGGGCCCCCTCCTGGCCTCTCCCGAGCTGGGCCCCCTGCCAGGGGCGCCTCCAGGGGTGGGGAGCGCCGGCCGGCAGTGCCTGGACCACGTGCTCTGGGCACTGGCGCGGGGGCGGCCAGCAGAGGCGCTTGGCCGCCTGAGGCCCCGCCAGGGGCACCGCAGGCCGGCTCCGCTTCTTGCTCTCCCTGGGAGCGGCTTCAGAGCGCCTGGGCTCAGGCCGCTGCGGTTGGCAGCAGGAGCCCTCCCCCCGCCCCACTCCCCTGGCACAGCTCTGGACCGTCCCTGGGGGACCCTCCCTGGCAGGGCCCTCTTCCCAGCCCCCAGGCGGCCAGTCACTCAGAACCCAGGGAGACACACGTGCTGCCTCCTGCTTCTCCCAGCCCTGCTCCATGAGCCCTGTGACCCCTTCCTCCCTCCGATCCCATGATCTGGGCCCAGGACCCCTGGGAACCCTGGCCAGGCACCCATGCCCCATCCTGCCCAGTTCTTCTGTCGGCCGTCTCTCCCCCTCACCAGGCCTCAGCAGTCAGACCTGTTTGAGGCTCCCTCTGAGCAACCTGAGGACCACGCTGCACCAAAGAGGGGTTGACATCTTTCACCCCCTCCCCAGAAGGGGTGGGATCCCCCGCACACCATCTGATGTCACCCTCTCCATGTCTAGGGGCTGTAGTGGTGGCTGAGGTTTCCAGGTTAGGGGAGGTGGAGAGATTCTGCTGCCCCCTTCTTCTGCCTGCTCAAGGCGTGAACCCCTCTAAGAAGGACCCCTCAGAAGTCCTGCCAAGTGAGCCGTGGGGTGGGGGCAGATGAGAGGCGCAAAACATCTCAGCTAGGATGGATCTGAGGGGGGAGGGTGCCCCCTCCCCTGGCATTCCTGCCCCGCAGCACCCTCCCTTGGTCAGGGACAGGGTGGAAGGAGGGGCTCTCACGCGTGTCTCCCCGGCCTCCAGGGACCAGCCCAGCAGGCGGGCAGGGAGGCATTCTCTGGCTGGGACGCCTCCGAGAAGAGAAGCCTCCAGAGATTTGCAGACAGCCTTTTATGGAGCTGAAAGCGGTTCAGAGAAATGACCAACTTTCCCGCAGATAATGCAAGGAACGGTTCTTGCACGCGGTCCCCCAAGGATAGCTGGGACAGCCTGGAGCCCCTCCCCCCAACTCCTGGGACCCCAGGAAGCGGGGTGTGTGGCCTGGGTGGGATGCAGACAGCGCAGAAGCCGGGCACAGAGGTCGTGCCCGTGTGCGGTGCCCGCGCTCTGGCAGTTGTCTAAGAACCAGCTCAGCCAGCGCCCCTGGCCTGGAGTCACAGATACCTGGGCACACCTGGGGCGAAGGTGGGGGGACGGCCCGGGGTGACTCAGCATTTCATCTGCAGCAGCATCGGTGGAGGGGCCCGGGGGAGCAGCACCCCCCAACCGGGTCCTGAGCTGTTGAACTTCCGTGGCGCAGCTGTGTGCTTTAGTCACAAGGCCGGGGGGTTGGGGGGGGGCGTCTCTTAAGATGAGAAGGGCATGCTACAGCCTCAAACAGGTTTTGTGAAGTGGAGGCATGAGTATGCGTCCCAGGAGATGCTTTGCCCTCCACATGGCAGGGGTCCCTTTAAAAGGTGCTGTGGAGGGGGGCGGGCGTCTGGCAGACCTAGGTTCCTGACTAGGTGCCCAGGGGCGGGGGGCACGTCACCCACACGCCGGGTGGGGTTGGCTCTGCTGCTGATGTGTGTGTCCGTGTGTGCGCGCTGTGTGGTCAAGTTGCTCAGCCGTGTCCGGCTCTTTGCGACCCCATGGACCATAGCCCACCGGGCTGCTCAGTCTGTGGGCATCTCCAGGCGAGAATACTGGAGTGGGTTGCCGTTTCCTTCTCCAGGGGAATCTTCCCGACCCAGGGGTTGAACCTGGGTCTCTTGTATCACCTGCTCCAACAGGCAGGTTCTTTACCAGCAGGGCCGCCTGGCCCGTGTGGGTACGCAGTGGAGCGTGTCTTGCGAGGAGCGCTTCTTTGAGGCTGGCACGGCACCAGGCTGAGAGAACAGGCCCGAGCGGGGTCAGCTCCGACGCCCACCACCCCGGCTGTGGCCCGCTGGAGTCTCGGCCGCTCAGTCGTGTCTGACTTGGCGACCCCATGGGCTGGGCAGCAAATAGGAACAGCCGTTGGAGGCTCCGGGTTGAAATCTGTGCACCCTCCTCTAAGCAGATAAGGCCCCAGGGTGCCTGCAGACGTGCGCACACGCGTGCTTGTGCACACAGTCCAAGCGTGTCATCCCTTCCCTGCCGCACGGGGCTTTCCAGGCGCGGCCAGTCAGAAGCCGTGCTCTGGCCACAGCGATGTCCGAGATTCTGATGGGCCCTGATGAAACGCTCCCAGGCTGGGTGGACCTGCTCCTGTTTGGGGGGGCGTTCCTGTTTTAAGTGGTTCGAGCACCCAGCCGCAACTTCGTCTCCCCTTCAGGGCTGGCTGTCTTTTCCCCTCCCAGCCCTCCTGCGGGCTCCTGCTCCCTGGAAGGAGGCCTGGCTGTTTGCTCTTAGAATGAAGTCTCCAGCCAGGCCGCGGGGCGGGGGGCCCCCCGGGGGTCCCACTGCCTTTGTGCCCCGTCCCCTCCCACTCAGCTCAGTGGGGCAGGGTGAGGCGGCGGGGACTGACCTCCTAAGGGCCCAGATTCCAGGCCAAGAGGCCCCGCCTGGTTCAGATGCTGAAATCAGCGGCCTCCCACCAGTCATTCCTCGTTGAAAACGACAAAGGGGTAGCCTGCAGGCCCTGGGTCCCTTCCGTGGCCCTCGTGGCTTTTCCACCCCCCCATGACACTGTTCCCCCCGAAGGGAAGCCAGGGGTCAGCACAGCAGGGGGTGGCCGACAGGTGACCCTGGCCGGGGGCCACCGAGGGAGCCAGCCTCCCCCCCCCCACCACCGCACTGCCTGGGGTGGACACTTGCCCAGCAGCGTGCGGAGAGCTGCTGAGGACAGGCGGGTGCAGTCATGAAGTCACGCTGCGCCCCTCCCAGGTCCCTGGGGGCGGGTAAATGGAGTGAACATTGGGCAGGTCTCCCCGCGTGGAGGATGGCCGCCCCGGTGCGGGGTTAGCATGGCACAGAGACACCACCCTCCTCGTGGGTGTGCCCCACCTTCTTACGACTCTTCTTCTGTGTGCCTGTGTGAATAAACGATCCATTCATGGGCTTCCATGCCAAGAGGCCTCCGCCAGCGGTTTTCCTGGTCTGCTTTTCTGGTGTCTGTAAATGAGCATCGCGGGCCGTGCTCAGGGAGCCTGAGCTGACTTGCTCTCTCTGCCGCCCAGGGTGGTGATCAAGGCTGGAGCGTGGGGCGCCTCGCCTACTTCCTGACCATCCCTTTGAAATCTGCAGGACAGGCTGGGGCGGGGGGGGGGGGGGGCGGCCCTGATCACAGGGTCCTGGGGCGTCCCCACTCAACCCCTTTGGCTCTGTCTCCCCCTGCCAGACGTGAAGTTCATTTCCAACCCGCCCTCCATGGTGGCTGCCGGGAGCGTGGTGGCCGCGGTGCAAGGCCTGCACCTGGGAAGCGCCAGCGGCTTCCTCTCCTATCACCGCCTGACACGGTTCCTCTCCAAGGTGATCAGATGCGACCCGGTGAGTGACGCGCTCCCGCGTGGGCAGGGGGCCTGCCCGGCTCTGGGTACTAGAGGTCGTCAAGGGCCTGGGAAGCAGGGGCCTCGTGGAGCATGGACGGACCGGCAGCTGTCTGCGTCAGGCTTGGAGCCAGGCTGCGGCCGTGGCAGAGTGCCTGGGGGCATGCCACGCCCTTTCCTGGGGTTGCGGGGGGGGGGGGGGGGGGGGGGGGGCTCCTTTGGGGAGAAAAGACTCCGGAACTTGTCAGTGGGTAGGAGGGTGGTCCCTGGGGGCCCCTGGAGCCTAAACCCCTCCCGGGTGGGGGAGCCATCCAAGAAGAAGGGCCTCAAGGCAGGCGGGGTCAACGGTCCGTGCCCTAATGTCGTGTGGGGTGGGGACCGTTCGAGCTTTGTCCGGGCGACAATGCGGATGCCCGATAAATGGACGCTTTACAAGGGCTCCTGTGAGGTCTCCCTCCATGGCGAGCCTGCTCCAGACAACTTGTTTTTATGGCCCCTTTTGAGAGGCTGCTTCTGTGAATGCCGGAGTCCATTGTCTCTTTCTCCTTAAAGGTGCCATTGTCTTATCCCCCATTCTTTTCCTAAACAATTAAAGTGACAGTTACAAGGGTCAGGGGCATTTACCAAATTAGACCAGCAAGGTTTGGTGCGGGGGGAGTCACACCGGACCTGCAGGGTGCCGTGGGGGAGCCAGTGACTGCCTTGACCCTAGTCCAGGTCCGGCTCGGGCTGCTGGTGGTCCCCTCTCGAGCAGGCGGGAGGCAGAGGAAAGCGGGGTGTGGGGTGGACGCCCGCCTGACCTCTGCCAGCAGTACTTGGCTGCGGCCTGCGTGACCCCCAGAGGAGGAAGCTTTCCTGTCTGGAGGCATGGGCATCTCGGAGAGGGCACCCCATGGAGAGGGAGCGGGCATCTTGGCCTCACTGCCAGGGGTCAGCCTCGGCTAGAAACGCCACGGACAGTGCTGTCCCCAGACAGTTGTAGGAAACGGCTGCATGACCCCTGATTTGAATAGAGACTGTTGTAATTAGACCTGAGACAAAGGCTTCCCGGCTGAAGGCCGGGGCGGTGGGGGAGTCGTTAGTCTGGTGACCAGGTGACAAACGGCACTGAGCTTCAGACAGAAAGTTCTCGGTGGTGGAGGCGTGGCCCCATCTGCCTTCCACGGGATGAGGCTGTGAGGCTGAGGGGGCCCCTTCCTGTACCCCTCTGCTCTAGCTCCACTGCATGGCCCCCCGAATTTCAGGGGCAAGCGAGCCATCTCCGGGAGGGGAGAGGGGGGCTTCCTGCCATGGTGGGGAAGTGGGAGGGCTCTCCGGAGGCAGAGGTGGGTGTTTGGATGGGAGTCTGAGGGGGGTGTCAGCAGTCTTGGGTCCCCTGCCCAGCTTCCGCCTCTGTAAAATGGGGCCATGTGCACATACATGCCTTTTTCCTTTGCGGTGATGAATATTGAGAAGGTGTCTCGGAAAGCCTCCCCAGCCCGTAAAGCCTGTATCTGCGGGAGACCCCCGGGGGTCCACTCAAGCCCCCCTGGTCCAGCTTCTCTGCTCTGGAGCAGTGTTCACCGTTTCCAGCCCCACCTAGGTGGATGCTGGGGGTGCCTGCCCACGCCGAGCCTCACTTTTGTGGGAAAGGCTTGGGTCTGGGTTCCAGGCTGCCCTGAAGCCTTCTCCTGGTTCTAGGAGAGAAACCCCGTGTGGCCTCTCTGTTCAGCCCGGGAGCCGTGGCCACCGGACTGCCAGTGGCGCCTTCGAGCTGCTGGGAGATCTGCCCCCGAGCGGGACCGGCAGAGGCCCACGGCCTCTGTGGCGGGCAGGAGCCGTGCTTGGCCGGAGCATCTCCAGGGATGCAGGTCCAAGCGGGAGAGGATGGCGGTAAAGGACCCAAGTCCCCCGGGGCCGCTCGGCGTTCATCCTGGGTCATGCACGGCCTAACACTTTTGACGGCCGTTCTTCACGCGTGGCTGGGTTCACCACCAGGGCTGACACAACAGAGGTTAAGTCCAAGAAGCGGGGGCTCAGCGGGCCTCCGGTCCGGGCTCAGATGATGGTGCCGAATGCTGAGGGGGCCGCAGTGGGGCCAGTGGGAACCTGGGGGCTCCGGGCAGGTGGGCAGGGTCGCCTGTGTCCACCGGAGCCCCTGGGTCCTGAGCAGGCTCGCAACTGCCTGGGTGATCTCTGGGCTCCTCGGGCCAGGGCAGGGGGCAGCTGGTGGCCAGAGAGGGTCGGCACTGTGGATCCCGGGGTCGGGGAAGTGTCCTCAGCGTATGAGGTTAGTGGAGACCCTTCTGAGAGCCCCGTGCCCACCCACCTCTCCCAGGACTGCCTCCGCGCCTGCCAGGAGCAGATCGAAGCCCTCCTGGAGTCCAGCCTGCGCCAGGCCCAGCAGCAGAACTTGGACCCCAAGGCCGCGGAGGAGGAGGAGGAGGAGGAGGAGGTGGACCTGGCCTGCACACCCACCGACGTGCGCGACGTGAACATCTGAGCGCGCCCGGCGAGGGAGGGGCCGCCCCGGGGCTCCGGGGACAGAGGCGCCCGGCCTGGCCCCCTCCTCACCGTCCTGGTGTTTTCCTTCGCTCTTTCTCCCTTCCGTCTCTGACTTAAGCAAAAGGAAAAAAAGTACCCGAAAAGTTCTCTTTAAAAAAAAAAAACAAAAAAGGAGAGGAAAAAAAAATAGTATTTACATAACCCTGAGCTGGAGAGAGGGGAGAGGGTTGTGCTACAAAAATAGAGGATTTTATGCCCCGTAATCAACTAGTTTTGATATTCATGTGTTTGTGTCTCCGTGTTGTAAGAATAGACATTAACACAAGGAGCGAGTCTGCGGGAGAGGATTAGATTTGATTCTTCATGTGTTTAAAACAAACAAAAAAAGCTTAAAAATGTTTCTTAAAAAAAAAATAATAGAAAAAAGTCCACATCCCATTTTTAAAGTAGAAGAGGATTTTAGGTAGGGGAGCATACGCGTGTGCTTTTCTTAAGGACACGGCTTTAAAGCAGTTCTAGGCATCTTGTATCTCGCTTACGCATGTAGTCACTTTATAAGTCATGTGTTTATTTTATTTTGTAGGTAGGCGTGTAACCTTCACCTTGTCAATGGTTGATGTAATGTAACCTCTCAGCTAGGGTAGCATTAGAGCTCGGCATCTTGGAAAGGCTAATCCTCTTTCTCCCTGTGGACTGACCACCAGAGGGGTTTGTCAGGCGCCGGCTTGCATCACGGTGATGGAAGGCTGCCGCCAACTCCTCGCGTCCACTACCAGAAAGAGAAACTGCAATAGTGACCTAATATATTCTATTTTTATAATCTTCATATTTTTGTAGTTAACCTGTTTATGAGATGCTGGTTTTTTTTTTTTTTTTTCTCACTCAACAGACCTGCAGCCTGCTTATATCCAGGTGAAATCTACAGCTGTTCTGTTCTGTTTTGTTGGTTTTTTTTCCTTCTCGATATTCCAAAACCATTCCATTTCAAAGCACTTTCAGTCTCTAGGTGACATCTCTGCTTCTGTGGTGTGTGGAGGGCGGGGAACAGTTTCCTAATGGAATGGTTTGGGGATATTCCAGTACTAGGGTGCAGGCAGGACGCAAGGCAGGTGCTTGACACTGTGGTGTTAGCGGGAGGGGGTGGTGATAATTTGGAGGGCTAGGTTCTGGTCGAGGAGAAGAAAGTGTGCATTCATTCTTCACGTTGCCAGGATGGTGTATTCCTTTCCTTTTCTGTAGAGAAGCTGAAGTTTAGGAATCCTTCAGTGCCAACTGGTGTTTGAAAGTAGAGGCCTTAAAGGTTTACCTAGAGAACCAGCAGTTTCAGAGTTAACTTTAGATGTTTTGCAACGGAAGGTTTTTAAACACTAAAATATATAATTTATAGTTAAGGCTAAAAAAGAATATTTATTGCAGAGGGTGTTCGTAAGGCCAGTATGATTTATAAAGTAATGCAATCTCCCCTTGATTTACACACACATACACACACACACATACACACTTTTCTGCCTTAGATGTTGCAAGTGTAGGACAGTTTATTAAAGTTAGATCCTTTTATAGGAAAGGGGGGAAAAAAATCCCGAGAGAAAAACACAAAGATGTGAATTTAGCTGATCTGGCCTGTTTGATCACTCCAGAGTGATCCAATTGGAGAGGCATCAGTTTCAAGGACAAGTAGGATGCTTAGAAACAAGTTCAGTTCTAATACAATCTCCGACCCCTCCTTTCATAAAAGAAACTTAGCAACCGATAGGTAATTTGCACATCTTGGCTATGTACCTTTTTGTAATTATTCTGTAGGGAGTGTTTGAAGGGAGCGAGGAGGTGAGGGTGGACGTGTGCGGAGGGGAGGTGGGCGGGGACCACTCGAGGGACAGGCTGCGGCTCCGTTTTCTTTATTCGCTGCTACCGATGACTTCCCAGAACAGTTTGGAAACATTCACATTGCTTCTCTTTATCTTTCACATTGTTTTGCTGCTATTGGAGTATCAGACTTTTTTTTTTGTTTGTTTTACAATGTCATATACTAGCCATGTTCTAGTTTGAATTTTCTCATAGAAAAAAAAAATGTATTACGGATGCCTTTTTTTTGTAGGTTTTTTTTTTTTTATGTGATCAATTTTGACTTAATGTGATTACTGCTCTATTCCAAAAAGGTTCCTGTTTCACAATACCTCAAGCTTCACTTAGCCATTTGCAGACCAGGCGGTCAGGCTCTGTCTGACCCACGGCCTCCTGCTTCGGCAGACAGACACGTGGACGAGAACCCAAAAAAAGGGGCCCGGTGGGGATCCCCGACCCCCGGGCACGTTCACGAGGACCCCTGGGCGTCTCTGGAGACAGGCCGCGTCCGTTTCCTCTGCCCTGCGCCTGTAATGCTGGACTCTGCGCCTGAGATTGACCATCCAGTAGGTTTTTTACGGCTGTATCGTTCTTTGCGTATAGCTATGAAAACTGCATTACTGTTGTTGTTCTTGTAACCAGTGTGTCTTCATGTTCCACGTGGTGCTGTGCTGTAGGACTTGGTCATTTGGCATGATTGCAATCGCCCCCAGACTATGTTTCGGTTTGGGGTGTGCTGTATGTGTTATATTAGTGTTCTGTTTGTGGTTCTGGTCATTATAGCAAAAAAAAAAAATAATAATAATTGCTCATTTAAAGAGACTTCAGATCTCAATGATAAGCCAGCTAACGGGGCTGTATGCCCGAGAGCCGCCAAGCACGCTGCCGAACCAAAAGGACTTGCACCGTCCGCCGCGGCCCCAGGCGGGACAGCCGCAACCCCCAGGCCCCTGGCTGGTGCAGGCCCCCCACCCCCGCCCACCCTGCGGCCGACCCGCTTGCGCTTACCTCAACCCTCCTGGCTGCGGCACCTCTGTCTGCACCAAACGGGGGTCCGAGCAGGACGGTCTGCGGTGGAGGGGGGTGGGGGAACGTGTGTGCTCTGAGGCCAAAGGCGGGGCAGGTCTGGCGGCACAGGCAGCCTGCCCCGGGGGCTGGCGAGCGGGCGGGGGTCCGGCGGGCGGGCGCTTGGGGGTCTGTGTGTGTTCACGGCCGCACACCACGGTGTTTCCCAGCACAGACATGTAACCGGCACGTTTCCAGCAGGAAACAAGACAAACGTGAAAAGTCTAGAAATAAAATCGGTAAAACCCCAGCGCGGCGCCTTCTTGTCTGTTTCCTGGGGCGGGGTGGCAGGTGGGTCACTGCGGACACCGGGCCGGGTCCTCTTGTGGCGGGGGCCGCCCCGGGCGCCGTGGGGTGTCACGGGGTGTCTGCCCACCTCCCTGGCCTCCATCCACTAGGTGACAGGACGTCCAGTCGTGAGAGCCAAGAACGCCTCGACGTATCAGCGGTCGCCTGGCGAGAAGCAGGAGGGAATCCAAACCAGAGGTCGGTGGGGGGGGTGGTGCCACGTGGGTCCCCGGAGATGGGGGATGTGCCTACAAGCGGCCCTGACCGCTTCAGACAGCAGCTGGGGGCCCAATCATGCCACCGTACTGTCCCCCCATGGATCAGCCCACGTCTGGCCAGTTCGCCCCCTCCAGTTATTTGCAGATAGTCAAGTAAAGTTGGCATTCCTTAACTCTTCTGGCACAAAATGCTGTTTGCTCTAGGTGAATCGTGGCCCCAAGGGGCCCTGAGCCCGCGGGAGTGATGTGAGTGTCCAGTCCGCAGTCCAGTGGCCTCTGCCCGGACCTGGCCACCTGCGAGGCTGCCCCTGGGCTTCAGAGGCCTGCGAACTGCCCACATTCCCACCGCCAGATGGAAATACTATGTGAACCCTGGTTCCAGCCCTGCGGGAGCCGGGGCCTCTTCTCAAAGCCTGGGGGTCCCTGAGGTACCCTCCGTCTGCCCCCCCACACAAGCGTTCACTGAGCCAGGAGTAGGCCTGGGTCACGTGGCCAGTCTACCTCTACACACCAGGTCAGCTCTCTGCAGCCCTTAGGAAGCGCCTGCTCTGTACCAGGCTGCAGGGGTGGGGTGGGGGCCCCATGAGTCCACGGAGCCTGTAGCTTCCGGGAGGGGGTGGGATGGAGGGGCTTGATGGCTGCTTTGCCGGTTGGATTGAGGGAGAGAGGCAAGGTCCCTGCCCTGGGAGCCCGCAGGGTGCTCTGAAATGGAGTCCCCAGTCCCCGTACACCAGGGGCGGAGGGATGGAGCTGCAGCGGGGGGCGCCTGAAGGCCGGGCCAGTCTGCTCCTCTGCGGTGGCTCACCCCAGGACGTGCCCCGGGGCCCAGAGACATCGATGGTCTGTCCCCCCAGACCGCAGGCCTAGAGGGGCCCAAGCGAGGCTCTGACACCATCAGGGCCTGGGGTATCTTGGGGGGCAGTTTCAGTGGGGAGCAGGGGCTTCCCTGTTAGCTCTGTGGGTAAAGAACCTGCCTGCAATGCAGGAGACACAGGAGACAACAGGTTCGATCCCTGGGTCGGGAAGATCCCCTGGAGAAGGAAATGGTGACCCACTCCAGTCTTCCTGCCTGGAGAATCCCGTGGACAGAGGAGCCTGGCGGGCTGCAGTCCATGGGGTCACAGAGAGTCGGACGTGACTGAGTACACACCTTCCTAGAGGCAAGACTGATTGCATTAAGTTCCAGTGAGAATCAACAGAGGAAGCAGTGGGGGGAGGTGGACGCCGGGGCGGCCGGGGCTGCGGGCTGTTGTATGGAGTCTAGGGTTTCAGGTGGAAGATGTGTTTGTGGGCTGACAGGTCGGACAGTGGAAGGAAGATGGTGTGACGGGGAGGCGGCCCTTGTGTGCGGAGCAGGGGAGGTGGGGAGGCAAAGGGGGGGGCCCCCAGCACACACAGGGTCTGGGCTGAGGGTCCTCCAGGGCCCATCTTTCCAGCGGCGAAGCCCCCGGGAGGAGCGGGGTGGGCTGCTCTCAGTTATGCTGCAGGCCCAGAAGGGTCCCCTCCTGGGACGGCAGTGAAGGCCCCATGCCCTGGCGGTCTGGCTGCCCCGTGCCTGTCATGAAAACAAATGCGGGCCTTTGAGGGGCTTCTGAGACAAAGCTGTTCAATGTTGGGCCCACAACCACTCACCTGGGGCCTCCCTGCCTCCCAGCCAGTCTCCCTGCCTCGGGCGGCCCCTCCACCCTCTGCCAGACTTCACTGGGGCTTCTAGCTCCTTCTGGCTCCTTCCGTGCTCCTGGGACCTGGGCCCAACTCCGGGGCCTCGCCCCCATCTCCCCCAGCGTCACCCCCGTCTAGCCCCGAAGTTCCTGCCCTCAGGACTGCAGGACTACACCGCCTCCAGTTTTGTGCCTGGAGTCCCCGCCCCCAGGCTGACCTAAGACCCTCTGCAAGCATTCCCCACCCGGCCCCGACGGGCGACTCTGGGTGGTCCAGGAACCATCACACGTGGTTCTTCCTCGCTCTGGACTGTGAGCCCTGAAAGACAGCCGTCTGGCTGGTGGGGTGCGCCCCGGCCTGCATACAGTGGGGCGCGTGGAGCTGCAGAGGCCCTTCGGGACCCGGGTGTGGTGGGCAGGCCCCATGTGTTTCGAGGCATCCAGGGCTGGGGGCTCCCTTGGAGCTGGGCAGCTCCTGATCCTGCCGAGTAGGCTCAGTAAGCCCCGGGACACGGCCTGTGTGCTAAGGCCGGGGGCGGGGGGTGGTCCCTGGGCAGGCATGTTTGCAGAGGAGGTCACAGTCAGGGCCCTGGGTGACCACAGCTGGGGGCCAGGCTCCCACCTCCCCCCCACCCCGAACCTGTGCCCCTGGAAGCCAGGCAGCCGTATCTCTGGGCCCTGCAGGTGGCAGGGGTTGGCTGTCCCACTGTGAACCCAGTCCCAGCTCCGGGGAGCAGTGGTGGGGGGCGCCTGTGTGGGGCGTGTGTCCCGCACGCTGGGCCGGCCTCCCAGCGCACAGGGCTCTGTCATCCCAGGAATGCCTTTGATCAGGAGTTGGTGCAGGGGGGACGCAAGCCGGCCCCTGGCCTCTAATCCGTTCCCACAGTCCCCCTGCCCGCCGGCCCCTGCCCTGAGCCACACCGGGGCCCAGGAGACAATAGCCGCGGCCGGTGGGCGGGCAGCTCAGCAACAGGGGCTGGAGGCCCACATCCGGGGGCATTGTCGCCGCCAGCCCAGGGCGCACGGGGCATGGGGGAGCTCTCACCGAAGGGCTGCCGCCGGCTGGGGCAGCTCAGCTCGTCCTTACGAGCTGCAGCTAACGGCAGCCGAGATGGCCTCCCCAGGGCAGTCCTCCAGAACAAGACCCGTCTAGCTGGAAGGTCAGCCCACATCCTGGAGCTCGCCAGGCGGTGGTCCTCCCGGTCCCGTCGTGGGAGGACAGTAGCTCAAGTTCACCAGTCACGCTCTGGGGACCAGATATCGTGCTATGGGTCAAGCACATCACCTCTCCCTAAATCTTGAAACAGCCCCCAGGGGTTGCTGACCGGCAGGGGCCATGCTGGGGATGGGCCCCGCGGAGCCCACGTTCGCTCTGGGAGGGACAGTTACCCCATCTTCCAGGTCAAGGGTTGGCGGGCTTTCCACAAAGGGCCAGGCCAGGCAGCGGGCGTTTGGGGCTCCACAGGCTGTGTTCTCCAACCAGCCCCTCGAACCTGCTACACGGGGCCCTGGGCACAGCCGGCCTGGGTCTGGGTGAGGGCGGGACTGAGCTGCCCTCTGCTGCGGGTGTGGAAACTGGCCCAGAAAGGTGAAGGTCCTGAGCCGGGGGGCCAGGCCAGTGGCTGGGTTTGCGTCTCCGAGGCCTGCACCGCACCCCCCTCCCCCATCAGTCAGCCTGGCTGCCCTAATGAGGACACAAGGTCTTCAAAGATGCACTTGAAGAAAATTCACGAGGCCTTCGTTTGCGTATTTTCACCCAAGGCCAGTCCTAAAGGAAATCAACCCTGAATATTCACGGGAAGAACTGTTACTGAGCCTGAAGCTCCAATACTCTGGCCACCTGATGGGAAGAGCCGACTCATTGGAAAAGACCCTGATGCTGGGGAAGATTGAAGGCAGGAGGAGAAGGGGACGACAGAGGATGAGATGGATGGATGGCATCACCGACTCGAGGAGTTTGGGCAAACTCCGGGAGGTGGTGAAGAACAGGGAAGGCTGGCGCTGCAGTCCGTGGGGTCGCAGAGTCGGACACGACTGAGCGACTGAACAACCACCCTCCTACGCTTAATGCATCCACTGGGGCCCTGATGTGCCCGGAGGCCCAGGGGTCGGGGTCAGGTCCACCCACATCCAAGGCTTCTAGTCAGCGCTCCCTGTGGTCAGCGTAGGATCTTGGTCAGTGGGCCTGGAGAATGGAGGCCAGGCGTGCCAGCAGTGGCATCTGATGTGGTCAGTGGTTGTTTGAAAGACACACCCTCTGCCACATGAGCCCATTCAGAGGGAAAGATCCAGGAGGTGGATGTCAGCTCTGCAGCTTCCAGGCTGTGCGGCTTCTCCTTCTGGGCCTGGATTTCTTACCCAGAAGATGGGGATTGTCATGGGACTTCCCTGGTAGTACAGTGGTTAAGAATCTTCCTTCCAATGCAGGACACATGAGTTCGGCCCTGATCGGGGAACTAAGAGCCCACATGCCTTGTAGCAACTAAACCTGCGTGCTGCAACTGCTGCACCCTCGACACACAGCTATTAATAGAAGCCCATACATGGCAACCAAGATTCAGCAAAGCCTAAATTTAAAAAAAAACAGAAAGAAAGCTGGCAACAGTCCTGTCTATAGGCATGGAGGCTTCAGGAACGCATGCTAACGTCTGTGACACGCCCAGCAGGGAAGCCAGCGGGGCTGTCTTCAGTGTCCGCCTCCTGGGGTGACGGGGGGACGAGGTCCACGCGGCCCTGAGCACACGCCTGCTGCATGGCCGTCACTCAGTAAATGTCCCCGCCCCGCCAGGGCCACCGCCGTCACCCCACACAGTGTCCAGCTGAGCAAGGAGGCCCCCTGGTCCCCAAGGGTGGTCAAGGCCATGCTTATTACCCTCCCCCGGCAGGTCCTGGTCTTCATGCCTCTCCTGCTATTGCCAGACCCCAGATTTCGCTCAGTGGGAAGCACCATTCTCAACTCCGTGGCTTTGGGGGGACTGACCCCCTCCCCAGCTCCAGGATAGGTGCTGAGGGGCTCAGAGCCTACGGCACCTCTGCCCCCTGGGAAGAGTGGCAGGTTCAAGGATAGATGTGAAATTTAACAGCCAGCGAGACTCGGGAAAGATTTTTCTTGAGTTTCTGGAAAAGAGAGCCCTCCACCCTGATCCTTACGACTCCGGGGGTTGGCATGGCCCTTCCACTGCCTCGTGGGGGGCGCCCCGGGGAGCTTCAGCCACAGAGTGGAGCCTGAGCGCAAGCTTGGTCAGGCAGGAGAGCAGGAGGGGGACCAGGCCTCCAGGAAAGCTGCTGGATCGAGCCAGCCCCTTTGTTCCGGGAGCCCAGGACTGTCCCTTACCGTTGGAGGTCGTCTGATGTGGCCTTCCAGGCATTTTCAGAGCTTAACTGCTCCACGCTCTGCATGTTTTCGACCTATTTCCAAAGAAGGTCCCATTCCCAGGTGCCAGGGGCTGGAATGTTCTCGGGTCTTTTAAGGGACACAGCTCAACCCAACAGGTGTGTTTGAGCTCTTAGAGCTAGGGAGCACATTCGTGGAGCACCCCATGATCTCAGGGGTTCATGTCCATGGAGTAAAATGGAAGTTCAGTAAATCCTGGCTGAAAGGGCGGAGACATCCACCAGCAAGTCTTCAGTTCCGTGGTTGTTTACCGGAGCAAGGAATTCCCCTCTCCATCCCACTCTTTAGTCGGCAGAGGCAGGATCACGTTCAGGTGTCACTACAGCCCCGGTGACCCACAGCCCAGCTGATCTGATCACGGGGACCCCCAGGGACAGAGCAGCCAGGGCCTGGACGTCAGGTGAGGAGTGCAGCCACCATCGGGGCTGCAGGCAAGAAGCAACTGTCCTTCTTGCAACAGTGAAGCCCCCACGGAGCCCCTTAGTCCTGCTGGCGTGGACAGGACCGTCGGCCCTGGGGTCCTGGCCCGGCATCTGCACGCCGCTCACGTCCTGGGGAACTGAACACAGCGCTCGCTTTTCTCTGCTTGATCAGACTCACTTGGGGACTTGTTTCCTGGGCTGCAGACCAGTTCCTCACTTCACTCACTAAGGACTGGAATAACTGTGGAGTTGGGACCACCGTGCCTGTTAACTTGCAGGCTTTGATCTCTCCAAACTACACGGTGCCCCCAGGTAGGGTGGAAGAGACACTCTCCGGGGTGCTGAGCTCAAGCGAAAGCTCCCAAAGTGAGCCGTGCCAAGGCCACCTCCTCCAGGAAGCCTTCCTGCCCTCCTTCCCACTCCCTTATTCCCCAGGCAGAGCTGAACACAGCACCCCCCCACACACACTTCCAGGCTCCCCGCCCATACTTCCGTGAGCCCTGCTTACAGGGCTGGGCGCAGGTGCTGGTCCGTTCCGTTCCCACCGCTACGGCCACAGCCAGCGCGGGTCCCGTTCCAGAAATCCGTCCGCCTCCACCCCAATCAGCTAGATGCAAGACTGCTCACACAGACAGGCTGTGAGTTATCAGGGAAATGAGGCCCTGCTCTGGCTAAGAGTAATTCGTGCAGACCGCCCGATCCCCGCTGTGCTCAGTGAGGCCTGAGGTCAGCCACTTACCGCAGCCGTCGGGTTCGTCACTCAGCTCAACCAGGTGCCCCGCGCCTCCATCTGTGGGGGGGCGGGGGGCCGGGGGGGACAGTGGCCCCACCTTGCAGGCTTTGTGGACCCTTCAGGGACCTGAGGAAGGTCAACGCGGCCCCGGGCAGCCACACTGCTAAGTTGAGACTTCTTATCTGTCCCCCAGATCCCTCCATTCTCTCCTCACCACTGGGTGGAGAAACACAACGGGCTGAAGGTGAAATAACTAAGTGTGGCGGGCTGCAATCCCGCCTCGGGTGGGTGTAAAACCCTTCGGCCATCACGGTGCCTGAGAGCGGAGCCCCAAAGGGTAAGTTCAGCTGGAAGGTAGATTAGTCTGCTTATTCCCAATTATAATGTTCAATAAAACCAAATGGAGTAACTTCAACTTTTAAGTGGAATGGCGTTCTCTTCCAAGTTAAGTCTGTCCAGGCAGCCAGACAGGGTGGATCTTATGGGCTGAATGATGCCCCGACGAACATTCTTAGTGGAGAATGGATCCCCAGGACCTCAGCATGTGACTGCATCTGGAGATGGGAACTTTGAAGATGTCATCAAGGTAGACCTGGACCCAGCAGGGCTGCAGTCCTTAAGAACACAGGACGCCCACGTGAGCACATGAGGAGGAGACGGCCGTCTGCACGCCCCAGAGAGGCCTCAGGACGGGCCAGCCCTGCCAACACCTGGGTCTTGGATTCCAGCCTCGACTGGGAGACAGCAGATACCTGTTGTTTAAGGCTCCCGGTGTGGGGCATCTGCTGTGGCAGTCCTGGCTGACTGATAATGTGGCACAGAACATGCTGGGGGATTTCTGATGGGGGAAGGGTGAGCAGGCCTTGGGAAACCTGAGCCCGCCAGAGAGGGGGCGAACCCTTGGTGAAATCCAAGGGTCAGGTGGACAGGAAGAGATGGGATGTGGCAGAAGGTGAGCAAGGCATGGAAACCCGACTGCAGAAGCATGGAACTTCCCAGGCAAGAAAGACAGGGGCGGGGCGCCATTTCCTACTCCAGGGGAAATTTCCTGACCCGGGGATCAAACCCACGTCTCTTGCGTCTCCTGTGTCGCCAGGCAGATTCTTTATACCATCGGCGCCACCCAGGAAGCCGGGAGCCAGGGCATGCATGAGGCTCCTGTAACTCGAAGTCGGCCAGTGGGCGCCTCAGGGGCTGGTTGGCAGGGCGCCTCGGGGGCTGGTTGGCACAGCTCCTCGTGACGACATCAGGGGGTCCTCCTGGCTCGGCCCTGCCAGGCACAGGGGTGGCTCTATCAGGACCTGCCTGTCAAAATTCTGGTATCACATCCCCACGGGACAACTTCCAAAAGAGAGCCCATCTCCTCAAGAGTGAAGTGACCTTCCCCCGAAGCCCGCCAGCGTCCTCCACCATCTCATCACCCAGAAGAGCAAGCTTTCTGGACCCCGTGGCTGGAGGCGGCATTGTGGGGTCAGAGTGCGAGCAATGGGGCGGGGACTGTTTGTACGATCCAGGACGTCTCTCCGGTGACCGAGGGTTCCGGGCCACGGGGTATCAGCTCTCGAGGAAAGAGCTGGGCAGCCACAGGGCAAGCTCAGGGTCCAGGGGCCCTGAAGACAGCAACAAGGCAGCTGCACCCCTCGGGATGGGGGAGAGGAACGGCTGCTGCGGGTCTGCCTGACACGGGGCCACGGAGAGGCCGAGACGGGGCGGGAGGGCAAGGGGGCAGCGGGGACGCGTGCGAGGGGCTGGGGGCTGGCGGCAGCAAGACGCCCTCCCACGGAAGCCGCCTCCACATGATTAACTAAAGCCAGACACAAACGCAAGAGGGGGCTGCCCCATGCGACCCTGGTTCCTCCCCCCCAAATACCACGGAAGAAGAAACGAATTCACTAGAAGTCACATCAGAAAGGTCCCAGCCAGCCTTTGGCTTTAAAATATGCTGTTTACTTTTTTTTCTCTAATTATAAAAATAATACATTATCCAAGGAAACACAAAATTCCGCCCAAGAACATAATAGCGCCCTCCAACCCGCTGGACGGAGATGAGCTGGCGGTCTCTGTGACGACGGCGGGCTGAGGCCCAACCCACCCAGAGCTAAGAAGAGGCTGCAGGCCAGGAACGCACGGCGAGACTCGAGGACAGCGAGCTGGGCGGAGCTGCAGTGCGTCCACCAGCCTCGAGAAGCCGTGCCTCTCTCCTCGGCGCCCAGCCAGCCGAACGTCCAGGCCCCGCTGGGACCCTCAGCAGCTGCCAGAGGAGCAGAGCGCACCCAAATGCTCTGGGAGGATTGTAAAAGCTGGAGCGAACTCGCAGCGACCCCAAGGTGTCTGCAGGCGGATTGGCGGCCTTCACATCTCCCCCAGGGACTGTTCTTAACAGCAGGGTACCTCCCCGCACCCGGGGACGTGGAAGGGCACGTCCCTGCTTCTGGAGACAGGGCCGGCCTCTCCTCCTCTCAGCCGGATGCCCACATCCACGGATGTGTCCCGGCTCCCCGGGGACAGGGCCGGCCTCTCCTCCTCTCCGCCAGATGCCTGTGTCCACGGATGTATCCCGGCTAGCCAGGGACAGGGCCGGCCTCTTCTCTCAGCCAGATGCCCACATCCACAGAGGTGTCCTGGCTCCCCAGGGACAGGGCCAGCCTCTCCTCCTCTCAGCTGGATGCCCGCGTCCACGGAGGTGTCCCGGCTCCCCGGGGACAGGGCCAGCCTCTCCTCCTCTCAGCTGGATGCCCGCGTCCACGGAGGTGTCCCGGCTCCCCAGGGACAGGGCCGGCCTCTCCTCCTCTCAGCCGGATGCCCGCATCCAGAGCACAGGAGGTGATGAGCACAGCGCGGACTGCGGGCGGGGACCCGGGCCTGTGGGTGGGGGCGTGTGTCCCGGGCCGGGCACCAGGAGACGCGGTGAGCGCCAGGGCCGGAGTCCCAGCCCGTGGACGGGGCGGTCTCTCAGGCCTCGGGTTCCTCTATAAACCAGTCGTAACGCTTGCCTCGTGGGCTCCCAAAGGGATGAAATAAAACACCAGGAGCAGGCACAAAGTGCTGGCACATCTCGAGGCTCAGGACACGCCACAGTACCCGTCACTCCTGCCGGGCCAACCCTGTCTCTTCATTTTTAAAAAACGACCCCTCTGAGCACTGACCAAGGCCCGGGGAGTAACGGGGGGGTCTCTTCCATCCAGAGCCAGGTCTGCATCCAGCCAGGCCTGCCAGGTGGCGGGGACCCATGAGCTGGCGGCCGGGACCCTGAAGCGGAGACGAGCAGCCCTCGAGGGCTCTGCCAGGGCCGCGCCCAGCCTGCAAGGCAGACAGGATCCGACCAGGGACGGGCTTGTGCGGAGGGGCCCCTGGAGGGTGGGCGACGGAGGCCACACGGGGGGACCTCGCGGAACGGGGCCGTTTCACCGGCCAGACTGGAAGCGACCCTGCAGAACGATGACTCCTCCTCATAATGCCTTTAATCACATTTTTCAACACTCAACACACGAACATCTGCTCCTTGATGTCCTGTCTTTGTTCATCTGTCGTCCTCAGAATGAAAGTCCAGAACCTTCCGTGCTGATTTTAAAGTCGGGCTGAACGTTCAGTAATGAACAAAACTGGAAACACAAGAGGAAAAAGTGGCTTTTTAGATGAGTGCAGACTTCTATCTCTAGGCCAGCACCCTCCACGGGGTCCTTGCACCTGCTCCCCAGATGGACCTGGTTTCCTCACATCGAGGTACATGAGGACTTGCTTTATGGACCAACGACACGGCATGGGTGGCCCCAAAACCGTTAGCAAAGGGGGACCCCAGGGCACCTAGCCACGTCGAAGACAGGCACCCCGATCGACAAGAAACACATGGGACACAAACCTGCTTAAACTTCCCTCTAATTCTGTCTAAGTCTTCGTGAAGTCTATCGTAAGTAGGGTCATCGTAAGGGAACTTCTGAATCATCCCAATCAATGCCTCTAAGACCTTCATCTTTTTGCTGTAAGACACAGGAAGAAAGACCTTCAGTCCCGGCACGGCAGGCTCGGCCCACGCAGCCAGGCGCCAGGCGCGCTCCCCAAGGCAGTGGCGCTGAGCACGCCCGGGTTCAGGAGCTGGCGGCTAACTCAGTCGTCACTAAACAACCTTCCCTCGCCTGGCAACGGGCGCCCGCCCACCCCTGCGCCCGACGTCAAGGGAGAACCGCCCTCGCCAGGCCGGCTGCGGCCTGGACCAGTGGCAGGGGCGACACGAGGAGCACCCAGACCACCGGTCCCCAGGCCTGACCCCGGAGCACAGGACCAGAAGCGAAGAGCGCGGGGCATGGCCACGCCTGTTCCCATCTGGGGGGTTTCTCGGATCTGGAACCCTCACACTCAGGGCCTCGGGGAGGTTAACAGCAGGTGAACACCAAGCCTGCTCCGTCCACAGTGTCTGCTATCTGAGTTCAGCCCCCTTCCCCAGAAAGACGAGAGGCTCAGCCTTAAGCAGGATCGCCCTAAGGAACTCAGGGACTTCACGGCTCTGGGCCTCGGCATCCTCATCTGTAAAATGGGGCCCTGACGGCCACCTCCCAGGCTCAGGAGGATCAATAATCCAGAGAAAGCCCAGGACCTGTCGCGTAACAGTGCTGAGTAACCGTCAGTCTCCACCACACCCTGGAGGCCAGGGCTCCCACTGGGGAGGGCAGGCGCCCTTCTGGGTGACGGGCAAGTGACCCTGCCCACCTCCGATCACCGGGCGTCGGGAACATACTAGTATGTGTTCCCAGGGAATCTCGAAGGACTCATCCTTGGGATGAAGCGACAGCCCTTCAAAGCAACCAGGACCGCTCACGTTTGCTGCCCTTAAACCAGTTTACAGAATTACGACAGCTGCCTCTCGGGGAAAACACAAACGCGCAGCATCACAGCGAGCGAAGGAAAGTGCTGAGGCACTCGGTCTCCCGCAGATGGAAGGCAGGTGCCCACACGCGGGGACCACCGCCCACTCTCAAGTCCCCGAGCAGCCCCGCCCGACGGCCGGTCACCGCAGCTGCGCCAGACGCACTCAGCCCGGGGCACGGTCAAGGTCGGTGCACGCCCTGGGGGTGTGGCCTACTCACGGCTCCAGTAAGGAAGACGGGGCTCCACCGGCCTGCGGGAGGGCAGGGGCATCTTGGGGAGGGTCAGAGAGCCAGGGTCACCCGCTGGACACCCCATCCTGCAGGCTGAGACAGGCTCCCACCACCTTCTCCGGGGTGAAGGGTCCCCGGCTTCACCGAGTGAGGACACCCAGGGCAGGCGTTTCTCTTTTAACATCATTACTTGGAACATAAAGCAGCGAAGGACCTCTGCCCGCCTTCTATCGTTTTTTTTTTTAAACTGTAGAGACTCAGAAAATCCAAAAATCACTCCTCTAAGATAAAGGGGTGTAGGCTCTGCTGGTGGGGCGGGGGCAGTGGGGCTCCCACCAGCCCTGACACGACCCTCTGCCTGATGGAGCCTGGGGGCACGGCTCTAGGACAGGGGTACCCCTGCCCTGGGTGTGAGCTGGCAACCCCCAGGTACAGGAACCTTCACACCCTCCGTGAGCCGCAGACACCAGCGCAGGGAGTGGGGGGGCTACCGGGGAATTCCATTTCAGGCGCGTCCCGCCCACCTTCGGGACCGGGAGTGCAGAGGCACCTTCAGCCCTGACCGCCCCCAGGGCCGCCACGTGCTGCCACCCACCGTCCCAACCAGATCACCGGCTACCCCGCCGCCCCGCTGGGTCTTTAGAGGAAAACCCCCTCGAGGGGGCCCTGCATGACGGACGAGTCTGGTCAGCTCCCACTTGCCCAGTGATGGGACAGCTCAGACAGCAGCGACCCCAGGATCACCCAGACTCTATCTCGAGTATCCGTGCTCCGACACGTCAATATGGCGGTGGCACAAATTCTAGAAGTTCAAAACATTCCAAATGACAAGTCACATGGACGGGGGAATGCCAGATTCTGCGCTCTGTCACTCACGCTCCTGGAGTCTCTCCCCGGCCAGGCAAAGCCACCAGGCAACCGAATGATGCAGAGCAGCCACCGAAGCCCCGCGTCCACTCCCCTGAGCAGCGGGACAGCCTTGCACGCAAGCGTGAAGAGTGAAGACCGCAGGTGGGGACCCAGTCCCGGGGGTTCGGGAAGCGGCACCCCGTAAGAACAGGTTCAGCAGGCTAAAACGCTACAGAGGACAGCTAATGGCTCCTTAGTGCTTCCAGGCTGACACAGCGAAACACATGGACCGGGTCATCTCGTTAGACCTTCTGGCTACATTAAAAGTCCCGGTGACGACGGAGTCACCATTTCTGAGCCTGGATCACACCCAGACTACTGTGCTCTATCAGAAGCTCAGGGGAAACGAGAAGATGAAATCGTTTCCAACCCGCCTTGACTGGCAGGGCCACTGAAAGTCACCGAGCGCTTGAAGGCCTCCAGGGAAAAGGCGGGGGAGATCAGAGGACTCTTGGGAAAACAGTAGGTGTTCATCCAACACCCAAAACAGGCCCAGCACCTTCTAGGTACTATTTCCTGTAAACCTCGTAACAATTTCGTGAGGTTACTTCAGCCCGATTATCTTCTCCGTGTTACAGACGAGGAGACGAGGACTCTAACCACCCGCGATCAGGGTGCACCACGGAGCCGCAACTCCGGCTGCGATGCCGAAGAAGGAAGGAGGCTCAGCTCTACCTGTCTCTCTCAGTGGCGCAACCATGCAGGAGGCCTCTCCAAGCCAACGCGAAGCCTCGGTAGCACCCGATCTGTGAATTAACGAGACATTTAAGAGTGTGATGAGTAACCGAGCGCTGTATTTGATCAATTATCAGGTTCTCAAAACTAAGGAGGCGGAGGGCAGGAGGGGGCGCAGGGGTGCTTCTTCTCGTACTATCCTGGAGCAGGAAATGGAAGTCGGAGGTCAAGTCATCAGCGGAACAGCCGGCCTCCACGTTGGCCTGCTGGGCCCCACCTCCCCGCTCCGCTGGTACTCGTGCCTGCGTGGTCTCCCGACTATGTCGGGTGGCTGTGATGAGCAGAACACAGAAGAGGAGGCGGTATGTGACCTCTGTATTTAGGTGTTAACAGGCAATGTCAGCTCTGCCCTGCCCACCTGGGCCATCCACACAGGGTCAGGAGGACACTCAGGTGGCCCTATGGAGACAGCCACGTGCTGAAGACAGCCGAAGGAGTGGGCCATCTGAGAAGCACCTCTTCTGGCCCCAGGCAAGCCTTCAAGTGGCTGGCAGCCCTGGCTGACTCTTAGCTCCAGCATCAAGGGGCCCTGAGCCAGAACCAGCTGGCTCGGTTGCTCCTGGACCACGGACCCCCAGGACCTCTGTCGGATGAGTAACACTGGTTGTCTTAAGGCCACGTGCCTTGTGCTGATTTGTTTTGAAGCCACAGATGCCTAATACAGTTCCGATGGCCTCAGACTTCACTGTTTACGGCCAGTTACCTGTAAGTGAGGGTCTATCCAGGTCAAAAGGCAGGAGAAAAGGAAAATCAGGGATTTTACGGAATTCCAATGTAAATACAAATGGCACACTGTCACACGACACAGGGAGCTCACTCTCTGCAGGACTGACATCCACTGAGGTGACGAGGGACTTGTTTTTTCGCCAGCCTACCCAACTGCATCATTGCCACACAGCGACATGCTCTGCAGGCTCTGTCCTAGGAATATGAATCCATCAACATTCTATCTAGCCTACTGCCATTTTAAGAGGCCTGAAACTGTGGCATGATCATACCGACCATCAAGGTAAACTGTCAACAGTAAAAGAACAGGACTCCTTTCTAAGTGGCGGGGGGGTGGGGGGTGGGGGGTCCCACTCACTTCAGATCCGACTTTAGCTCCATGGAGCGTGCCGTGCTGTCTCCCTTCGATCATACCCAGGCTGCTTCCTTCTTCATAGCCTTCCCGGTACCCTTCCCCGTGAAACCTGCAACAGAGAAGCAGCAAGGCTGAGTAAACAAACAGGATAAAGAGGATTCTTCCTGGAAAAACTCTTCTCCTCCACACGACCCAGATCTAGACCCAGACCGCAAGACGAGACCTAGTATCACAGGAAAACAAGAGAACTTGAGCCATAAAACTTAGGTCCAATGTCAGCTCCACCCCTCCTGAAGCCTCTGCTTTTGAAGTTGCTGTACTTCTTGAAGCCAAATTCAGCTCTTCTACAATGAGGAAGCCAGGCTGAATTAGGGATTCCCAAACTGGGCAGAATACTGGAAACACACAGGAAAATTCCAAAGATACAAATTCAGGAGCCTCGCCCCTCATATTCAGTAAAGCTCAGGAATCTGCCTTTTGAAATCTCCCCAGTGACTTAGTCAGCAACCCCAGTTCTTCGAGTCTGTAAGCTAGACTGTTTGGGCAAGTGCTTCAAAACAGACAAAGGAAACTGCTGTCTGCACCAGGCTTTCCATCACACCTCAGGAGCCAAGCAGGGAGACGTGCCATCAGGTCACTGCAAAGCGTATCATGACTGCAGAGACTGCGGGAGAATAAAGGCTCTGACTTACAGGGGCCGGCAGTGGGACTGTCACCAGCACAACCCACGGGCCACCAAAGTGAAAGGGGCGGGCTGGAGCCCCCAGTGAGGCCAAGTGTGTCACTCCCACTTATCCTGGCTCCCGCCCTGGGAGTGACCTTGCCTCCCCATCTCAAAGACGGGATCTAGTTCACAAGTAGGGATAAAACAGATAACGGGGGGTACAAGGTTTAGTTCAGCATGCAGCTCACAGCAAGTTCCAAATGAACTGTCAGCGACTGATCGCTTACTGCTCCCTCTTTCTCACGATCGGCTATCGATGTCTCAAGCAGGCCGGGCACTGGAAGACGGCCATCAAAGCAGCCAAGAGCCCCCCTCCTTGTAACAGCCCGTAGGCGCTGCCCAGGGGCTCAGGAGGGAAAAGGATGACGTCTGACACCTTGATGAGCCTGTCCGTGAATGCAGCCGTCTGTCCCACCATTGAGGAACAAGAAAGAGGTGGGCAGCGCCTAGATGGCTGAGGCCCGCCCCACCCGAGGACGGGGCGTCCCTGGAGGGAGGCAATCACCAGGCCGAGCAGATGCATGGGGACAGCCCCGGAGGAGGGAGGCGGGTCCGGAGGAGCAGCTGGGTGCCTAGCGCTCGCCCGAAAAGCCGACGAGTAAAGGGGAAGTAACAGCATCCTGGGCCCTCCCACGCCGGCCGCCTCTGCGGCCCCAATGCGCTCCCCCAGGGCCGCACCCCAAGGCTGAGAGCCGACACGCCAGGGCGGGGGGCCCCGACCCACCCACCTCTCATCTGCCATCACGACAGCGTCGAACATGTCCTGTTCCCCGGCCATGGCGGCCGCCGACCAGCCCCCCGCCCGTCGGGGTCTGCCGCCCCACGATGGAGCCGCGGACACGCGAGGCCACAGCGTGCGGAAACCCCGGCCACTCGCGACGCCGAGCTCACTTCCGGGGGCGGCCGCGCGGGGCAGGCCGGGTAACGATGGCACGCCGGAGGGCCCAGCACGCGCCGGCACGGGCCCAGGGCGCGTGCGCGGCGGCAGCGGCGGCGGCGGCGGCGGCGGCGGCGGCGCTGGGCGGAGCTAGGCGGGGACGCGGCCCCGCCCCGAGGCCCCTTGCCCCGCCTCCCGGCTCGGTCGGCGAACTGCTCGGTCGGTCCCTGCCTGGAGCATCCACCTGGCCACGCGGGGCTGACCCATGATCTCACTTTCCCAAAACCAGGCAAAAGCCACCGAACTGCCAACAGCGGCTCAGAAAGGATCAGGGAAAGAAACGGAAAATTTATCAAAGAACCAAACGGCTCCCGGAGCTCTGGCTAAGAGGCTCTGGGCCTGTGAGGTTTGGGGGGGAAAAGTTCCAGGAAAGGCAATTCGCGGAATGGAGACAGTACCCAGAGAAGAGTGGCCCGGTCCCCTGCCGACCCCGATCCACAGCCAAGGGCCGCCCTCCAGGCTCAAGTCAGACTTGAGACCCCTGCCTAAAAGGTCACTGAATCCAGGATAACGGTATTCCAGGGCCTTTGGGCTTTTGTTCGAGAAACAGCGCAGGGCTGACCAGACCCCCCGGGAGTCTGAAACAGCAGCAGGTGAAAGGAAGAGCCTGGGTGCTCTGAACACTCAATGAATAACTGTTGGCCTCCATTCTTAAAACTTTAGAGTTCTTTGAAAACTAGAAATAAAAGTGTTTGTGTTTTTATTCTTGCGGTTGTTTTTAAAGCAAAAGCAGAAAGAAAGTGAAAGTGTTGGTCGCTCAGTCGTGTTTGATTCTTCGCCACCCCATGGACCGTAGACTGCCAGGTTCCTCTGTCCATGGAATTCTCCAGGCAAGAATATTGGAGTAGGTTGGTATTCCCTTCTCCAGGGAAATCTTCCCAATCCAGAGATCGAACCTGGGTCTCCTGCATTGCAGGCAGTTTCTTGACCATCTGAGCCACCAGGGGAGCCCCAGTAAAAGTAATGAGTGAAAGTGACTCAATCATGTCCAACTCTTTGCAACCCCATGGACTATGAGTTCTCCAGACCAGAATACTGGATTGGGTAGCTGTTCCTTCTTCAGGGGATCTTCCCAACCCAGGAATCAAACCCAGGTCTCCCACATCACAAGCGGATTCTTTACCAGCTGAGCTACAAGTAAAAGTAGAGCTATTCACAATTCAGGCAGAGAATCAAGAATCAGCACAAAATGATTTGTGATTAACAACCCCCAGAGCCCTCTCTCCAGCTGAAGGCACCCCCCACCCCCCTTTAAAAAAAAATAGCTTCTAGTGTTAGTCCTCCCATTTGTCATTTCCATGGCAGGTACTTCCTGGACACAATTTTTTGAAGGTATGTCAAACTATCAGCCACAGTGGAACATAGATATAAATTACCAAAAGCTTTACCATTAAAATCAGGAGTAAAACAAGAATGCTTTGAACATATCCGGTAGACCTAATCAGTGCAATAAAATGGAGCAAGAAGTCTTAACTATCTTTGGGGAAAAAAAGACAACAAAGTGTCATTATATGTAGGTGTGGTGGTCCATCTAGAAATTCCAAAATAAGCATGTAAGACCCTCTCAGAATTCATAATTCAGTTCAGTAAGTAGCTATGCAGTTGAATCGCCAAAAAAAAAAAAAAAATCACTTGCTTTTTGTTATTCTAACAATAATTAGTTGTGGTCTGAACAGGGATACTCAGGAAATCCACTTTACCATGGTCACAATAAGTTTCTTAGAAATAAGATCTGAGCAGAACCTATGCAAGGATAACTACCCCGCCACCCAAGACAGGAAGAAATGCAACCCCAGTTTCCACATGATCTGGGGGAAGTGTGTCAAACTCTAAATTCTATCTGGGAACTTCCTTGGTTGTCCAGTGGTTAAGAATCCACCTTCCAATGCAGAGGATGCAGGTTCAATCCCTGGTCAGGGAACTAAGATCCCATATGCCATGGAACAACTAAACCCTTGAGCCACAACAAAGACCCAGTGCAGGCAAAGCAATAAAAAATTAAAATAATAAATAAATTTCATCTGGATGAATAAGTTGATAAGAATAACTAAGATGCTTTCGAAAGAGAGAATGATATGGGGGACTTGCTATACCCGATGTGAAAAAAGAAAGCCTCCATAAAAATATGGCTTCCCACGCGGCTCAGTGGTAAAGAACCCGCCTGCCAATGCAGGAGACACGGGCTGTGTCCCTGAGCCAGGAGGATCCCCTGGAGAAGGAAACGGCAACCCACTCCAGGATCCTTGCCTGGGAAATCAGTGTCCTGGACAGAGGGGCCTGGAGGGCTGCAGTCCATAGGGTTGCACAGAGTCAGGCACAGCTTAGTGACTCAACAACAGTATCCATAAAAATATTGTAGCATGTTTGTTCAAGAATAGACAGATGAATGGAATAGGGATGGAATGGCCTGGAAGGGGACTCAGAAAACGCAAAACCTTCCCACAGGATGAAAAGCACCATGAATTAATGGGGAAAAGGGATATTCATCAATCACTAAAATGGGAAAACTTGTTGTCTGGGAAAAGTCAAGTTCCATTTATATCTCATGTACTCAATCACTCAGCCCTGTCTGACTCTTTGTGACTCCATAGACTGTAGCCCGCTAGGCTCCTCTGTCCATTAATTTCCCAAGCAAAGCTATTGGAATGGGTTGCCATTTCCTTCTCCAGAGAATCTTCTCAACCCAGGGATCAAACTGGTTTCTCTTGTGCCTCCTGCGTCTTCTGTGTTGGCAGGTGGATTCTTTACCACTATGCCATCTGGAAAGCCTTTATATCTCATACCATTCATCAAAATAGTTCTACATGAATTAAAGACTTTTTTTTAAAGAAAAAAGCAAGACATTTAAAAATTTAGGTGGAACATTCAAGTAAGTATGGAGACTCGTTTTTAACACATGAAAAGCCACACGGGGGAAATCACAAAGGGAAAATCAATGCAAATTTATGCAAGTCCAAGTGTGGTAATAGGACTTCCCAGGTGGCTCAGGGGTAAAGAATCTACCTGCCCATGCAGAAGGCTCAGGAGACATGGGTTTGATCACTGGGTGGGGAAGATCCCCTGGAGAAGGGCATGGCAACCCCTCTAGTATTCTTGCCTGGAGAATCCCAGGGACAGAGGAGCCCGGTGGGCTAGAGTCCACGGGGCCGTAAAGAATTGGACACGACTGAAGCGGCTGAACGCACACGCACGTGAGAACGTGGTAATGAACAAAATTAAAAACCAAAGATAATCTGGGAATATATTGGTCATAAATATTATAACTAAAGGAATAGTGTTTCTGGTTTATGAAGAATCTCTTAAAATGGATAAGAAATTAATGCACCTTAACAGGGAAAAGCATGGCCCAAGGACTTGAATATACAATTCACAGAAAAGAAAAACACAGGTTGCTGGCAGACAAATTTGCAAAGACAGACTTACTAGTAGTTAAAAAAAAAATGTGGATCGAAAGAACAAGCCTCATTTTTTTACCTTTTTAAAGTGGAAAAAAAAAATCACCATTTTTAGAAGGAAAATACTGTCAATGCCCACAGATGCCTAAGTTAAAGCTACCTTTTGATCTAGCAGTTCAAAAAGATAAGAAGGACATTTTAAATGTTTTTTACCCTTCTACCTAGGAATTTCCTTTCTAGGACTTCAGCTCAAGGAAATAAACAGAGAAAAGTGAAAATTTTCTGTACAATGATGTCCAATGAAGTATTATAGCATGAGCTACAAAAGCCAGAAATGATGACAAAGTGAGGATGATGGTACATATCTGGTAGGATATTCGCAGTGAAGACTTTTAAGCGCCCACCAAAAATAATATATATGAAATAAGAGTAATGTCACAGAGAAGGCTCCTGATGTTTAAAGAAAAAGAGAAAAAAAATCCAGTACACCTAAAATGTGATATGGCAAATCAATGATACTTAAATAAAAAATACAAATTAAAAAAAATAGAAACAAAGGGTAAAAAATAAAGAAAAAACTCTACATATACTCTGATTCCAATGACACTGAATAATTATGCTTTTAAAAAACTAAAGTAAGTACACCCAAATGTTAACAGTGATTATATCGAGATTTTGGAATTACAGTTATTTTAAATTTCCTCTTTTATATTTTTTTCTGAATATTCCATGTTCATACAGTGAACATGAGTTACTTAAATAAAAAGCCCAACAAAAATATATTTGTGAAGATGAAGTGAAGTAGACTTTGTATTATTTTGTTATCTTCTCTTTGTTAGCTTTTTTTGTCCATTTTTCATAAACAAATGAAATCACAAAACATTTGGGATATAAGAAAAAGGGCAAAACACGCAAGCAAACAAATCCACTCTGGTCACCAATTCATTTTTGCTAATTTTGTCACATTTTCCCCTTTGAATTTCCACAGAAAAATAATCTTCATATATGTACAACTTTACATCCATCCCCTCCCCCAAACACTTCACATTGTATTGCAAACATGTCCCAAGTAAAGGAACTGTTCTCTTATTATTACATACATAAAATACACGTCATGAGCATAAACCGTTATCTGCTGAAAGAAAGTAAAAGCTCTGTCTTTTGGCAGAGGGAAACTGATATGTGATGAGGAAAAAAAAGAGACCAATTGTACTGTATTGGGAAGATCCCCTGGAGGAGGAAATGGCAACCCACTCCAGCATGCTTGCCTGGAAACTTCCATGGACCAAGGAGCCTGGTGGGCTACAGTCCACGGAGCCACAAAGAGTCGGACACAACTGAGCACTCACACAGCCGTACGGTAAAACTCATGGATATAAAGACTTACACAGAGGAGCATGAGTTAATTTCAAGCTTTAAGGACGTGTGCAAAAGCTTTGAAAGATTGTATGTTTTACAAAAGTCAACATTACTGACTCAAACTATTAGTCTGAAAATTTAAGCTTTACAGGGCTTCCCCCCAACCACTGCATTTATTTCTCTGATTGTGTTCCTAAAATATTGTTTTGAACACAGATTGTCTTAACGTTGAAGGCCAAGAGTTTGATTACATTATTTTGGCTTTTTAATATTATTTTCACAAATTGCCTCCTTTAAAGACCAGACTTTAAAGTTAAGGCCTTGAAGGTAGAAGAAGCTAAGTTTTAAGTCCAAATATAATTTATTGCAAAAATTTTAGCTAAATTTCAAATTTGGTGTCTGAGTTAGCAACTGAACCCATAAAAAGCAAGCAAGAAAAATCGGAATTGATCTCTCTCCTTGTTAAGTTAGTTTCTGACAAAACGCTGTGATGATTGCTTGTGTTTATCTCAGGAACTGAAATTTCTCCATCTAATTGAATGGAATAAAAAATGGTTTGGGGAATTCCCTGGTGGTCCAGTGGTTAATGCAGGGGACGTGGGTTCAATCCCTGGTTGAGGAACTAAGACCCCACATGCCACGGGGCAACTAAGCCCAAGCGCCACGACGCTGAGCCTGTGCTCCAGAGCCCGTGGTCTGCAACAGGAGAAGCCACCGGCGAGAAGCCCGTGCACCCCGACTAGAGAAAGCCTGTGTGCAGCAGCGAAGACCCAACACGGCCAAAAATAGCTAATTTAATTTTAAAAACAAGGAATGGTTTAAATGGGCACAATGAAAACTATCTAAAAAGGTTTTCAAGGGAATAGAAATTTCTAACTTTACATTCTTAGTTTCCTCTGAAAACTGCCTTAGCTGCACTTATTCCAATGATTTCAAAACATTAATATTAAATAATTCATAACAAAAATACAAAGGAGCTGGTATAATCAACTTCCAGTGAAATGAAAGTCGCTCAGTTGTGTCCAGCTCTTTGTGATCCCATGCACTATACAGTCCAAGGAATTCTCCAGGCCAAAATACTGGAGTGGGTAGTCTTTCCTTTCTCCAGGGGATCTTCCCAACCTAGGGATCGAACCCAGGTCTCCCACATTGCAGGCGGATTCTTTCCCAGCTGAGCCACAAGAGAAGCCAGGCATCTACTGTATTAACAAATAAAACACAGTCTTAAAAATAGAAATGTTTTGCATTTTCTTCTCTCAAAGAGAACCAAGTGGATATAACTGAAATTAAAAACTTCATCAAAGTTGATTGAAAAGTGTTGTCTTATTGGAAATGATTTTTTTTTAATTTTTATATTCACAGTGAAATAGTAGGCAACCTCCAAAATGAACCAAACCAAACCTGATCTGAGCTCTATAGTGGCTGAACTGGAAACATGACCATTTTATTAGAATGAAAACAAAACAAACCAAGTTAATAACAAAATGTGTCATTTGCTCCCGTGGTGGTTGGAGAAGGAACCTGCAAGTATACTGACTGTTTTTAATATATGTTCAAAACTAATTTGCAGAGTTGGGGTCCCTTTCCTAGTGTAGATTAATCCTATCCAAGTCCTTGAGTTACAGAACTTCCTCTCTGGGGGATAGGATTGATGAGATCGTGAATAATACTTATTTTCTATGTTTTTATGAGTTTGATCTTTTTTTTAATCACAAAGTAGCATAGCCTTTCATAATCAGGGGAAAAAAAATGGATTTCAATGTCTTAAACAGAAGTCATGAGATGACAACTCTCTTCCAGGAAGCAGATCTCCGTCTTGTACTACACGCATCATGAAGTGAAAGTGTCAGTCGCTCAGCTGTCTGACTCTTTGCGACTCCACAGACTGTGTCCTCCGTCCACGGAATTCTCCAGGCAAGAAAACTGGAGTGGGTAGCATTCTTCTTCTCCAGGGGCTCTTTCCAACCCAGGGATCGAACCTGGGTCTCCTGCATTGCAGGCAGTTTCTTTACCAGCAGAGCCACCCATAAGGGACAGCACAGCTGGAAAAGGAGGTGTTCTCCAGGCTTTCATCAAGTGCGACCGGCTGGGGCAGGCGGCCGAGCATCCAAGGGCTGAGTCCCTTCCAGCCTTTCTGGCGGAGTCTCTTCTGCTCCTTGTCTGCCAGAGGCGCTCTGGAGCCCGCCTGCAAGGGCCATTTTCCACCCGCCTCCACAGGAATCCCCCGCAGCCACAAAGCAGGAGACCTGGGGTGCGGTGGGAGCCTGGGTTGTGAGCAGTGACCACCACTAGGGGTCCCCTGAGCGCCTTAAATCATGGGTCCCCAGCCTGCGACCTGTAAGGAAGGGGGTGTACAGCAGGAGGTGAGCGGCGGCAAGGGAGCCATCGGAGCTTCACCTGCAGCTCCCCACTGGTCCCCATCGCGAGCATTACCTCCCGAACCCCCGCCCCCCCCAAGCCGGTGGAAAAATCGTCTTCCAAGTACCCGGTCCCTGGTGCCAAAAAGATTGGGGATCGCTGCTCTAGAGAAGGGCCCTGGCCAGCAGGGGTCAGTCTCTGCCCCCGAGGCAGCAGAGACCCCTGCGTGGTCGAACCGCCCAGGCCAGCGCGTGCAGGACGAGCTCTGAGATGCGGCCCAGACTGTGCGCGCCCAGCCCCCCAGCTCCTGGGCGTTCATCTCTCTGCCTCTACTCTGGGATCCACAGAGGCAGAGCCTTCGATTCCAAGCGCTGGAAGGAGAAGCAGGGTTGACCGCCACTTCCTTTCCTGAAAGGAGAGTCCCAGCAGGCAGGGCCGGACTCCTTGCTTCCTCAAACCCAGGCGGGTCCCCGAGGGTCTCGCGCTGATCGAGGAGCAGAGAGGTCTTGGGGAGAGTGGCACAAAGCCGTGGCAACAAGCCCTCCACTGTGAGGAGGGCTCACCTCGTGTTAGGCTGAGCGAGGCTGGGCTGCAGGGACAGAGAAACACTGCTGCCTCAGGGGCTTAATCGGGGAAGGGCTATTTCCCACTGTCGCAGAATCCATTACGGGCCGGGCGGTGGTTACTCCAAGCCCAGGGGTTTCCCAGATGGTGCAGTGGTAAAGAACCCGCCGGTCAGTGCAGGAGATATGAGATGCGAGTTCAATCCCTGGGTCAGAAGACCCTGCCTGGAGCAGGAAATGGCAACCCACCCCAGTATTCTTGCCTGGGAAATCCCACGGACAGAGGAGCCTGGCAGGCTGCAGTCCATGGGGTCGCAGAGTCAGGCGCGAATGAGCCCAGCAGAGCACGAAGGTGGCAAAGACGGGATGAACACTCTTGAGTGTTAGTATTAATAGATACCAAAACCGCAGAGCTCGTTTCGTGCAGGACCTAGCACCAGGTAGATGCCCGGTAGACGGTTGTTGAATGAGTAAGCAAGAGGCTGTTGAACCAATAAGTGAGGGGCCCCGGGCGGCTGAGAAGCAAACCCTCAGCCCCTGGGAAGGAGAGGGGGCCAGAGGCCACCATGGCTGTGTTTGCCCCCAGAGCCTTCCCGAAAGAGAAGGTGATCAGAGAAAGGGTTAGAGCTCAGAGATCTTCCACCAGGAGGGGAGGCAGCCCTCTAGGAATGGACTGCACCTGGAGAGGCAGAACCTCGGACCAGGCGATGACCGGTGCAGCCAGGCATGGTTTTCCAGAGAGGGAAGGGGCCTGCTGAGGTCAGATGATGGGCGAAGGCACACTCCACCCGTCCGGCAGGGCACACGTGACTCATGACCCCAGAGTGGGGGCCTCCAGCATCTCCACGTGGCTGACACCCCTTCCTTTCCTCAGAGGGGCCTCAACTGGGCCTCTAGTGTCTGCCTCCCAGCTCTGTGGCCCCTCTGGCCTGGGACCCCTCTATGGGTTTTCCCAGGGCCACAGTCCTTCCGCCTCCAGGCAGCCCCCGCCCCTTCCCCGTTCTTCCCCATCTGGAGGGTGGCATCCGGAAGGCCCCCAGTCAGGCCCAGAGTGGAGTCTCTGGCAATTATGGTGGGGTTGGGGGGGGACGGTCCTCAACAGCCTGCCCTCCCCTCCTCTGCTCTTCAGCAGGAAACCAGCTTTGGCGGCGTCTGAAATCGAGTCTCACCCACTGGGTGTTAGTAGAATTCCCCTGCCCATGCCTCAGCGTGCCCATCTGTAAAATGGGAGGGATATCGACACCCACCTCGGAGGGCTGATAAAAGGGTGAGTACCTGGCAGGTGGGAAATAGGATGAATTCATAAATATTATAAATACACTTTTAATGTCAGGCTGCAGAAGGGATGAAGCTTTCCTCTCCTTTCACACTCTTCCGGAGTCCATGATTGGAGACTCTCCCACCTCCCTGGGTTGTCTGCGGAAGAGTATGGGTGGGCTGCCGCTGATCAACCCGAAGATGAGATCTGAGCTGGAGGCTGGAGAGGATGGTGCGGGAGCTGGCAACGCGAGCCTCGGGATCCGGAGTTGCCACCTGGGGGCACCATTGTGCTTCGGATGGGCTCCCGCCTCACCCGAGCTGCCGCAGCCCTGGGCCAAGGCTCCCGTACCCCCCAGTTGTTGCCAGCCTGTGGGTGCTGGAACATTCTACTCCCCAGCTTCCACTTCTCCAGCCCGGAACCATAAGCACGATAAGGATCCAGTGTGTGTCAGACCCTCTTCTCAGGTTATCACTGTCATCTTGAAAGCAGACATGGAGACGGAGTTATCAGCATTACTCACAGAGGCTCCGGACAGCTGCCGGGCTTTGAAGAGGCAAGTGTCCAAGCCGGGGGTGGGGCGGGGGGCAGCCACCTCTGTTGCAACTCGACTCAGCCCCATGACTACCCGGCCCCCACTTGGGACTGATCACGGAGCCCTGTCCACTGCCCCTGTTGGCTCAGGGCCCTCAGATCACACATGGGAACAAGAAAACGTGGGCCGGGGAACAGGTCACCCGGGTCTGATGGGAGAAGCCAGGTTACGGAGCCCCGCCTTCCAAATCCCCCAGGGTGTCCTGGAGCGTGGCCCACCCAGGTAGCTTGAGTCTGAGTCCCACTTCAATCCAACGTCTCAGACTCGTCATTGCAGGCTGGCGTTGGGGTCCAGGCTTCAGCCTCAGTTACTCCATCTGGGGCTCTGGGCCCAGGATGGAAGAGCTGAGAATGAAGGAGGTGACCCCCATGCTCGCCAGCCTGCCGCAGGCCCCGCCAGTCCTTGCCGATGGGGACGGCAGGGCCCCAGCCCGGGCTGGCGTGGGCGGTGGGTGAAGCTCTGGATGAGGCACCATCGCTACCTGTCCTCAGTCTCCCCAAAGTAAATGAGGTCGGGGCTTCTGAGAAGTCTGCCTCTGAGCCCAAGCGCATGTGAACATCACCCCTGGATACACTCAGGATGCAGTCGGACAGCCTCTGGCAGTGTTTTAAATGTGCATGCACTTTCCAACACAGGGGGTCCCCTGGAGGCTCAGATGGTAAAGCTTCTGTCTGCAATGCAGGAGCCCTGGGTTCGATCCCTGAGTCAGGAAGATCCCCTGGAGAAGGGAAAGGCTACCCACTCCATCCAGTAATCTTACCTGAAGAATACCATGGATGGAGGAGCCTGGCTGGCTACAGTCCATGGGTCCCAAAGAGTCAGACACAACTGAGTGACTAACAGTTTCCAACACAGCAATTTTACGAGTGTCTGTCCATCAGTCGTGGGTTGGATGGCCCCCTAAAGATATGATTAAGTCCTAACCTCAGAACCTGTGAATGTGACCTTAGTTGGAAAAGTGTCTTTGCAAGCATAAGGCTCTGACGGCGAGAGCACCCTGGTTACCCAGAAGGCCCTGAATCCAGGGTCCAGTGTTATATTGTCACACAGAGAGCAGACACGCGGGGGAGAAAATGAGGCCACGGGAGGACGGAAGCAGAGGCTAGAGGGACACGCCCACAAGCCCAGGGACTCCTGGAGCCCCCGGAAGCTGGAGCAGAGCTCTGCCCACACCTCCATCTCAGACCGCTGGCCTCCAGAGCTTGGTGTTCAGTCGCTCAGTCGTGTCCGTCTCTGTGACCCCATGGACCGCAGCACGCCAGGCTTCCCTGTCCTTCGCCATCTCCCAGAGCTTGCTCAGATTCATGTCCATTGAGTTGGTGATGCCATCCAACCATCTCATCCTCTGTCGTGCCCTTCTCCTCCCGCCTTCAGCCTTTCCCAGCATCAGGGTCTTTTCCAATGAGTCAGCTCTTCACATCAGGTGGCCAAAGGATTGGAGCTTCAGCTTCAGCATCAGAACTGGCCCCCAGAACTGGGAAGGACAGAGCCATGCTGTTGCGGTCTGGTGTGCGGGCCTTTGTTACGGCAGCTCTAGGAAATGACCCCAGCACCCTGGAGAAGTGTTTGCTGCTGAGTGTGGAGATGTGTTCCAGGACGTCTCTGCTGATGAGGGCGAAGCATCGCAGCATCCATGGGCTTCCACGGAGCCGTCCGTGCATGGGATGGAATCCGGTGTAGACAAAAGGCGGACTGGGTTAGTCAGTGTGGTCTGGAAGGTCTGCATTGAAGTGTGGGGGCGAGATGACTCCAGGCAGAGTCTAAGGGTGAGGGGTCAGGAGGGAGAAGCTGTGGGGAGGCCAGAGAGGCTGGCGGAGAGGTGGGCGGTGGGGAGGGGGAGGGGGGCAGGGAGAGGAGAGGAATGAGCCAGGAGTGACATGGACTTGGGACCACAGTGGTACCAACCACGTATGTACCCACTCACCCAGCGGTCCAGAGTGGTGAGAGGGTGGGCAGCAGTGGGTGACATGGGGACAGACTTATTCTCTGCCCATAGAATTTGCTCTTTCACAAAAATAACTCATGCATCATTGTTCGTGTAATTAAATACACACCTTTCTAAAAGGAAAATCACGGTGAATCTAAAGACCCAGGTTCGAGCCCCCATTTTACAGGTGGGAAGGTGGAGGCCCAGAAAGAACCAAACTCTGCAGCTGATGTCAGAGTTGTGACTGGTACGGGCCCTTCACCAGGCTCCTCACTCGCCCGGTTGCCCATCAGCCTCCCACCAGAAGAGAAGCTGCACCCTGCAGGCCTGGAGCGGGTACAGGTTCCGTGGGCTCACACACTGGGAGCCTGCAGGTGTCGAGGGGCTGGGGGGAGGTACAATAGGGACTGAACATTAACACCTGCCTCGAGGAGCTTACGTGCCAGGAAAGGTGTGCTGCGTGCAGGTTAAATTCTCTCCTCTGGACTGCATTCTCAGCAAAAGTGAGTGGGCATATTTATTAATTTGCTAAGTGTGTCTAATGGGCTTCCCTGGTGGCTCAGTGGTAAAGAATCCACCTCTGAGGCAGGAGACGTGGGTTCTATCCCTGGGTCGGGAAGATCCCCTAGAGAAGGAAATGGCAACCCACTCCAGTATTCTTGCCTGGGAAAGCCCACGGACAGAGGAGTCTGGTGGGCTACAGTCCATGGGGTCGCAGAGAGTCAGACATGACTTAGCAACTAAAATAGCAACAAGTGTGTGCCATAAGAAAATTACCCTGGAGTCCCACTCCTGGGCATATATCTGGAGAAGACTCAAATTCAAAAAGACACAGGTACCCCGGTGTTCACCGCAGCACTATTTACAAGACCTGGGAGCAGCCTAAATGTCCACTGACAGAGGAATAGATCCAGAAGACATGGCATATATGTATATAACGGAATAGCATCACATTCAGCCGTAAAAATGAAATAATGCCATTTGCAGCAACATGAATGGACCAGAGATTTTCACGCTAAGCGAGTTAGAAAGAGAAAGATAAATATCATAGGATATCACTTATATGTGGAATCTAAAATATCATACAAATGACCTTTACAAACCAGAAATAGTCTCCCATAGAAAATGAACTTACGGTTACCAAAGGGAAGAGGGGAGAGAAATTAATTAGGAGTTTGGGATTAAAATATACACATCACTATATCTAAAATAGATAAACAACAAGAACTTCCTGTATAGCACTGGAAACCATCTTCAATATCTTATAATAGCCACTAATAGGAAAGAATCCATTAAAACGTATATGTACACAGATATCTGTATATATGTGTGTGTGTGTGTAGAACTGAATCGCCTTGCTGTATGCCTGAAACTCATACAACGTTGTAAAACAACTATTTCAATAAAACCACAGACTAGGGCCTGAAACAGCAGAATCGTCTTGTCTCTGTTCCTGAGGCTGTAGGGAGGAGGTTTCGTTCCTCCTGAGGCCTCTCTCCGCGGCTGGCAGCCCGTCTGGCCCTGTGTCCTCTTGTGGTTTTTCTCTGTATGCGTGTTTGGTGTCTCTTCTTCTCCTTATAGGGACACCAGTCATGTTGGATGAGCAGCCCACCCTAATGACCTCTTCTTAGCCTCTTTAAGACCTTATCCCCTCATGCAGTCCCACCCAGGAATACACTGGGGGTTACAGTGTCAATATGAATTTGGGGAAATGCAATTCAATCCATAATACGGATACACGTGCAGACTCTATCCTCCAGTTCCATGCTGTCTGTATTTCCTTCCGGAGAGGTCCCCTGCACACAGAAGCCTCTAGGAAGGACGGCAGTTGGTGACATTTGCCTTAAATCCTAGATGGGAAGAAGAGAAAGTAAGCAGGAAGCTTAAAGTTATCAAGGAAGCTAAGAGGGATGATGGGAGGAAGGAGGGAAGGAAGCTTATATAGATACTATGGGTGGATGGATGGATGGATGGATGGAGGGGTGATTTAGATGGATGGATGGATGGATGGGAAATGGATGGTTGGTTTAGATGGATGGATAGATGGGTGGAGGATAGATGGTTGGTTGTACAGATGGATGATGGAAGAACAGATGGATGGATAGCTGGATGGCTGGAAGGAGGATGGATGGGAGAGGAAGAAGGAAGAGGTTGAGTTCTATCTTGGTCCAGCAAGGCTGCCCCAATAACAGAATTCCAAAGACCAGGTGGCTCCAAATGGAAGGAGGACAGACATTCTCAGATGAATGAAAACGAGAATGATTTGTTGCCAGTGACCCTACAAGGAAAGAATGGCTAGAGGAGATTCTCTGAAGATTCAAAGAAATTAGAAGAAGGTTTGGAACTTCAGAGAGGAAAGAAGAGGATCGAACTGACCAGATATTTGTCGCACCAGGGGGTAAATATTAAGACATGAGACTATCCTCCTCAGGTGTTTCTTAAAATCCTGTTTGATAGGTGAATAAAAAATGGTAACATCTGATGCCGGACTCAACATTTGCAGAGAAAATACTTAAGGCAACTGTATATAGAAGGTGAGTTGGGGAGCAAAAGATCTAAATAAAAAGACACTTCCTCCCCTCCACTCACATCATGAAACGCCTGGAATCTCCTTTCCCCCAGCAGGGACCCCCACATTGAGGGGGGTTGTATGTGTGTCTTGTGACACCCAGAGTGTCTCTCTCTGTCTTTCCCTCTCATTGCAAAACACACACCTCCTCTCCACATTCCTGTAGTCGAGCCTCCTTTCTGGTGCCCCGATAATGCGGGAGGGGAGTCTCAAAGTGGGGCTGGGAGGTTGTCCTGCCCTCTGTGACTGGGTGAGCAGTTTCTGCATCCTGGCGAGGGGTGGGGAGGGGGATGCCACATTCACCCACCCTTTAAATCTCCCGGTCTTCTGGTTCCTTTCTAGATGGCATGTCCTGACCCCGAAGAGTGACGCCCAGCCAATCGAGCACTAAGGGGAGTGTGTGTTAGTTGTTGAATCGTGTCAGACTCGTTACGACCCCATGGACTATAGCCTGCCAGGCTCCTCTGTCCATGGAAACATCCAGACAAGAATACTGGAGTGGGTGCCCATTCCCTTCTCCAGGGGATCTTCCAGACCCAGGGGTGGAACCCGGGTCTCCAGCATTGCAGGCAGATTCTTACCATCTGCCCCTCCAGGGAAGCCTCAGCCCTACATGGTGGATGTAGGCATTTAGAGGGAATCTCTGCCCCCTGGGTTTTCCTCTAGGCAGCCAACCCCCCCTCCATCCCAGAGCTTCATGGGGACGACTCCTCCGGGGGCTGGAGGAAGTGACACAGCGCTGGCCAGCCAGAGCATCTTGGCCCCTGGCGGTAGAGATCTGGTGAGGAAAGAAGATGGAACATGATAAGGGTCCTCCAGACCTGATTCTGGGACTCCTGCAGGAGCCGTTGATAGGAGAGACTTGTGCGCCACCCCTGCTGACGCGGCAGGAGGATGGAAGGGAAGCCGGCACCGCTGGGGATGGCCTCGTCATCACGGAGGAAGGAGATGCCTGGGAGCAGGGACGAGACCCTGAGCCCGGATGCTGTCTGGGCCCAGACCCAGCATGCGCAGGCCTTGCCGGGGTGTCAAGACTCTCACTTTACAGACAGGAGCTGGCCCGAACAAAGAATGGAATTCTACGAAGGGCGCCCTGCCCGTGGGGTCATCTGGATCTGCTTCTGGGCTCTGATCCCTGGACAGGCTTGTCCAGATGAGCCACTTTCTGCCCCTGGTCCTCCCGCATCATTTGACCCCATGTCAGTGGTGAGGAGCTAAAGCTCGGATGGCCAGATGAAACCCTGGACATCAGTTTTACGTGAATTTCAGATGAACAATCAATAATTTGTTATTGTTGTTCGGTCGCTAAATTGTGTCCGACTCTGTGATCCCGTGGACTGCAGCATGCCAGGCTTCCCTGTCCTTCACCATCTAGAGTTCACTCAGTGGACATGAGTTGTCCACCGAGTCGGTGATGCCATCCAACCATCTCATCGTCTGTCATCCCCTTCTCCTCCGGCTCTCAATCTTCCCCAGCCTCAAGGTCTTTTCTAGTGAGTTGGCTCTTCACATCAGGTGGCCAAAGTATTGGAACTTCAGCTTCAGCATCAGTCGTTCCAATGAATATTCAGGGTTGATTTCCTTTAGGATGGACTGGTTTGATCGCCTTGCTGTCCAAGGGACTCTCAAGAGTCTTCAGCACCACCATCCCAAAGCTTAAATACTTCAGTGCTCAGCCTTCTAAAATAAATTTTTAGTATGTCTCAAATATTGCATGGGACATACTTATACTAAAAAAAAAAGAGAGAGAGACAAAGCTTTGCTTATCTGAGATTCAAATTTAACTAGGCATGCTGAAATTTCTTTGCTAAATTTGACAACACGATCTAAGCAGGGAGGGGAAAGACAGCAAGAGAGTAATCCACCTTTCTAGGAGGAGGCAGGGCAGCGGGGTGGGTGGTGAGTGAAAATCAAAAGTGAAAGCCACTCAGTGTGTCTGACTCTTTGGGACCCCATGGACTGTAGCCTGCCAGGCTCCTCTGTCCGTGGAATTCTCCAGGCCAGACTACTAGAATGGGTAGCCGTTCCCTTGGATAAACAACAAGGTTCCACTGTATAGCACAAGGAGCTATGGTCCACATCCTATGATAAACCGTAAAGGGAAAGAACATTAAAAAGCAATGGACACATATCTAAGTACATGTGTGTGTGCATGACTGAATTACCGCTGGGGCCCTTCCCAGCCCAGGGATTGAGCCTAGGTTTCCCAACCCAGGGATTGAGCCTAGGTCTCCCGCATTGCAGGGCAGGGGGTTGGGGGCTGAGAGGCACTTTCAAAAAAGTAACCTTCCCCGTTTCCTGCCAGAGTACCCATATCATCCATAGAGACAGCCATCATGACTCTTTGGCCTCTGGGTCAAGTGAAAATGTGACCTGGAGAGAAAGCACATCAACCATCAACACTTTAGTATAAATTAGTTAACAAAGCTGTGCATTTACTCATTGTTAGCTATGCTGTAGGGATAGAGGCTCCAGGGAGGGAGGCACTTCATTTTTCTCCTAGAGTGTCTGTCTCTAGAACACAAAGGATGGGCTGTAAGATGTTTCCCTGGTTCTCAACCTAGGCTGCAGAGGAGAACCAAGGGGGAGATTTAAAAAGTCCTTCTCGCCTTGAAAGGAGCTTTGTGGTTGCTAAGGGGGAGGGGTTTGGGAGAGGAGTGCAGTGGGAGGTTGGGGTTAGCAAATGTAAGCTATTATATGCAGGACGAGTAAACAACAAGGGCCTACTGTAGAGCACAGGGAAGTATGTCTCGTGTCCTATTATAAACCATGATGGGAAAGAGCATTAAAGAGCAGCGTACATATATGTAAATAAATATGTGTGTGTACCTGACTGAATTACCGCTATCCAGCAGAAATTAACACAACGCTGCAAGCCAACCATACTTCAATTTTTAAAAAAATCCCTGTGTCCAGACCACACTTATTCCAATTAAACCAGCATCTCCAAGGATGGGGTTCGTCATCCCACCCCAGGGGATTCCAGTGGGCAACCTGTCAACTGGAAAGATACACCATCCAGAAGTTGAGAATTATGTTCTACTCCATGGGCTTTTGAGGACTTGAGCCTCTCAGACAACTCTGAGGGATTGCTTTAAGAAGACCCAAAAGACAAACAAAACCAGGTACTCACATCAAAACCTTAGACATCAAAAGATTACCATTACAGAAAAACCAGACATCTCAAGTTAATGAATTTAGCAGCTTTCTCTGTATGGACAGGTGCAGGAGTCTGGGCTAATTGAAATCACTTCTTTGATTGAATCTCAGCTCTCTGGGGCCAGCATCCTGCTTTTCTCCATCCTGAAACCCCTTGGGGTGCACAGTCTGGTGTGGTGGCTGTGACTGAGGGCTTGATGACTGCAACACCCTTTGTTGACTGATGTGACAGGTGACATTTTTTATCCATAGTCAAATCTGAGAACCTGTAGAAGTAATGGTTCAGGGTAGAGAGCTCTAGCCTCGGTGAGGGCTGCTGTCACTGGCAGCCTTCTCTGTATCAGGATCTTTCACACATAATACTACTCAACTGCAGGGGCTTCCCTGGTGTCTCAGAGGTAAAGAATCTACCTGCCAATGCAGGGTTTGGTCCCTGGGTCGGGAAGATCCGCTGGAGGAGGAAATGGCAACCTCTCCAGTATTCTTGCCTGGGAAATCCTATGGACAGAGGAGCCTGGTGGGCTACTGTCGATGGGGTCGCAAAGAGTCAGACATGACTCAGTGACTAAACAACTAGGTTTAAAAAAAAATACTCAAAGTCTTCCAATAGTCCTGCAAGGCAGACACTGTTAATCTCACCCTTCTCACAAGGGGCAGACTCAGGAAGGTGACAGCACCGACTCAAAGTCACCCAGCGGGTTAGTGGCCTGAGGACTCCTTGCCGGGCTGGCTTGACCCCGCAGCCCTTCCATCACCCCACCTCTGGGCTGTGCACCTTGGGGTGTGTGCCTTCCCCTCGCTGGTTCTGCACCCCCTCATCTGTAAAACAGGGCTAGAGGGTGATGAATCAGCAAGCGTTGTTCTGCAGTTCTGTCTGCCTAGGATGACGGGGCATTAAGGAGGGAAAGGCCGTTTTGATGTGCAAATGAAAGTGAAAGTCGCTCAGGTGTGTCGGACTCTTTGCAACTGCATGAACTACACAGTCCGTGGAATTCTCCAAGCCAGAATACTGGAGTGGGTAGTGGGTAACGGTTCCCTTCTCCAGGGGAGCTTCCCAACCCAGGGATCGAATCCAAGTCTCCCACATTGCAGGCGGATTCTTTACCAGCTGAGCCACCAGGGAAGCCCTGATGTGCAAATGGCAGGGGTCGATTCTCAACGCCTTGGGCATGTCATCAGTGTGAAAGATGGTTTAGAAGGTGGGGACCCCTTGCTGCTGCACTGAGAAGGGCCCAATGAAATAGCTTCATAGACTTTAACAAGGCTTCCCTGCTGGCTCAGACGGTAAAGAATCTGCCTACAATGCGGGAGACCTGGGTTCAATCCCTGGGTCGGGAAGATCCCCTGGAGGAAATGGCAACCCACTCCAGTACTCTTGCCTGGAAAATTCCATGGATGGAGGAGCCTGGTAGGCTATACAGTCCATGGGGTCGCAAAGAGTCAGACACGACTGAGCAACTTCACTGACTGACTGGCAATGCAGGAGACCCGGGTTCAATCCTTGGGTCGGGAAGGTACCCTGGAGAAGGGAATAGCCCAGTTCAGTTCAGTTCAGTCGCTCAGTTGTGTCCAACTCTTTGCAACCCCATGGACTGCAGCACACCAGGCCTCCCTGTCCATCACCAACTCCTGGAGCTTGCTCAAACTCATGTCTATCGAGTCAGTGATGCCATCCAACCATCTCATCCTCTGTTGTCCCCTTCTTCTCCTGCCTTCAATCTTTCCCAGCATCAGGGTCTTTTCCAATGAGTCGGTTCTTTGCATCACGTGGCTACCCACTCCAGTATTCTTGCCTGGATTATTCCATAGACAAAGCAGGCTGGCAGGCTACAGTCCATAGTGTTGCAAAGAGTCAGACACAACTGAGCAACTAACACTTAAAACATCATAAGAGGCCCACCTAAGCACCCAGTCCCCCTGCTGCTGGGTGAGCGAAACCGACATTTGTTCACACCAGGCACTATGCTGTGGCTCCATTCTCCGCCCATTTTACAGATGAGGAAGTCGAGGCTCAGCTAAGGATGAACAGCCAGTAGGTGGAGGAGGATCTGCTGAGCCTCCCGCAGTCCATTTTCCAGGCTTCACTCTTAGCCTCACTGCATTTGTGACATGGACGGTTTGAGAAGCAAACACTTGAGCTTTTTATGATGTCAGAGAACAGGTTCGCTTTGTTTGGGGGTTTGGGGGGGCCTTATTTTTTATTTAGATTCTAGAATAATTCTAGACTCACAGTAAGTGGTAAAGTTGGGTATAAAGAGGTCCTCTATCCCCTTTGCCCAGCTTCCCCCAGTGTTTACATCTTAAGTAATCCTGGGGCCACAGCAAAACCAGGGAATCAAGGTCAGTCAAGGCGCCTTCAATTCTGGCGCTTTATCACACGTGTGGAGGTGATGCCGCCACCTCCAGGGAGATGCAAAACTGTCCCAGCCCCACCTTTACAGTTCACCCCACCCCCATCCCTGGCAGCCTGGTACCCAGGACTTTCACATTTTGCAGCTGAATCCAGGCACCTGTACTTGCGTTTAGGAGGTAGGTCCTGAATTGGTCCCTCCATGGACACCGACCTCCACCTCCTTTCTCACTAGCAGACACCCTGCGCCCATCCCCTTGGATCAGAACAGCACAGCGCCCCACCTGACACCTGCTTTCCCAGCCAGCCCTGCAGTGGTGGAGGGGTGGGCCCTGTGACCCGGCTCACTGGATTCAAGTGGCATCTGCTGGAAGGTTCTAGGAGAGCTTCGGCTCTGCAGATGAGAGGCCAAGGCAGCGATGAGTCCATGTCCCTGGCTTCAGAAGACACGTTTCCACTGAAGGCGCACGACCGAGAAGCCGCAGGTCACAGAACAGCCTGCGCATCACGGGGCCCGTGACCCGGCGTCGCCACCTGCCTTGTTACTGGGCACAAGAAACCCTCTACACTTAGGCCAAAGCGTCTCAATCGAATGAGAGTGTGCTTTTGTCCCCCAGAGAAACGTAGCGACTTCTGGACATTTTGATTCTCATGACTGGGGTGAGGGGGTATTACTGGTGCATCATCAGTAGCGGCTGGGGACACTGTTCATCATCCTAGAACATTCAGGAACACGTGCCCCCAACAGAGAATCACGTGGCCCCAGTGATCAGAGTCTCAGACACAGCGGACACAGGCTGCTCCCCTCCCCTCTCCTCCTGCACAAATATTCCAGATAATTTTTGATACAAATTGCGCTTTAATGTAGAAAAAAAAAAAAAAAAAAACTCGTGTACATACATAAATACCATTTGGGGGTATAAATAAAGTAAGAAAATAAAGAGATGTACATATCAAACACAATAAATTACTCATAAATATCACAGTGGAAACCAAGTGCTGGAAAATGGACTCGATCTCCATGCGGCTTTTCCAAGTTACCGGTGAGATTCGGGGCTTTCAGATCTTGCTTTTCCTGGCTTTGGAATGAAAGGATGAGAACCCCGGGCGGAGGACTGGCTCTGACCTTTTCAGGTCAACATCCCAGCGGGTATAAAAGGGTGGGGGGGTCAGACCCCAGAGTGAGGTGAGTGAACTGGGGGAGGAAGCCTGTAAGGTTCCTTCTCTAAGGGCCCTCAAGTGAAAGCCACACAACCGAGATCGATTCCCCGGAAATCCCGGCCACCAAGGCAAGGAAGATGCTGCCGGGACTGGCCATGCCTTTAAAGCAGGTGGCAGTGTGGCCATTCACCTTAGGGGACCAGCCTGACCCCGGGTAAGTGTTGGCCACGTGCAGAGCGCTGGTGGAGAAGGCGGGGAAGAGGAGGGATGGGTAGACCACCTTATCTGCCCAGGGTGGGTTGCCAAGGGGTCCCGTGAGGCTGTCCACCCCAGAGCCAGCCATAGCAGGGAGTCCTCAAGATTGACCCCGGCTGGAGGGGCCTCTGGGCTCCCCCTACTCTTGGAGCTTGGTGGGCAGGGCCTGTTACCCAGTTACTTCCATGCTGGAGGAGCTTGGGGAGGCCCAACGGTCCTTCTCAGAGTTGAGATCTGGAAAAATTTTCCCAGGCAGTAGTCAGATTTACCTGAGGTTTCACAAAGTTGATTACCTGCCCATGAGTTTAAAAAAATGACTGCTTTTCCTATGGCCGCTCATGCTGCAAAGGATGGGAGGAGAGAACTGCTGAGAAGGTCAGCGTGGTGTAAGAACCTTGCCAGAGGCAGTGAGCTCCCCACCAGTGGAGGTACTCAAGCAGAACCAGGGCAGCACAGACTCGCCCAGCAGGGCTGAGGGGCTGGGGCAGGTAGCAGCTGGGTGGGTAGGGTGGAAGGCTTACCATTTTATGATCGTACAAGTCTATCCGCTAGAAACCGGCACAGCCCAAGTAAAACTTTGTCTATGTACAAGATCTAAATGTTTCCTCCTAAAGCTACATAGAACCTGGACTCAGGATCATACTTGTAGAAAACCCATCCACAAGCACCTCAGGCCTGGGGTCCTGGTCTCCAAGGCCGGGGTGGAGGGGAGAGGACAGAGCCTCCGTTAATTATAGAAGCTGGGACTCTTCACAGATCCCAGTTTGGTGGCAAGCCCAAAAGGGTCCATGCTATCTGTTTTCAGGGGCAGAAAGAAATCAGGCTTCAGAGGTTCCTGGAGGTCGTCGGGTTCGGCCGGGACGGTGGACAGCATGGGCAGGAAGTGGGACAGCGGCAGGAAGCCCCTGCTTTTGAATAGCTGCCTCTGCCTGGAGCTGCTCAGGGAGACGGGGAGATGGTGCTTCCTGGACCAGTACACGTTGTAGCCGTCAGGGCGGATCTCCTCCTCGAAAGCGCAGTCCTCGGCTGAGTACTGAGTCTGCGAAGCAAAGAGACAGCCCGTGAGCCTCAGTGGGGGCCCACCAGGCTGGGTGACCAGCAGAGGCAGCGGGGGGATCAGGCGCAGACGAGCAGGCGTCCATGCCATTGGCTGACGGCCCACGCCATCAGCCAAGGATGTGTGCAAGTTTATAAAGCACGAAGGCATATAAAGTACATATATAAACACATATATTTTTAGTATGTTATATATACACATACATAAAATGCGAAGCACGTGTTATATTAATATACTCATTAGATATTACATCATATTAACATATAAATGTTACAAATTATATGTTATAAATATAACACAAATTATATAACATTAAATATGTGTTAGACATTAAACATATATACTAAACACATACGTTAGCGTTGCAGGCGGATTCTTTACTGGCTGAGCCACAAGGGAAGTCCCAAAATATATAAAGGTACTTATATATTTAGTATGAAAGCTTTTTGTTATATAACCCACTCCAGTACTCTTGCCTGGAAAATCCCATGGATGCAGGAGCCTGGTAGGCTGCAGTCCATGGGGTCGCAGAGAGTCAGACACAACTGAGCGACTTCATTTTCACTTTTCACTTTCACGCATTGGAGAATGGCAACCGCTCCAGTGTTCTTGCCTGGAGAATCCCAAGGACGGGGGAGCCTGGTGGGCTGCCGTCTATGGGGTCGCACAGAGTCGGACACGACTGAAGCGACTTAGCAGCAATATACTCTTTAAATACACATCACATTGAATTCACATGTAAATAGTAATATGTCACAGAAAATACATGTGTAACATTAAACATATACACTCAACATATTAGACATAAGTATATATACGTACTTTGTATACCTCTCTACTTTATAGCCTTCAACTATACACACATACTTCTGGTATATTTCATGTGTTCTATGTATATTCTCAGTATCTATACATAGCTCGCATAGATCCTTTATATTTTTTCACTAAGTCACATCACTTCTTAAACTTGGTCTTGTTCTGAGCAACATCTACAAAGTCACAGCCTTAACAGGCATGCATGCCTCCCTCCCCGACATTAAATATATAATTACTGCCATGAAACAGCCTCTTGTAGTCCACAGGCGGTTTGGGAAACACTGCTAACTAGGTTATCCTTTTAGGATCAGTCTTTTAATTAAGAATCACGAGTAATCCAATCTGGAGCCCAGATGAAAGCATCTATTTCCCATTTAGACCCAAATGACTGCGGTCCTGAGCCTTTTAGTCTGGAGCTCTGGTAAGAGAAACCTCAGTCCCTCTGGCTCCTTTATTCAGTAGCTGCCCGCCAGGCAGCCTGCCAGGATCGTGGAGATAAAGGCAGCCCCCTCCCCCCAGGCCAGGAGGAAGCCTGCACCCCGTGGGTGGCCAGAAAGTCGGTAGGCAGAGCCTAGAGAGTGAGCCGGTCGGGTCCCAAATGCAGAGGGTCAGTTTGTCTTCAGGACAGCACAGCCCAAGGCGGGGAGCTAGGAGGGCTGGGCCATAAACGGCACTGGGAGGCACCCAGGCGCATTTCTGCCCAGGCCTACAAAGGTCGCTCCACTGCAGGTGGGTGAGCGCTGCGCTTAGATAAGGCCCTGATAAGGCTTGCATCCAGTGAAGCAATATGCCCAGCTCCGGTGCGGGGAATAAGGCCACCAGACGGAGGGGAGAAATGCAAACTCATAAACAAGGGAATTAAAAGCAAATAGAGTCACTACTTCACCCTGCTGTTTCTTTGGGAGAAACTGACATCTCATCTGCCAAAGAGAGAGTGAAACGATTTCGAGTTTCTGGGAGGATGTGGAATTGTTTGTTTTTTTTAATCTTCAAGTTTTGCTAAACTGTGACCGCAAGGATTTTAGTTGAAGGGAACCTCAGTCTGGATTAGAATGACGGTGGGTTAGACCCAGCTGCCCCTGCGGGGGGGCTCTGCCCCTGGAGCCCCCACCACCCCTAAGTAAACGTCACAGAAGTTGCGACTGCGGGGGCGGAGTGGCTTTGGGTATCAGCGTTCTTGCCTCCTTTCTTGTCCCTTCACGTGGGATGCCATAAAACCTGAGGCAGTCAGGTTTATTTATCTCTGGATAAACAGAATAAAGGGGCATCAGAGCCACAAAACAACAGTGAGATACCAAAGAGATCTAAGCTGCGGAAAGGAGGGCATCCCTGGAGGGCCATGCCCTCCCCTCCCCCAGCTGCCCCCCGGCCGGCCCTCCATCGGAGCCCCGGGCCCAGCAGGGCTGCATTGAGGCCCTGCACCAGGGCCAGGACCTCACACAGCCTCCGCTGCGCGCCCGGGGGCTCAGGTTCCCTTTGAACTCTCAGCCTTTGTTCCGGCGACCAGGGAGCCGGCATCTGCACACTTCCTGCCCCCAGACGTCTCTGGCTACCTGGGCCTGCCCTCCCACCCCCACCCAAAGAGGCCCCTGACGCACAGGTGAGCCCGACAGGAGGGCGAGCACGGTCACGAAAATAGGACCCCAACGCGGCTGCAAAATTATCATTTTTTAGCGGATAAAAATTAATTTTAAAAAGTCTCTTCGATCCCCAAATTTTTCTTCTGACTTTAAAAAACAAAAATCCAAGTTATGGATATGCCCTTTTTCTTTTTTTCCTCCCCAGCCACCCCCCACCCACCACTTTTAAAAAAAAACTACTGCAAGGAGGGAGGGGAAGGCGAGCGCCACACGTGCACAGGCCAAAGCCGAAAACGCCCACGGTGGGTTCCCCGTTTAATATCGAAGCGCCGACTTCCTCCGTCCGACTGGACCTGCCTCTAGTCCAAGGGGATGCAAAGGCGGGCCTCACCCGTTCCTCATAAACTTACAAATTAGAAAGTCGGACAGAAGAGTAGTCCGGCCCTCGCCGCCTTCCCCTCCGAGTTCCACGCCGGCCGGGACATGGCAAACAAGGAAACTCTGACCCTGACTCTGCGCGCCCCCCTGCTCCGCAGGCCCGCGCCCCTGCGCGTCCGGCAGGACCGAGACACCTACCAGCCCTTGCATCTTGCCGTCGGCGTCCATGCAGAGGTACAGCACGCTGCGCTCGCCCTTGATGGCCACGGTGCTTAGGGCGACAGCCCTGATCTCCATCAAACCTGTGCGGGAAAACAGCACAAAACTGCAGCCGGGACCCGCGGGGCCGCACAACTCGTGAAAGTGGTTGGTGGGTGTACAGGCCCGTCCTCCCCAAACCCCTCCCCCGCCAGCCCCTCTCCTTGTCTGGGGGCCCGGGATGGGAGTGGAACCCGCAGGTGCCGAGACCTGGAGTTCCCCGGAATGCGGGGTCCGCAAAAGCCGAAGTGGGGGAAGGGGAGGGGGGAGCATAGGTGCAGCGGGTCCACGCTCCCATTCCCCCCTCCCCCAGCTCCTCCCGCTGTCGGGGGATCGGGAGGGAGTAGATCGCTAAGTGCCAAGAGCCGGGGTTCCGGGAGCGAGAAGGAGGCAAAGGGAAGAAGGGGCGCTGTGGCGGGTGGGGGCCCGGCGGGCACTCACTGTGCGCGCTCTGGACCGGCGCGCAGTCCACGGCGCCGTCGGAGTGGATGCGCAGAAAGCAGCTGTAGAGGCCCTGCGGGCCCGCGGTATACAGGTGCCGCAGGCGCACCGACTCGCCCCAGCCGTAGTGCACGTGCGGCCCCGCATCCGAGAAGGCCAGGGGGCGCCCGGCTGCGACCAGCCAGAGGCCGGCCAGGACCAGGGCGCGGGCCACGGCGCACCGGCTCGGAGCGCTCCGCATGGCACGTCCCTCGGGCTCGGAGCTCTGCGCGCAGATCGGGCGGCGAGGGTGCGGGAGGCTGGGCGGCGGCCCCGAGGCCCTGCGGGACGGAGCGTGCGGAGGCGGGGTGGCCGTGCCCTCGAGCTAGGAGACCGCTGCACGCTCCGGGAACCTGGGCACCTCTCCAGCTCCGACGGCGCGGCGGCTGGCGGCCGGCGACCTTATATAGCGCGTCTGCCCGCGACGCGAAGCCCTTATCGGGGATTGCATCAGCCCTCCGCCCCTCGCACACACCCACTCACACCCCGCCCCCCGACCCAGCCTCTCCCCGGGCCCCGCCCGCGTGACCCCGCCCAGATCTGGAAGAGAAGGAGGCCCTCCTTCGCTGGAAACTTGAGGGGAGCTCCTCCCGACGGCGCTGGGGCGAGGCCAGGTCGCTCCGGTCTGCGCGAGTTTGATTTTGTAAAGAAATTGAGGAGATGGCGGAGCCCACCCCTCCGCCCAGGCCATTGGCTTCAACCCCCCCACTCCCGCGGGGAATGCGCTCGTCGCAGGGCGCCTGCCGGGGCTGCGCGGAGCCGGGGTCCCGACATCAAAGACGGGGGCGGGGGACCCTGACCTTTGCATCCTTCACTCCGCGTGGGAAAAACCCTGCCTCGGCTTTGGGGCCCCCTCCCCTAGCGTCCGCATCCACTCGCTCCCGCCACACGATCCCAGCCCTCAAAGGCCCGGGGGTAGAGCGGCCCACTGGAATTTATTTCCCCCTGCAGTTCAGAGCCTCTCACGTTCCTGCCCGGCCCCCCGTTCCACGCCAGTACTTTGTCCCCCGGCTTGAGGCCAGGCGCGACCGGGAACAATAGGGGCGCGCGGGCGAGCGCTAGATGGCGCTTCAGCCCGGGTGTCGCCGGGCCGGCCCGCGGCGGTGCCAGGACCCGGAGCCTGGGAGGAGGGCGCCTTTCGGGGGGCACGGTGCGCTTGCAAGCTGCAGGCGGGGAAACTGACTTTCCAGGGCGCGTGGCACAGGGAGGCGCCTCTGTTTTGCTGTCTTTCGTCGTCGGTCCTGTCCTTGGGTCCCTGAGAGCTTCTCCAGGGGCTGCGCGTGCCGTTCGCGGGGGGCGCGGGGGGCGCGGGGCGCGGGGCGGGGGGCCGGAGGGGCCAGGTACCGGGGGAGCACCTTACCTGGTGGGGAGGGGCAGGGCAGCAGTGGTGGGCGCTGCTTGCGGGGGAGGGGGGGGCGGCGGGGAGGGAGAGGCACCAGTTGGGGAAACTGGGGCCACCCAGTGAAGTGTCCCCGCCCCCGCGCCAACCGGATGGCTTTCCTGATGAGGCTCAGAAAAAGGAGACCACATCCGGAGACTGCCCCTGCGGGAAAGAGAGGGGTCCTTCTCGGGGGCTTTGGCTCAACATTGGTTCTTTCTCATTACTCCTCCAACCACCTGCCCCCGACTCCGGGATGTGGGGCTCCAGGAGGCTGGTTTTGGGGAAATGCCACAGTGGCTGAGCCCAGGGGCGCCGGGGGAGGGCCCACAGTGGAGACTGGGAGAGAAAACTATGCCAGGCCTGATGAATTTCAATGAATAAAGACCACGTTCATACCCCAGCCAGTGAGTGACTGGCGTTAATGACGGAGCGCGCAGAAAATGTCACCAGGAAAGTCTTTACAAAAAAAGACATCATCTCGAAAGCTTTATGGGCCGGGGACCCCCACGCTGAGTGTCTTGGTTCAGAAAGCCGTGGCTTCTGTTAAATCTAATTACTTCCCCCCTGTGGCTTTAAATCGACAGCGGCTCCTATTAAACTTAATTGCCCTCCCCTGCAGCTTTCGTTTTAAAGACCCTGGATAAATGCAGGGCATTGAGGAGGATGGCAGAGGGTGCACTGGGGGCCATGCCCCAAATCGGGCTGGGGGAGCAGGGGAGGAGGGCCTCTGGTTCCACCCCCAACGGCTCAGCTGCCCCTCCTAAGGCCACAGTGGGCGGAGAGACCACTTGGCCCCGCATCCAGGCGCTCAGGAAGCTGGAGAGGCCTGGGCCGGCCCTGCTCCCAGGCCCTGCTCTGAGCATCTTCTGCCCTCCCCCAGTGAACAGTTTGGTTCAGTCGCTCAGTCATGTCCAATTCTCTGTGACCCTGTGGACTGCAGCACGGCAGGCCTGTCCATCACCAGCTCCCTGAATTTACTCAAACTCCTGTCCATCCAGTTGGTGATGCCAGCGAACAGATAGGGGCCCAGAGTGACCTGGGGCTGCCCAGGTCAGGGTGCCAGAGTGACCCAAGGCTGCACAGCATGTAAGTGGTGAACCCAGGCTGTCAGGCTTGTGAATCTAGGTCAAGCTGCATTTCAGGGAGGCGGTGTGGCCTCCTAAAAGGGGCGAGGGTCCCAGGGTCAGATCCTCAGCAGCACGGATCACGCCCAGCCGCTCCCCAGGCAGGTCATGAACCCACTGGGGCTTCTTGCCTCCTTATGCCTGCTTCAGCCTTGTCTGGAGTCGCACTGGAGAGTGGACAGACAGCCTCAGATACAGTTCACAGAGAAGGGCAAGCATCTCTCAGGGGCTGCTGCGTGCGTGCAATGTTGTGGTCAGAGCAGTGCTTTGCAAGTTTTGGTGATTAATCCGATCTACATATGAGGAAACCGAGGCTTACAGACTTGGCCAGGCAGCCAGCGAGGGTGGACACTCCGGGTGGTCGGACCCAGCGCCTTGGCTGGCTTGCTGGTACCCCTGGTCTGTGTCAATCCTGAAGGAAATCAACCTTGAATTCTCCCTGGAAGGACTGATACTGAAGCTGAAGCCCCGGTACTTTGGAGCCTTTTTCATTGGAAAAGACCCTGATGCTGGGAAAGATTGAAGGCAAGAGGAGAAGGGGGCTACCAAGGATGAGATGGTTAGGCAGCATCACCGACTCAGTGGACATGAATCTAAGCAAACTCCGGGAGAGAGTGAAGGACAGGGAGCCTGGCGGGCTGCAGCCCGTGGGGTCGCAAAGCGTCGGAAACGACTGAGCGGCTGAACCGGTCCGTGTGGTCAGAGGAAGCGGGGAAGCGCAGAGGAAAGGCGGCGCTGGTCAGCGGGGGGCGCTGTCGCCCACTGGGGGACCCTCCCGGTGCGAGCCTGATGGAGGGGAGGACCGGCCAGCCGCCAGGCTGCGCACCGCAGACCCCGCCCCCGCAGCCCCGGTGAGCTGGGCGGGGCTGGTGCTCAGTGTTCGGGCTGCGTTTGATTTGGTCCAGGTGGCTGAGCCATCTGACTCACCCTGGTGAGTGGAGTGGACAATGCAAGCCAGGTCCAATCCCCGCCATGCCCCCGTCATCCCCACGCAGGGCCCCAGGTCCAGATGGCCAGAAGGGCTTGGCTTGGCGGCTTTGTTCTGGGGCTGATGTTAGCTGCCCTTTTTAACCTCCCTAAACTCTCCTGGGGTCCCCCCCCACCTTCATCTGAGCTTACTGGTTTTGTTCTGATGGTGGTCAATTTCCATTGTTTCTAAACCCACATCCCAACAGCTGCGAAGATCTCCTCTTTTAGCTTGACTTCCAGGCTTTGCGTTGTACAAGTAATCCCTTTTCTTTTCACTTTTCGGTTAGAAATTTACGTTAAAATCTCTGACGTGCCTTCTTAAGAACACAAACACTTCTCTGTGCTCATCCCAAACCTCCAACCCCCACCCCTTGGTGGAGAAGTACTTTGTAATTACAGAAACTTCCGGGTGTTGGTTAAAAAGAAAGAAAGAAAGAAAATCTTCATCAATAAAAAAATAAGAACTTAGGGGACAGAAAAATGGTGAAGTTTTGGATGGGGTGGAGGGGGAGCAGCCACACAGTGAGTTCTGGACCCCCTTAGGCTGGAGCTCTGGGTGGGGTAGGTGGCATCTGAGTCTTCGCCTGATAGTTTTGCCAGAATCTACCCAGGTGGCGCTAGTGGTAAAGAATTCCCCTGCTAATGCAGGAGACATAAGAGATTTAGGTTCAGTCCCTGGGGTGGGAAGATTCCCTGGAGGAGACCGTGGCAACCCACTCCAGTATTCTTGCCTAGAAAATCCTCATGGACAGAGGAGCCTGGTGGGCTACAGTTCATAGGGTTGCAAAGTGTCAGACACGATTGACTGAGCGACGTAGCACGCATGCTCCGGGACGTGCATCCTTTCCCCCAAAGTGTTCTGTTTCACGAAAGCCTGTTTTCTCCCTGTTAGGATCATTATTCTAAAAAGAGGGCTCCTCGCTAGGCCAGAAAAGGGAGGTCTTCTGTGAGCCTCAGTTTCCTTGTCTGTGAAACGGAAAAAGGAGTGCTCCATATTTACAAAGCATCCACCTGGCAAATGAAGGTGTGTAACAGATGGGTTATCTTTGCCATGCTTGCTATTTATTTTAAAATGTAGTGGTAACACTGACGAGGCCAATCTAACCTACAGTCACAAAACTGGCCGTGGTTGCCCGAGGCAGGAGAGGGGGTGGATCTGCTGGAGAGGCCTAGAGGATGCCTTCTGGAACGACAGGACAGGCAATGACGTTTGTCCAAACTAGGGGACATCTTATTTTAAATTAAGCCTCAATATAGTTGATATTTAACATTTTCATTGCAAAAACAGACCTTGTTCCTGGTAGGAAATTTGGAAAACACAGGAAAGCACAAAGGAAAATTTTGAAACCTGGAATATCATGACCCCATTCTGAGTCACCCTTTCTAATTGAGTGAGTTTCTTCCTCAGACTTTTGAAAGTGTATACATATCTTTTTCTTTTTCCTTTAAAGTATTTGAATTGTATCCTCCTGTTACCAACTTGTGATCCAACTGTGTGGATCACAACAAACTGGAAAATTCTTCAAGCGATGGGAATACCAGACCACCTTACCTACCTCCTGAGAAATCTGTCTGCAGGTCAAGAAGCAACAGTTACAACTGGACATGGAACAACAGACTGATTCCAGACTGGAAAGGAGTACGTCAAGGCTGTATATTGTCATCCTCTCTTATTTAATTTATATGCAGTGTACCTCATGTGAAATACTGGGCTGGATGAAGCACAGCCTGGAATCAAGATTGCCGGGAAAAATATCAGTAACCTAAAATATGCAGATGACATCACCCTTATGGCAGAAAGCTAAGAGGAACTGAAGAGCCTCTTGTTGAAAGTGAAAGAGGAAAGTGAAAAAGCTGGCTTAAAACTCAACATTCAAAAAACTAAGATCATGGCGTCTGGTCCCATCACTTCATGGCAAATAGATGGGGAGATAATGGAAAAAGTGAGAGACTTTATTTTCTTGGCTCCAAAATCACTGCAGATGGTGACTGCAGCCATGAAATTAAAAGATGCTTGCTCCTTGGAAGAAAAGTTATGACCAACCTAAAAGCTATGGCTTTTCCAGTAGTCATGTATGGATGTGAGAGTTGGACTATAAAGAAAGGTGAGTGTCAAAGAATTGATGCTTTTGAACTGCGGTGTTGAAGAAGACTCTTGAGAGACCCTTGGACTGCAAGGAAATCCAACCAGTCAATCCTAAAGGAAATCAGTCCTGATATTCGTGGGAAGGACTGAGGCTGAAGCTGAAACTGCAATACTTTGGCCACCTGATTCGAAGAACTGACTCATTGGAAAAGACCCTGATGCTGGGAAAGATTGAAGGCAGAAGATGGGGATGACAGAGGATGAGATGGTTGGATGATACCACCGACTCGATGGACATGAGTTTGAGCAAATTCTGGGAGATGGTGATGGACAGGGAAGCCTGGTATGCTGCAGTCCATGGGACTGCAAAGAGTCAGACATGACTGAGCAACTGAACTGAGCTGAACTGTTACCAACTCGGGCTTCTAGGTGGCACTAGTGGTAAAGAATCCCCCTGCCAATGCAGGGGACCCAAGAGACTTGGGTTTGATCCCTGGGCCAGGAAGGTCCGCCTGGAGGACGGCACGGCAACCCATGCCCTATTCTTGCCTGGAGAATCCCATGGACAGAAATCCTGGTGGGCTGCAGTCCACAGGGTGGAAAAGAGTCGGACAGGACTGAAGCAACTTACCGTGCACGCACGCGCATTACCGGCTTACTGTAATCATCTCCCGTGGCATGAGGTGGCCTTCTGCATGTGGCATCTCTCCGTGCCAGTAAACCCGAGGGGGATACCCCGGGGCGTGCGGTCCGTCCCCTGTTGCTGTCTATTTAGCTTGTTTCCACTTTCCCCGCCCACATCACACAGGGGAGGATGTCCGTGGAGGCATATCTCACACCTATCCGCTCTCGGAAGGGCAATTACTGGACTCTGTTCCCAGTGGATCCCGTCAGCATGAGGCCACTAGGTCAGCGCAGGCTGTGGGGACTTTCTCCTGGAATTAGGGAACTACCCTGCTCTGTGCATGCTGAGAGAGTTACACCTTCCTCCAGACCCCATCAGGGCCAATCTGTTCTTTGCTTTTTTTAAAAATATATATATTGTTTTTGTTGTTGAGGTATAGTTGACTTACCATGCTCCAAGTACACAGCAAGGTGAATCAGTTGTACATATATACTTATTTTTAAAATTCTTTCCATGATATGTTATTATAAGATATTGACTATAGCTCCCTGTGCTATACAGTAAATCTTTGCTGCCCACTGCATATCTGTTTTAAATTAGAAACCTAGCATTCTATTCATACTAAGTCAAACAAATAGAATCAAAATGTCATAATTTTTTTAGGCAAAAATTCATCAGTTCAGTTCAGTCGCTCAGTCACGTGTGACTCTTTGCGACCCCATGGACTGCAGCACACCAGGCCTCCCTGTCCATCACCAGCTCCCAGAGTTTACTCAAACTCACGTCCATCGAGTCAGCAATGCCACCCAACCATCTCATCCTCTGTCGTCCCCTTCTCCTCCTGCCTTCAGTCGTTCCCAGCGTCAGGGTCTTTTCTAATGAGTCAGCTCTTCACATCAAGTGACCAAAGTATTGGAGCCTCAGCTTCAGCTGAAAATTCCTAAGTTTTCTATTTTTGGCCACACCACACAGCATGTGGGTTCCTAGTTCCCCGACCAGGGATCGAACCTGTGCCTGCTGTGTTAGGCGCACAGGGTCTTAACCACTGAACCGCCAGGGAGTTCCCCATTGGGTGAGTCTGACGCTGTGTTTAAGTCACGGCCACCATCAGTGGTCACTGACGGGGCAGAGTTGCCGGGATTGGCAACCTCTCTTGCTGTTGATTCAGATGCTCTCTCTCTTATCCTCACCCCCAGGGTTTGAGACCCCCCCTGGCCGACCAGCCCCACTCCCCCACCCCATGTCGAGTGGGGCCTGGGTGTGGCTGTGCCTTACTTTGGTCGTTTGCAATAACAGGAGAGGGCAGGTTTTTCCGGGGATGGATGAATTCCTGCCTGTTTGGCCGTAGAGGTGATTTCTGCCTGAGAATTCTATTTTCTCACTGCCTCTCTCATCAGAACAGAAATGTGTTCCAATGGAAAAGATTTTGACCCATCAGTGTAGCGATGTAAAAATGCAGCAAGGCTGTAAATGTGATCCAGTGGGAAAAAAATGTAGCTTGATGAGCAAACAGTAACCGTGCTAGTTCTGATGTCCTTAAGACACAATTGAAATACTGAAATTGGAAAGTACCGGGACCCCAGGCTGCCAACCCAGTGTCCAGCAATTGACTGTCCTTCAGACTTGATACACATTTTTTTTTTTTTTTTTTTTTTTGCCTTTCCCCAAAACAGCAACAACAAATGCATTTTCTCTTTCTGCTTTCAAAGGTTGTGGGAAATCCTGAGATGCACAGCCAGCCCAGTTTGCTGACTGCCTGTCATATACCTGGTGTTCTGCTGGTTTTGGTGATGCCAGTGATGGTGATCCTGGTGATGGGATGAGGACGGGATTGGGGGTGGCAGGCACTTAGCAAACGCTTAGTACATGCCAAGAAGTGTGCTGGGCTCTTTATGTTATCACCTTTAAATTTTCACAGTGCCCGTTGTATTTTTATTGGAGTCTAGTTGCTTTACAATGTGTTTACTCCAAATATACAGCAAAGTGATTCAGTTATACGTATACATGTATCTATTCTTTTTCGGATTCTTTCCCCATATAGGTTATTACAGAGTCCTGAGTGCCCTGCCACTCAGGGACTTGTAGGTCCTTGCTGATTATTTCATGACAGTGGTATGTATGTGTTAATCCCAAACTCCTAATGTATCCTCCCCCACCCCTTCCCCTTTGATAACTATGCATTTGTTTTCTGTGTCTGAAAGTCTGTTTCTGATTTGCAAGCAAGTCCATTTGTATCATTTTTTTTAGATTCCGCATATAAGAGATATCCGTCTGACTCTCTTTACTTAATGTGATCATTTCTAGGAGTATGCGTGTTGCTGCAAATGACATTATTTCATTCTTCTTTATGGCTAAGTAATAGTCTTTTCTATACACACATACACACACATATATATGTCACCTCTTTTTTATCCATTCATTTGTCACTGGACACTTAGGTTGCTTCCACGTCTTAGCACTTATGAATACAAAGGACCCATTTTAAAGATGTGGAAAGTGGGGCTCAGAAAGTACTTTGCCCAGAGGCACAAATAATAAACAGCAGAATTTGGATTTGAATCCAGTGCTGTCTGAACTCTAGTTATAAAACTTTTTAATAATTTCACTATATTTTTGAAGAACAGAAAGAAGGGAGAACCAAAAGGGAGACTCTCAGAAAGTTGAGAGGCCCACCCAGATTCAGAGGCTGGCCCAGAGCCAGGACCCTGCCTGGCGATTCTTCAGCCCGTCATTGGTCTGGCTATTTTCCGAGAGCGGTCATCTGAGCCCCTGGGTTGATTCCAGGCAGGAGAGCAAGAGAGACCCCCCCACTTCAGAGTGGCCCTGGCTCAGTCACACCTGGGGCTTGGTGTCATCACGGCTCTGGCTCTGCCCCCTCCTGGACACGGCTCCTCGGACCTCGTGCAGGTTCCGACCCGAAGTCAGCGGTCAAGAAGCATTGCTCAAATCATTTAAAGGAGCCACAAGGTGTTCACGTGAATTCACTGGGCTGGACTGCTTGTCTATCCTTTCCTTGTTCATTCCGTCCATCCTTCTCTGACTTTCATCACCGTGTTGGTTTTGCATTGATCCGCCAGCCCTTCTGAGCATTTCTGATGGGTCAGACCTCCTGTGTCAGACCCTCTTCCTGCCCTACGGTCCCTGGAGTCGCGGCTTCCCCCACAACCGGGGGTGTGCTTGGGGCATCCGGAGATGCAGGCAGGGAGGCCCTGCGCGGGTGTGGTTGGGATTTCAGTCACAGGGTGATGTGGGCCCACTGGGTAGTATAAACGAGAACTTTCTCAGAAGTCCGAAGCAGGAGAGCCCCCTGTACCGTAATTACGCTTCGGAGAGCACTGCTGGACTCAGATGTCCGCTGTCGTGTTCGTCTTGACCCGAGGAATGCTGGAATTCCTCCTGGAGACAAATTGACAAGGAGAGAAACCCACCAGTGTTGTGGGGAGGAGGAATGGCAGCTTTACCCGCGATGAGACCCAGTTCTGTGCCTCGGAGACCTCATCTCTGGGGGACGGTCTGCAGTTTCCGCCTCTGTTGCACAGAATTCCTGCAGCAGTGAGCCGGCTGTTGACCCATTTGACAGGTGAGAGACGGAGGCTCAAAGCCAGGCTGGCGGCAAAGACCCACTGAAGGCTGAGGGAACCAGGAGCGGGTTCTGGGAGAGGAACTGAGTGAGGTCACCGGGGGGCTCAGGGGTGGTCTCCTCCTGCCTGGCCCAACTGCCCCCAGGCCTGGCCGGAGACCTCGAGTCAGGGCGGATACTCCCTGATGCTAAGCTTATGCGTGCTAAGTTGTTCAGTCGTGTCTGACTCTTTGCAATCCTATGGACCATAGACTGCCAGGCTCCTCTGTCCATGGGATTCTCCAAGCGAGAACACTGCAGTGGGTTGTCATTTCCTCCTCCAGGGGATCTTCCTAACGCAGCGATTGAACCCAAGTCTCTTGCATCCCCTGCGTTGGCAGCTGTGCTCTTTACTGCTGAGCCTCCTGGCAAGCGCCCAGGACATTGAGTGTGCTGTCCTAGCTCACTTGAAATGGATGAGCTCAGAATTCTGAGGCTGGACAGGACCTGCAAGACGGTTTCCTAGAAGCTCCTCATCCATAAATGAGCAAAATAAAAACCAGGGAGGGGAGTGGATGGGCCCAGAGACCTCCAGCCTGTGGACAGAAGAGAGGGGACAGGAACGTATTCCATGCTTTCATTCTTACATTAAAAAGCTTATTTATTTACTAGGCTGCACTGGGTCTTAGGTGCATCATGCCGGATCTTTAGTTTCAGCATGCAGGATCTATTTCCAGGGGTCAAATTGGAGCTCCCTGCATTGGGGGTGCAGAGTCTCAGCCCATGGGCCGCCAGGAAGTCCCCAGGAACACACTCTACTGCAGCGACATTCCTTCTGCTCCCCCCAAAAAGCATACACAGTCTAGTGTGACATTGGATCTGTAATCAAGTCTTTAAAAAAAGAACCCTCCCCCGACACACACACACTCTGAACACCCCTGCCCAGGGGCTTCCCCGGTGGACCAGAGGTTAAGGTTCTGAGTATTCACGGCAGAGGGGCTGGGTTTGCTACTTGGTTGGAGAACTGAGATCCTGCATGGAATCAACAAGTTAGCATTTTTTTTAAAAAATTAAAGAGAGACGAGTACTGCCAAAATAAAAGAATTAAACAGACAAAACACCTGCTCAATCGTATATCAAGAGAACACCGTACTTGGAAAAGATCCCTGCACCTCAGTGTGCATAGCAGCGCTATTTACCACAGCAAGGACACGGAAGCAACCTAAATGTCTGTCGACAGAGGAGTAAGTAAAGAAGATGTGGTACATTTATATACGACGGAGTACTACTCGGCCATAAAAAGAATGAAAATAAAGCCATTTATAGCATCCTGGATGGACCTAGAGATGACTGTACGGAGTAAATAAAAAAGAAAAAGACAGATATCATGTGATATCATTTATATATGAAATCTAAAAAGTGATGCAAACGAGGGAATTCCCTGGCAGTCCAGGGGCTGGGACTCAGCGTCTTCACTTCTGTGGCCTGGGTTCAGTCCCTCATCAGGGAACTTAGCTCCTGAAAGCTGGGCAGCAAGGCCAAAACAAAAAAAGATGCAGATGAACTTATTTACAAAAGAGAAACAGACTCACAGACTTAGAAAACAAATGTATGCCTACCAAAGGGGAAAGGTGGGGGAAAGGATAAATTAGGAGTTTGGGGTTAACATACACACACCACTAAACATAAAATAGTTAATCATCAAAGACCTACTGTATAGCATAGGAGACTCTATTCAATAACCGGTATGGGAAAAGAATCTGTGAAAGAATAGATATGTGAGCGCGTGTGTGATAAATCACCTCAGTCGTGTCTGACTCTCTGCGGACCTGTGGACTGTAGCCCACCAGGCTCCTCTGTCCATGGGATTCTCCAGGCAGGAATACTGGAGTGGTTTGCTGTGCCCACCTCCAGGGGATCTTCCTGGCCCAGGGATCGAACCCGAATCTCTTATGTCTCCTGCCTTCGTAGGCAGGTTCTTTACCACTAGCACCACCTGAGAAGCCCAGATACATGCAGACATATAACTGAATCACTTTTCTGTACCGGAAACTAACATAACGCTGTGACTACACTATACTTAAACTTTCTTTCATTAAAAAGTCTTAAACCCATCAAAATAAAGCAAACTGCTACAAAGGACATTCCTGCGACCTGTGGGGAAGTGTGAATGTGGACCGTCTGTTGGTTAATAGGCTGTGATGGTTAAATTTCCTGAGTTTGCTCCTTCTCTTGTGTTTCTGTAGAAAGTGTCTTTGTTTGCGAAGTATTTAGAAATAAAACTGTTACACATCCACAGCTAACTTTCAAACGGTTCAGAAAAATGTGTGTGTGGGAGAGTAAGGAGTGCTTCCCAGCGCTAAAGAATCGGCCTGCAAGGCGGGAGATAAGGGGTCGATCCCTGGGTGGGAAGATCCCCTGGAGGAGGGCATGGCAACCCACTCCGGTATTCTTGCCTGGGAAAGCCTATGGACAGAGGAGCCTGGCGGGCTCCAGTCCACGGGGTCGCAAAGAGTTGGACATGACTGAGCTTGCACATACACAGAAGAGTAAGACACACACGTGGCAGACGTCAGTAATTGTAGAGGAAGCGGGGAATGGGGCTTTCTGAGGCTGTTCAGGAAACTTCTCTGGTGGTTTGGAATTTTTCAAAATTAAACATAGAGGGGGAAGCCCCACCCACCTGCCTGGAACGCACTCACGGCTTCTCGCCCAGGAAGCGAATGGCCCACTGGGGAGGGGTTTCCAGCCCCCAACCAGGTTCCCAGATGCGCTCCCTGTGAAGTGCAGCAAGAGTGCTGTGATTCCCCAGGATTGCTGTCATCACACCGTTTTCCAGAGCAGGAAAGTGAGCTCCGGAAGGCCACGTGGCCGACCCACGGTACCACGCTCGGCGCGGCACCAGGAGGGGGTGGAGGAGTCGGGCTGTTCTGGGTCCTCCGGGGGCGTGTCTCCTGGGTGAACGGGAGTCACATGGCCTCCCTGATGTCACAGGACATATTTTCCGAGGCAGCCGTCCCCGGGGCACTGACCCCAAAGGCTCTCCAGTCCTCAGAGGCTCCTCCCCGCCCCTCCCTGCCAGCAGACAGGGGCTCAGCCTGGCTTCCGTCGGGGCTTCTCTTCACTCATCAGCGATGCTGGTTCTTTGCTTGTTTGTTTGGCTGCACTGGGCTTAGCTGGTGCACTTGGGATCTCCGATCTTCATTTCAGCATGTGGGATCTAGCTCCCGGACCAGAGATCGAGTCCCGGCCTCCTGTATTGGGAGTGTGGAGTCTTAGCCCCTAGACCAACAGGGAAGTCCCTGTGATGCTGTTTTTAAAAATGGGAAGCCATGTTTATAGACTTGGGGGAGCGGTCTCATTCCATAGTGGGGAGTCAGCCCCCTCTTGGAAGGGGTTACCTAAGAGGCAATCCCAAGCCTAGAAAACAGGGAACAGCCCTTTTGGGAATCGGAAGGTGGTGAGAAGTTCAGCTTTGACCCAACGTTCCAGAGCATTCTGTACCATTTATTACTACGGTCATCACCATGGAGCTGAGTCCAGGCTCTGGGCCAGACGCTGTGTGCATGTGTGTGCGCACTCGTGAATGTGCAGATGTGTGTGAGTATGTGCATGAAGGTGTGTACTCGAGAGCGCTTGAGCATGTACCTACATGTGTGTGTGCTTGTGTGCACACGCCCCTGCGACCTGTGGCTCCGGCCGTGGCCCCCCGAGCGTACTGTCCCCATTTCACAGCTGAGGAAACAGAGCTCAGAAAGGACCCTGGCCCCGTTTACAGAACTCACCGCACTTCTCATCAGAGGATGGTTTCAGCCGCTGGTCCCATATCGCCCTCTGCCCAGTGTCCGTGAGCTCCGTGGTGGGGGCGTTGGAGGTGTCGGCAGGTACTGAAGCCCCGGGGCCCCGCCTGGCCCTGGCGTGCCTCTGACCTGATAAATGTCCACTGAGGGAAGGGGGGAAGCCTACGAGAGCGGCGTCCTGAGCCGCCCAAGCCTCCGGCCCTGCCTTTCTGGAAGGTCAGCGGAGACCAGAGGTATTTCTGTTTTGAGGCGTTTAGACAGATGCTCCGACCTCCACTCCAGCTAGGGTTTCTGGCTGTGCATACCACAGACCAAGGGGTTGGAGATTCCTTCCAGAGGCTCCCGCAGCGGGCCGGGGACCAGCCCTGGACCCAGCTTCCCCATCTAGGAAATGGGAGGAGACTCGCCTGCAGAGAGTGGGCCCCAGGCCCCGGCCCTGTCTGGAGGGCTGGTCCCCGCCCCCAGCACTGCTGCCGGGGGGCTCCCAGGCCGGCTGGCCCGCACCCCGCCGCTCGGTCCACAGGAGCTGGTTGCAGCCTGCCCTCCATCCCAAGACGGCTCGTGAGCTCCCAGGTGACCCGACCCCTCGTGTCTGGCCTGAGTCTCGTTTTCCCACCGTCTACAGGACACAGCCCCTTTCTGCAGATGGGGAGACTGAGGCAGGGAGCCGCCGGCCAGCTGACCTTCACCAGTGGAGGTAGAAGGGTGCTCCAACCCCTTCGCCCTCTTTCCCACACACTGCCCAGCCCCGAGTCCTGGTTCGGGTCTCGATGTCACCCCTGTGTCCTTACAGAACAGCATCGGCTCATTCCTGGTCCCTGGATCCAGACCTATGAGCCCCCGAATCTCTGTCCTGTCTTCCAGGAAGGGGTCAACAGCGTCAGCACCTTCTCCAAGCTGGTCCTGATCCCAGGAGGCCAGGAATCCGTCCCATGGATGGACCGGGTCCTCCCCGCCCCGTGTCATCCTTGCCATTCAGCGTCTAGTTCCCATGGTTTTTGTTTCTCTTCCTGGTTCCTTCTAGAAGCTTCCTCAAGAGTGCTAGAGTGATGGGATCTGTTGGATACAGAGAAGATAAGCATGATCCCTGGGCAAGGATGACATGTGAAGTCGTGAAGCATTCTATGTTTATAATATAGTTTTGCTTAATTCAAAAAAGAGAGAGAGAGTTGGAGAGATGGGATTTTTTCCTCTTGATCTCGGAACCAGTTAACCAGATGAGGAGCTGGGCTGAGCCCCGGCTCCTCTGCCCTTTCTGACATGAGGTCGGCAGCTGCACTGGCCACAGGGGAGGCCCCTCCCGCAGCCCTGAGAACCCCCCACCAGGTATTACGGCCCCCCGCCTCCCACCAAGCTGCAGGAGATACTCCTGAGGGGTGGCCCTTGGCTTCCCATCCTCTCTGATTGCAAATCACCTTATGGCCTTTCCAGGCACCTCCGACAGGTTAGGCTCTACCACGACCCAGGTCCTCACCCCTGTGCGAAGGCATGGCTGCCCTTTGGGGGGGCCAGGGCGCTTCCGGGCAGCGGTGCAGGGCTCCACATCGCTGTGCAGGGGTGACCATCACACATGACCCCAACTGGGGCGGCTTGCACCCGCCATCCTGTCTCTCACTGTCCAGAGCCTGGAAGCCCAAGATCTCGATGTGAGCAGGGCTGGTTCTTGCCCGAGTATCTGAGGGAGGGTCCTTCTTGCCTCTTCCAGCTCGGGGGCCTCCAAGTGTCCTCCGGCCTGTGGCCGCCTCTCTCCAGCCTCTGCCTTCATCATCACGTGGCTTCTCTCTCCCCTCTTCTCCATCTCAGAGGTCCCTCTGCCTTTCCCTATAAGGACACTCATCCCTAGATTCAGGGCTCACCTGGGTAAACCAGGACGATCTCATTTCAAGTTCCTTGATTACGTCTCACAATTGACTATCAACACCGCTACAATGTACATGCATCGATTCTACATGATTCAGTCCTTTACACAGTTCCATCGAAATGTAAGTATGATTTTTTAATACGGTATAATTCTTTTGTGATTAATTTCAACTTTGTATTTCTTTTGTGGTTGATCTTTGCTGCCGAACTGGGGTTTGAAGTTTAGAATTTAATATTGATCACTTTCATTATATGTCACACTGCTATTCTGAATCCAGCCTTCTAGTTTTCCTGTTTAGTGTCTAGCTAGTTTTTTAGCTTTAGTGCATTCTTGGAGAAGGAAGTGGCAACCCACTCCAGTATTCTTGCCTAGAGAATCCTGTGGACAGCGGAGCCTGATGGGCTGCCGTCAATGGAGTCGCACAGAGCCGGACACGACTGAAGCAACTTAGCATGCATGCATGCATTGGAGAAGGAAATGGCAACCCACGCCTGTGTTCTTGCCTGGAGAATCCCAGGGACGGAGGAGCCTGGTGGGCTGCCGTCTATGGGGTCGCACAGAGTCGGACACGACTGAAGCAACTTAGCAGCAGCAGCAGCAGCAGCAGGGAAGAAAGAAAGTTAGTCGCTCCGTCATGTCTAACTCTTTGCAGCCCCGAGGACTGTAGCCTCCCAGGCTCCTCTGCCCATGGAATCCTCCAGGCAAGAAGTTTGGAGTGGGTTGCCATTTCCTTGTGAAGACCTTTTGTCTAAATACGGTCACACTCATAGGTTCCGGGTGGACATCCTTGGGGGCACAGGTCAGCCCCCCGTCAGCAGGCGGCTGGGTCAGTCCCACACTGTCCACTGCAGCACGGTGGGCCCCACCCGAGATGGCGCCTCCTTTGCCCAGAGAGAGGGCTGGAGCAGAGGCAGGGGACCTCTGTGTGTGCCCCAGGGGGCGGGCAAGGGGTCCTCTGGAGAGCCGGGAGAGACGCCCAGGACTGGCCGGAGAGGGTCACCCCGGGAGAGGGCTGGGCGGCCTCTCGACGCTAGCTTACTAAGGGCTCCCCTCCCGGCACCCTGGGGGCCGAAGGGCTCATTGGCTTGGCTTCCCTCTGGCCTGCCAGGTTCCCAATGCGCCCTCCCCAGGCCCCCGAACACCCTGGCATAACCCCACCAGGCCAAGCCCAACAATTGGAAGCTGGGCCTCCGCATCCCATAGCGGGTGAGGCCTGGGGAGAAAAGTTGTGACTGAAACAGAGGGGGAGGCTGCGTGCTCAGTGCTAAACACACAGTCAGGTGAGTGGGGGAGCAACCAAACTCTCGGGTCCCCAACTGGAATCGTCTCCATGGAGGCTAGCGCAGAGCCGGCTGGGTGCACAGCGACCTTCTGACCGTGAAAGCAAGAAGGGGGAAGAAAGAACAAAAACACGCTTCAAGCTACAGGAAAAAGATAACTCATCCGCTTCATTCCTATTCGCCTATGTCTGTGCTTTCTCTATCTGCACTACACTGAAAACGGATCATCTTTAAAATCGCAACACAGAAGCTCTAGAATCGACTATTTCCGAGACGTTGGCTCAGGGCGGCAGACAAAGGATCCCCGAGGCTTGGTTGAGTGCCTCCGCTCGGTCAACACCGCGTGACCACATGCAGGGACGTCCGTGCGGCTTCAGTGGTCAAAGGTGTGCGGACGGCCCAGCCTTACAAGTCCCCAAGTGTCACCTTCCTCCCAAACATTCTCTGGCTCTGGGCACAATGGCCTGGCCGCTCCGGCTCCGCCAGCCGGAACCTTCCTGCCAGTTCCTTGGAGGGTCGGGGCGCTGCCCTCTTGGGTGGAATCCGTGTCTGCCTGAGGCTGTGACCTCCTCCCGGGGGCCAGCCTCTCGAGACCACTTTGTGCTCACAAAGCAGGCTTTTAACTTGTGAAATGCTTTCGCGGTTCACGACCAAGCCTCCTCCCAAGGGCTCCATGAAATTCTCGGAGACCTGTCACACCCAGCGAATCGGGAGGGCTTTGATTTAGCGGACAGATGCTTGCCAGCTGACACTCGGAGAGACTGAAGGAGGCGGGGAGAATTAAATAAGAAGTGGGGTGTCAGCTCCCAAAAGGTGGCATATCTCTGCCCTAATTCCTTGACGCCCAGTGTGGCTCAGAGGTCGGGGCTGTTAATGGGCAGGGAACAAATTGGGGGCTGCCACCTGTGGCTCTTCCAAGGGGGGAGGGGGCTCCCCCTTTACAGTTCAGGGGCCAGTTGACTCTGAGCAAAGCCCAGGTGCTCCAGAGCCTGACACTCACTGCTTTGTGGTGTGCCCCAGCCTCTCTGAGCTGCCGTTGTCTTCATCTGGAAGACGGGGCTCCTCCGAACAGGAAATAAAATGATGAATGGAATCACCGTACACAGTACTTGGCACACGGGCGATGCTATCATTTTCTAGTTCTGTCTCCCAGCAACCCAATCAGTTGGAGAGGCTTCTTGCATGATGCTGATACTTATAGGAAAGGTGGGTCAGAATACCCAGGCCTGAGGAGGCTTTGTTTGTCAGCTTTCTGGTCTCTGTGTGTCGGGGGGCCCTGGCTCAAGTCCACCATGCCCAGTGGCCCAGGTTGTGCACTGCACAACTCCACAGATCCTGGGGTGATTCAATATGGCAATACTGCCTGGATAACTGTAGTGTGGGGTTGGGGAGAGAAGAGACTCAGGAAAACCTTGTACCCCAACACGATGTGACATAATGTGACTCTTTTATTTGTATGTTCATTGACTTTCATGCTTCCCATGCTGACGGCTCTTGATGGCTTGTCCACCTGAATGTCGCTGTTTCTCCAGCACCTAGCACCTGCCCAGCGTGATGTAGCTGCTTGGGAAATATTTCTGGATTGAACGAAGTCGGGGTTCGTGTGCGGGGTGAAGATGGGTAAAGGGAAATTTACGAGCTACAGGCTAGCCCAGAGTTCTGGGCGGCCACGGGTGGACCACGTTCACTCTGCGTACTGCCCACCCCGGTTTCCCCACGGGAGGGTTGAAGAAGTCGGGGGTTTGGGGTGTGGGTCAGGCAGACTCTCAGAGACAACGCAGCTGCTGACCTGTGTCTGGCGGGGAGGGAGGCAGTGAAATGATGACCTTGCTTGCCACCTGCAGCTGAGGGAAGACCGCGTGGCCCCAAACTCAGGCCTGCAGTGCAGAAGTATATGTACAGTGGCTTCCAATTCAGGGCAAACAGAAACCCAATGTGGCTGGGAAGCAAAACCAGAGGGAACAGACCAGGCGACAGCGGCACCGGGTGGGGGGGTGTGGCGGGCTCTGCCTGCCTCTTTCTTTTTCTTCCAATTCCCAGATTTTCTCTAAAGGCCATGAACTACATCTATAATGATTAAAAAACAAACCTGGTTAGAACTGGGGGAAAGATCACAGAAATGGGTAGAAATGTATACACAGGTAAATTCGTTCTAATCTTACTCACTGGAGTAAGAAATGGAAACCAACCTGCAAGTCCAGCTCCTGGAGATGGTTTGACTCTCACACCATGGGCAGCTGTGCCAGTTGGGAGCGAGGTGGATTTGCCGGAGCTCAAGGTACTTAATAAACCCAGGCTTCTAAACAATACCCACGTACAAGACCGTTCTGATTATAAAGCAAATGTGCCCGTGGTGATAAAATCACACAATCAAAAGGGCAGAAAATGAACGTAAACTTAGCTCCGTGCCCAGCAGTCCGCTTGCTAACAGGTTTTGGCTGGGACTTCTCTTTTCTGAAGCATCCTCTGCACGCACAAGCACTTACTGGGGACCTTTGGTTGTGTGTGGGCACCTATGACTCCACTGCCGTTTCAAAGGGGGCTACATAGACGCAGAGCAAAAAAGTTGGCTTTAAAAAACAGTTGGCGTCGTTCTGCAGCGTAGAAGCTCCGAGTGCGCCACGACCCGCAATCCCCCTGCCCAGCAGGATCGGCCTGCCCCGCCAGCCCTTCTGAGCAGCTGCACCCCTATAGCTAGAACCTGAAACGGTCCAGCCATCCCTCTACAGGGGAATGGATAAATGAAGCACAGCATGGTCCACTGTGGGATGCCACACAGCTAAGAAAGATGAATGAATTGCAAGTCCATGGGGCCCCAGGAGCAAAACTCAAACGTAACACAGAGGGAGAAGGCAACGCGCAGAGCAGCTGACATCAAGAGGTGGGTCCAGGTTCAAACAAGGAAATTATTTTCACAAAAGTCAGAAGGGTGATTGTGTTGGGGAAAGGAGGCTGGCCTGGGGCTGCAGAGGCGCCAGAGGGAGGGTTCTTGGCGCTGGGTGTTGCTTCTGTGGGTCTTTGCCTTATAATTGTTAGTGAATCAGTTTCACAGATAAGCTCATTTCTGTCATATGATAGATTCCACATATAAGTGATATCATATGATACTTGTCTTTCTCTGACTGACTCCACTTATTATGATAATCTCTAGGTACATTCATGTTGCTGCAAATGACATCAGTTCATTCTTTTGTACAGCTAAGCAATATTCCACTGCATGTATGTACCACCTCTTCTTTATCCATTCCTCTGTAGATGGACACTGAGGTTCTTTCCAGGTTTTAGCTGTTGTAAATTGTGTTGCACTCCATGGAGTCGCAAAGAGTTGGACACGACTCAGCGACTGAACAAAAACCACAATGAACAATGGGGTATATGGTGAGGGAGGGATAAATTAGAAGTTTGGTATTAGCAGATACAAACTGCTATATATAAAATAGTTAAACAACAAGGCCCTACTGTATAGCAGTGAGAACTACATTCAATATCCTGTAATAAACCATGTTTTTCAGTTGCTAAGTCGTGTCTAACTTTTTGTGACCCCATGGACTGCAGCACGCCACATTTCCTTGTCGTCCACTATCTCCTGGAGTTTGCTCAAACCCATGTCTATTGAGTCAACGATGCCATCCAACCATCTCATCCTCAATCACCCCCTTCTCCTCCTGCCCTCAACCTTTCCCAGCATCAGGGTCTTTTCCTATGAGTCAGCTCTTCCCATCAGGTGACCAAAGTATTGGAGCTTCAGTTTCAGCATCAGTCCTTCTAATGAATATTCAGGATTGATTTCCTTTAGGATTGACTTTAGTTTGGATTTCCTTTAGTTTGATCTCCTTGCAGTCCAGGGGACTCTCAAAAGTCTTCTCCAGAACCACAGTTCAAAAGCATCAATTCTTTGGTGCTCAGCTTTCTTTATAGTCCAACTCTTACATCATAATAAACCATAATGAAAAATAATATGAAGAAGAATATATATACACACACACATATATATGTAGGACAGAATCACTTTGCCGTACATCAGAAACTAGCCCAACATTGTAAATCAACTACACGTCAATTTTAAAAGGTTTCTAGTGAAACTGCACTGTGTCTTTTATGTACTTTCTAGCATGTATGCTATTTTCCACAAAAACAAGAAGAAGAAAGCAAAAGGTCCCAAGGAGCGACCCCAGATAGTAGCAGGCTGACCTCTGGAAGGTGAAATGCTGGGTAATTTCCACTTTCATGTTAATAAAATCATAACCATCCCCTGACTGCTTGACATCTGTCATCTAATTTAATCCTCACAACAATTTTGAAACTAGCTTTTATTACCCGCCTTTCACACCTAGAGAACCCAAAGCCCAGCGAGGTGGATGATGTTACACGGTGAGGTGGGATTCCTGCTCCCATCCTGGGGGGCCAGGCACTTGGATGGCTTGACTTCAAAAATGACCATAGGTGACTTCTGTCAACACCGCCAGAGAAGCCGGCCAGGAGAAGGGCTGCCACGGCCCGGCCGGGCTGGGCTCCAGGTGGCTGGACCTGGGCTGCCCTGGCTGCCCTAGCCTGGGGCCAAATGGCGGGGCCGCCGAGGCTAGAGGAGTCCAGGGGCTGCTGCCTTCCTTGGTGCTACAAGCAGGTTGTAAAGCACTTTGGGGACCAATTGACACCAGGATAGGGAATTGCACCCTCGAGGTGGTTTGTGACCCCATAAATTGCCCCGAGGTGGGAGGCAGCTGGGAGCAATGTAGCCAGTTCACTGGGGGTTGTGACTCTGGAGGTGTGGCATTCCACAGGGCCGTGGCCCTCAGCTGGGCGAGACCCTGGAGCAAAGGTGGACGAGGACCAACCCCCCAGGGACAGGGCTGGGGTGCCTCCAGGCGCTGCAGGCCGCTAAGAGTGGGCTTGTGTGCCTACCAGGAGCCTCATGGGGGTCCTCCCGGATACCCAAGTCAAGGTGCCTTAGGTCCAGAGGTCAGAAGGGCCACACCAAGCACTCATGCCTTCCAGGTGTGGACAAGCCCACCGGGAGCATTGGCTATGTTACCGAAGAGGCACCTGGCCTGCCTGCTTGCATGCACAGAAACACCAGCACCACCCGATTCGGCGTCTGAGCACACGCTGTGTGCTGCCTCCCGGCCGTCCTGACATTTAAGGAATGGAGGGACCCTCACAAGCTCCTGTTTGGAAGGGGGAAGCTGAGGCCCAGAGAGCAAACCTGGATCACCAAGTCCAGCGGGCCTTGGGATCCAAGACTTCCTGATCCGAGCACAGGCGTTGCCCCCGCAAGCCTATAAGATGTTCTTGCAACTGAGAAAAAGGTGCCCCCGCTCTCTACTAGGCATCCAGCTTGGTGGGCCTGCCAGAGTCCAGGCTGGGAGAGCCTTTGTGCAGTGCGCGACCTGCACAACTGTACAAGGCAGGCCTGTCTGGGACTTGTGTGCAAGGGTGTGCACTCATGCGTGTGTGTGTGTGCGCGCGTGTGTGTGTGTGTGTGTGCGTGTGTGTGTGTGTGTGTGTGTGTGTGTGTGTAATGCATGTGTGCACTTCTCAGGACAGCCTACAGGGCACTTTCATCAGGTTCTCAGAGGGGGTTGTGACCTCATATGACAATGACCTCTGGAACACTGGGGGCTCCAGCGGCTTCTTGAGTCACCTAAGTTCAACAGGGCTTCCCCAGCCTGTGGTGCCAGGCCCGCCTGGGGTTTGGGAGACGGAGTGGCTGCAGATTGCCTGGGAGCTGGGATTTTTCTTCCCTATCTGTTGAAAGAACAATGCACTATCGTGTTGTATAACCCTCAGAGCAACACTGCAAGATCAGAGGTGCTGGCGTTACCTTCATTTTGGAGACCAGAGGCCAAGGCTTGGAGGGCTATGGCAGGTGCCCAGGTCCAAGTGGCAGGTGAGAGGTGGTGACTGCCTCATGTCGACGGCAGAGTCCAGGGTGGCTCAGGCCAGGGTGCATGTCCATCTGGGTCTCTGGACCCTGGAACCAGCACCTATACACACGCAAGAGGTCGTGGTGTCCGGATGAATGCTGGCCACAGCGTAAAGGCCAGAAGGCTCCAGCATGGGAGGCTCCCCCACATGCCGCCTCCCCGAGCGCTTCCTGCTCGGCTGTTTATACTCAGACCCTTGGGTCTGAATCACCAGGGTCAGGTTTAAGAGCTGAAGGTCAGAGGTTGCCCAGGCACCCATGCCAGGCCAGAGGGCTGACCTTTGTGTGACCAAATCGAAGGCTCCTGAGACCCAAACAGGGGCTTCAGACCCCTGGCCGCCATCTGAAATGCTGCTTGGGGGTTGATCCTAATCACCCCTAATTTAGGGGCCAAATGGCCAATTAAGGGACCGTTTGAGAGTCAGAGAAGCAGAAGATGAATGGAGGAGACAGATGAAGCGCAGCTGAAGCCCCGCGTCGGAGCTGGTCACAGGGCTCAGCCCGGGAGGGCGGGGGCCTCCTCTCCTGGCATCAGGGACCCTGGGGTCTGCTGTCCTCCCCACACCGTGGTTGCTGAGGCCCCAAAAGCCACCAGGGTCCCAGTGCCAGCATTTCCATGAGGCTCACTGCCAAGCGAGCCCCCTGCAGCCGCTGGACTCCGCTGTCCCCGCCCCTACCTGCTCACTGTCGTCTGAACGCCCGCCGGGGGCTTCCACCGCAGCCAGGGCCCTGCCATCTGGACGAAGCAGAGTCCCCTCCCCAGTGGAGCATCGGGTCTTTTGTGTGTGTGTCTGTGTCTGTGTCTGTGTAAGTGAGTGTGTGTATGAGAGAATCCGTGAATGTGGGTGTGTACAGTTGTGTAGGGCATGTACGTGTGGGTGTGCATGAGTGTGCAAGAGTGAATGTGACATTGTGAATGTATGTGCCTGTGTGTGTGTGAAACCCAGAAACACACAAGAAATACACAAGCAGTGGAAACATCAGACGGTACCACCCCCGAACTGAGTGTCTTCACACAACGGACTCTGCAGGAAATCCCGTGCCCAGGACCTGGGGACGCTGCGGCATCTGCTCACGTGGCCCCCTGGGCCCCCCAAGGTGGCTCGCATGCACAGGAGGCTAAGAAGTGCCTGCGGCCACTGTCACGACGGCGCCTGAGCCCGTCAGCCCCGCCCCCACCAGGCCCCTGTCCAGGGCCTTGGCCTCCCCAGCAAGGCCACCTTGTACCCCAGCCCCACGTCCCGGGCACTTAGGGCAGAGGAGTGGGCCTCACCTCTGGAGGGCCCCATGGGCATCTAGAAAAGATCCACCCGGGGAGGGTGCCCCACCCACAGCCAGGTTCTGGGGCCCCTGGTGCAGAAGGCTGGACAAGAGGGGGGATGAGCCCTAAGCAGCCGGGTCGCCCCGTCCAGGGAAGCCCGAAAGCCCAGGAGGGAAAGGCGCTGGGGAGTGGGGGTGAGGCGGGTGGGACGGTGGCCTCAGAAGAGCCTTAGCTTTGCTCTAAAGAGGGGTCCTGGGGGGCCAAGCTCAGGCGGGAATCCAGGGAGGCAGCGCAGGCGGATGGGGTGGGATTGGGGATCAGAGGTGGCGGTCAGCAAGCTGAGGGCTAAGAACGGGCCACTGTGTGTTCTGTCAGTGAGAGAGGCAGGGGCAGTGGAAGGAGGGGGTCCTGGGACTGGTTTGTGCTTAACACAGGGAGTCTGCTTCTCAGGATAGAGGAGAAACTGGGGGTGCAGGGGGAGGAGGCACAGATGGGTGAGGGGAGGGTCCAGGCCTGGGGATGTGTGGGTCTTCCAGCTGCTCACTGTTCCCCATGAACTAGCACTCACGGTTCCCAGGCGAGACTGAGGAGAGGAGGCCTGGTGGAAAGGCTCTTCTCCAAGGTTCTACGGACCAGACCTTGGGCTCAGAGAGGTTGGGTCACTTGCCCAAGGTCACACAGCAAGCACACACACGTGGATTGGATGTCACTCTCCCGGCTCCTGGCCCGGGGACGGTGCCTGGAGAGCTTGGGAATGGGGTCCGGAGGGATGAAGGCAGCCCCTGTGTCCCCCGGCCCCCCGGGCCCTCCTCACTGTGTCCTTGCTCCTGGCGGGACCTCCTCGCCACCCACTGTGGCAGGGATGCGGACAACCAGTCCTGGCCGTGGACCCTCCCACCACCGCCCAGCATCAACCAAGCGTGGAGGCAGGGACAGACTCCAACGCGGGAGTGGACGAGTCCAGAGGTGAGGGAGGTGTCCTGTGCCAGCTGCACTCACAGACGCCTCTGGCAGGTCCCCCCTGTATGTGCCAGGGGTCCTGGGGGCAGAAGCCACGCGGCGTTCACCGCACCTGGCCTGCCTGGTCTGGGTTCTGCACGCAGTGGGTGAGCACCGGGTGCTTCCTGAGGGAGTGGACCAACGGTGGGTGGACACGGAGGGGAAGGGCTTGGTGTTGATGGGGAGGGGCGGGTCCCGGCCCTGTCACTCTGCACCTCCTGTCCAGGGGGACCGGGGGTCCCCAGGACATGGGGCTTCTACTGCTAAGACGGGGATGCACTGGTCACCCTGTGACTCAGCCAGGGAGCCTCCGTCCTCTCCCCCCTGAACCAGGGATTAGAGCGGCTGCCACTCAGGGGTGAGCCTGTGAGCTTCCCATGTCCACAGAGAGCAGGAGACCCCGAGTCCCTCACGATCCAAATAGAAAGGACCCCTCAGTTAGTGATCCAACCCCTGCCCCGCAGACACACACTCCTGAGCCCCAGGTTAAGGCATTCCTGTGCCGGGAGTCCTCCAACCCTCCTTGCTGTCAGAGGTCTCAAGGCAACGGCCCACGAATGGCCTTCAGTCCTGGCGACTGGACGGGCCGGGGGCCAGGGCCCAGCGCCACAGGCCTGGGGGACTAGTGTGGCTCCCCCATCCCCACCTGTGGCTTTGTGGCCTCAGGGGGCCTTATCAGTTGCTCTGTAATTGAAAGTGATTTGTTTGGGCTGAAAATAATCTGTTTTGGAGGCTAACTTGATTATCTCCTGCAGGCGGGGCGGGTGGGGGGGGGGGTGGCGCTTGCTACCTGCCCCCCAGGCGGCTCACCATTACCATCCATTACCATAAAGCCCTTCTTCAAAGGCAGCCCCTCCCCCAGGCCAGCCCATTCGGGGCAGGGCTGAGGCAGCAAGGGCGGCAATAAACTTTCTGCTGTTAAATGATGGCCGAAGTGTCAGACACAGGTGAGGCCAGCGGGGCCCAGGCCTCTGTGTTTATCAGGCTGAGATGCCTGCTAATTGGGAACCTGGGTCTCTGAGAGGTTTTCCACTGTCCTGCCCATTCTCCACCACCAGATCCTACAGGCAGCACCCAGGTGACCGCCATCCCCATGTTAGGCTCCCAAAGTCCTTAGCAGGTCATTAGCAGGCTCCCAAAGTCCTTAGCAGGCTCCCAAAGTCCTTGGCAGATCCTCGGAAACAGTCTCCTGAATCTTCTCAACAACCCGAGAGGCAGAGTAATTTGTGCCCATTTCACAGATAAGGAAACTGAGGCTCAGAGAGATGAAAAGACCTGTCCAGGTCACCCAAGGAGGAACTGAACGATAACAGGATTGGAAGCTGGGCCTGAGCACCCACCACTCCATCACGAGACCGTGAAAACAAGGATACCCAGGTGTGGGCCCAGGGGTTTCAGTCGTGGGGTGTTTGTGGGACGCCTACTGAGGTCACTCAGGCCCATGGCTCACTCAGGCCAGATCTGATGGTTCCAGCACCTCACACAGACCTCTGGGTTCCAAAAGGAATCAGGTAGCAGAGGGCGAGAAGGTGGGCAGGGGGGCCTCCGTTAACCAGACATCCTGGGAGCGGCCAGGATCCGGAAGACGATGGTGTCGGGCACGGCAGGCAGGCATCTGGCGCTGCGAAGAGCTGCGTCTGTGTTGGGGGACAGTGGTGTTCAGGCCCTGCCAGCCAGTCCCCACCCCCTTCAAGGCTGGAAGCAGGGCGGGCATTGGGCGATCGTGTCGTGTGGCTTCTCCCAGCTTTTCTGGGAGAGACAGCCCATCTGCTGAGACATCCTGCAGAAGCTGGAAGCCCCAGGCTGTAATCCCTGTGCAAACATGAAAAATCCATCAGGAAAAGGGAAGTCAGGACAGTGGGCCCGCTTTCTGCCCCCCGCCCCGCCCCAGGGCCGCCCTCCACTACGGCAGCGGCTGTTTGGGTGGTGCCAGGCGGAAAAGAATAAGGATCTTTCACAGACGCCCTGGCCGGCTGCAAGCAGAGTGAAGGAATGTAGAAGACGGTGACCTTTTGCAGAAATTCTCCTTTCCTGGCTGCCCAAGTCTCTGCTGGCTTTTCCTGGGGCTTTTCCAAGGGATTTCCTTGGAACCTCTTCCTTCCCTCCAGATGAAACACCCGGGAAGCCGAGGCCTCTGTTTGGGGACTCCCGGGTGGGGGCTCACGTCAGGGATCCTCCCAGGTCTCCCCTCTTGAAGGAGAACCGAGCCAGCACCCAGCGCCAGCTTCTGCAGGGTGCAGCGGTCCTGCTGGCCAATGGCCAATACTCAGCTGTGCTGCCCACCTACCTCTTCCCACCAAAAGGAGCGTTCATGGACGGGGGAGATGGTTGGCAGTGCCAGCCAATGCTGGCGACATAAGAGACGTGGCTTCGACCCCTGGGTCGGGAAGATCCCCTGGAGGAAGGCGTGGCAACCCACTCCAGTATTCTTGCCTGGAGAATCCCATGGACAGAGGAGCCTGGCGGGCTGCAGTCCATGGGGTTGCAAAGAGTCAGAACGACTGAAGCTGCTTAGCACGTACACACACACGGGATGAAGAGGAGCCAAATATACTTAGAGGTGATGCCCGAGGCAAGACGAAGCACAGTTTCTCGGATTTCCTAAGCAAACTCTTGGGGTATTTACTGGACAGTGATGTTCTGGTGACCTCTTTCTATTAATATATGGCAGCCGCCCCAAAGCTTAAGGGCATAAAACACCCGCCATTTATTTGTTCACCATCCTGAAACCTGGGCAGAGCAGAGATGCTCGTGTTCCCTCTAGGAGGTGGCCTGTGCCACTCCGGTGGGTGCCTCCATCTGGGAGCTTCGTTGGGTCTGGAACTTCCAAGATGGCTGGATCCAGCGGGCAGGTACCCCCAAGGGCTGCACAAGCTGGGGGCCGCCAGGGCCCTGTTCCCTCACTGCACGGTCCTTCCAGGAGGGTGGGTGAGCCTTTTGCCAACGACTCTTTCAACTGGAAGAAAGGAAAAGAGGGTAGGGACCTGCTTCTTACTCACTGTGGCTCTTCTGCTCACGTTCTTTTGGCAAGAAGTGGTCCCAGGGTTCTATCTAGATCTAGCAGAGACTGGGAAATGTACTTGTGGGGAGATGGAAACTCACTAGCTACAACCCTCCCCTGAGTGATGCAGCAGTCAGGAAAGCCTCGATTATGCTGCAGTAACAAACATCCCCCAAATCGCAGCAGCTTGAAACAACAAATTTCAAGGCCTATGCCCTTCCAGGGTCAGCAGTGGATTATTTTTCTGTTGCTCAGAGAACCAGACTGATGGAGAGGCTCCCTCCCCGTGTGTCTTCACGGCTAAGGAGGCAGGGGCACTGTGAATCACTGGTTCTTAAAGCTCCTGCCCAGAGTGGCCGTTTATTGGTTAATGCAAGGCACCTAGTGACAGCCGGGTTCAAGTGTTACTAGGTTCCCAGAATGAGCTGCTCAGACACGACCACAGCAGGAGTCTGAATCTGCTTGGGTAGCGGGCTACTCCAGCAGTGAGCCCAGGAGCCAGCAGGCTCTAGGAAGACCAGTCGTCCGTGTCCTTGTCATCAGAGAGCCAGCCCTGACTGAGTCTCCAGTGTGGGAGGAGCCCCCAGAAGGTAAGCTGTCAGGAGCTGAAGACCCCAAAAGTGGATGACTGGAAGTCCCACCCAAGGCTCCTTTGGCTTCATCCTGAAAAGAAGGCCACCCCCAAGGAATGGAAGCTGGGGAGAGCATGGTTGGTTTTAAGAGGACACACTGGCCCGGAAGCCAGTGTCAAGGGTGAATCAGCTGTAAGTAAAGGAAAACTCAACCCAGTTATTTAGGGGAAGGAAAAAAATGGAAGGAGAAAGTTATTGATTCGTGCAACTAAGTAGATGGGGAATTCTGCCTTCGGTCTGGTTTGTTCCAGGAGTTCAAAGGGGATAATGAAGACCTTGCTTCTTTTCCTCCATCTCTTGGTTCTGCTTCCTCTAGGCTGGATTCAGGCCCGGATAATCACTTCTAGACGGCACCGACCCCAGTCCCAGAGGAGAGGATGAGAGCACCTCCCCAGGTCCTAGGCTTTTCCTGCTTGGACGAGCTTGGGCCATGTGCCATCTCTGATCCAATTGAGTGAATGGATGAATGAAGAGGCTCCTGTAGGCTGTAGGAAGGTAACAGTGGCCTTTCTGAGCGCAGCCCGGAGGCCTGGTGCTGTGCTAAATGCCGCCGGTCAGCTGTCTCGGTTAAGCCCCCAGAGCCCTCCCCAGTTTCCGATGAGGCTCAGAGAAGCCCCGTCACCTGCCAGAGGACACAGAGCATGCGGGGCAGAGCCACTCAGTCCCAAGCCCACATTCTCACTCCTCACCCACTGCCTCCACGGGAGCGCGACAGCTAAGAGCAGGCAAGGGGTGGGATTGACCCACCGGAGGATTAACCCCCAAGAGGACCTTAAAAATGCCTGTCCTTCGGGACTCTCAGAGACAGCTGATGGAAGTTTAAACCGGAACCACTGGTTTGGAAAAACGATCTGGCGTTATCTGATCCGGGCGAAGGTAAACACATCTTCCCATGCGATGACTCAGTCCCGAGGTGCCGGAGAGATCTGTGCACCACAGACAGCATTGCTGGGAAGAGAACACGACCTGAGTGTTACCCCTCCCGCCACCAGGAGGGCCGTTTGAATCCATGAGGACAGAACCTGCGATCCACAGAGCCGACCGTATGTGGCAAAGTTCATGACTGAGCAGATTCCGGCAGCATTTGTGGTCAGGTTCGTGTGTAAATCATGTGTGCGTGCACGGGGCACATGCCTTCATGTGCATGAACACATATGCGCCGGCATTCACAGTCCAGCAGGGCTGTGGTTTGGCCCCGGGCCGTGTCCCACACATTGCTGCTCAGACCTTCAGGCTGCCCCCTGCCCTGCAAGAATGCTTCTGTTCTCCCCTGCCCAGAGCTGATGCTCCTCAAATCCTCCTGCGGCAGGATCCCCAGGAGGGGGTGAGGCCCCTAGTCAGGGCTGCTGACTCGGGCCCTGGGCCAGCCATCTGCAATCAGGGGCTTTGTGACCCTATGAAATGGGGCGGAAAATGCCGGCCCTGTGTGTCTGCGTGGGGGAGATACAGCAAGACACGGCGGGGATCCAGACGTCAGATGACAGTCCAGCTGCCGGGTGTGTGGCCAGCTTAGCCTGCCGGCTCCTAGGGAGCTGGACTCCGGGGCAAATCTGGGAGAGTAAGCCACCTGTCGGTGTGGGATCCTGCCCGCCAGCTTCCCTGGGAACACCTGGTCTTCTTGCTCCGTGGTAGCCAGCCTCCAAGACCTCCTCTGGTGATCCGTCTCCTGGGGCTCTGCGCCCTCGCATAGACCGCTCCACGCTGCAGCAGGGTGCTCTGTGCGACCAGCAGAAGGCGGCAGAGGTGACGGGGTGTGACCTCCCTCCCAGGCATCACTGCTGCTGCCTCGCTCTTGGGGCACTTGCTCCCGGGCGGCTGGCTGCCCAGCTGCCTGGAAAGGTCCACGTGGGAGGAACTGAGGCCCTGTGCCAACAGCCGCGGGAGTGAACCACTGTGGAGGCTCATCTTCCAGCCCCAGCTAAGCCTTCCCGTGAGACTGTGGCCACAGTCGACTGCCTGACTCCGACATCATGAGAGGTCTTGAGCCAGAAACACCCAGCTACATTTCTCCCGTGTTCCCGATGCTGAGCTACCGTCTGAGATTATAACCACTCCTTGCTCTTTTCAGCCTCTACCTTTCCAGATGGTCTGCTGGCAGCAATAGATGATGACTATGCTTCCCTGGTGACCCATCGGTAAAAAATCTGCCTGCAATGCCGGAGCCCAAGGAGACAAGGGTTCGATCCCTGGATTGGGAAGATCCCCTGGAGAAGGGCACGGCAACCCACTCGTGGACAGAGGAGGCCGTCGTGCTGCAGTCCATGGGGTTGCAAAGAGTTGGACATGACCGAAGCGACTTAGCATGCACAGACACCCTTTTCCGTTTATCGAACACTCAGACATGAATGTTTTACTTTCTGCAATAGTTTAATCATCACAGAAATCCTGAAGGTGGATGTAATGCTCCCGATTGCATAGAAGAAGACACCGAGGTTCAGAGAGGAGCAGTGACTTGTCAAAGTTTGTGCCCTGGGCAGCGGCAGAAAGCCACACTTCTAAACCCAGATCGTGTGTGCATGCGTGCTCACTCAGTTGTGTTAGACTCTTTGCAACCCAAGACTGTAGCCTACCAGGCTCCTCTGTCTGTGAGACTTCTCAGGGAAGAATACTGGGGCAGGTTGCCATTTTCTACTTCCCGACCCAGGGATTGAACCCGCATCTCTTGCATCTCATGCGCTGCCAGGCTGATTCTTTACCACTGAGCCACCTGGGAAGCTCCGTATTGTCAACTCTAAAACCTCTTTCTCTTAAGCTCTGCGCCTTCCTTCCTCACTTGCTTTGGAAGCAGAGGTCACTGCCGGAAGTCAGGCCCAGGTTTCTGTCGGGACATTTCAGTTGCACAGAGAACTTTTTAAAATTTTATTTATTTATTTTGGCCGTACTGGGTCTTTGTTGCTGCACGTGGGCGTTCTCTAGCTTCAGCGGGAGGGACCTGCTCTCTAGTCGCGGCGCGCGGGCCTCTCACTGAGGCGGCTTCTCTTGCTGCAGTGAACAGGCTCTTGGGTGCCTGGGTTCAGTAGCTGTGGCACACAGGCTTAGTGGCCCCGTGGCATGTGGGATCTTCCCGGGTCAGGGATCAAACCCATGTCCCCTTTGCAGGCGGATTCTTAACCCCTGGACCACCATAGAAACCCCCAGAGAATTCTCTAGAGTAACAGCTACAAAAACAACTAGAATTTGTTCTTTTTTCCCCAGGGCTGCTATAACAAACTGTTGCAAACTTAGAGGCTTCAAAGCCCAGAAACGTACTCTCTCAGTTTGGGAGGGCAGAGTCTGGAATCAAGGTGTCGGCAGCGCCGCCCTCCCACTGGAGGTTTTGGGCAAGAACGCGTCCTGCCTCCTCCAGCTTCTGGGGCTGCAGGTGCTCCTGGGCTGGCGGCCACGTCCCTCCAGCCGCTGTCTCCTCCTCACACGGCCTCCTCATCCGTGCGTCTGTCTTCTCCTCTTTTGTCTCTTGGTCGTTGGATTCAGGGCTCCTCCAAACCAGCATCTTGGTCCTTACCTGAGTTACCTCTACAGAGACCCTCTTCCAAATAAGGTCATGTTTGGAATCCAGAAAAATGATACAAATAAATCTCTTTTACAAAACAGAAGTGTACTCCCAGGTATAGAAAACAAGCTTACAGCTACTAAAAGGGAAAGAGGGAGAGGAATAAATTGGAATTAACAGACACTATATGTACAAAATAGGTAAACAGCAAAGATCTAAGCACAGGGGACGATATTCACTATCTTGTAATAACCTGTAACGGAAAAGAATATGAAGAAGAATATATGTATATATATAATACACCTACGAATCACTTTGCTATATACCTGAATCATTAAAAATCAACTATACCTCATTTTTTTTATCAGCTGCACTGCCCTGCACATGGAATCTAGTTCCCCAACCAGGGATCAAACTTGTACCCCTAGCGTTCGAAGTGCAGAATCTTAACCACTGGACCACCATGGAAGCCCATATACTTCAATTACAGAAAGAAAACGTCCCAGGTGGGCAGGAATTTCGGCAGAGGGGGCATCATTCAACCCACTTCACACTTGCTTGCTGTTTTGTTATTTATAAGATCCCAGCACGGCTCAGCGAACCTGAAGGTGGGTTTCCGTATTATTTGACACTGAGAGTCGTAAGGGGCTTCCCTGGTGGTTCAGTGGTAAAGAATTCCCCTGCAATGCAGGAGACCCGGGTTTGATCCCTGGGTTGGGAAGATCCCCTGGAGAAGGGAAGGGCTGCCCACTGAAGTATTCTTGCCTGTAAGACTGGCTCAGCTCGGGGATGGGCCTCAGGCCTCCCAGCCAGCTGGGGGTGGAGGCGGGGATCCATCCACACAGGTGAGTCCGGCAGCCTGTGTGCTCCGGGTCCACGCCGCGGCCCGGCAGGGTCCTGGCCTTCCCTGGCCTTGCAGGAGCTGGCACTGCAGGTGGCTGCCGGGGGGCCGCTCCAGGTGGGCTTGGCGGCCACCAGAACCTGGTAATGATCGGGGAGCTCTCCTCGCAGAGCTCCCTAATGGTCCATTAAAGGCAAGTTGGGACCTCATGATTACAGGGAAAGTTCGGCGGGCTTCCTCTTTGAAATACACAAAGGCTGCTCAGGTGATGGCTTGAGTTGCGGCGTTTGAAGTGGCCGTCCTCCTAAGGAACATCTGGTAGGCTGGGCCGCCCGCACTACAAACACGCCGGGCACAGCTGGCCCTCAAAGGCTGCCCGGGCCAAACACGGGGGCCAGGTTCTGCTTTTTTCTTTGGTTTTGACTCGCCCCAAACTCTCGGCTGCTCACTTGTGCCTTGCTTTGGTGGGTGGGTGGGTGGGTAAGGAGGGGGGGGGTTCTTTCTTTTTATTTTTCCCTGAGCTGAACTTCAGAGAATATTAACACCAAAGAACCCAGGGTTGCCTCATTAATTCAGGATTAGTGTCGAGCCCAGCGATTATTGTGGATTCTCAACAACAGCTAGAAGAACTCACACAGTCAAGACCAGAGGACTGCCCTAATCAGAGCCCCATCGCAGGAGTCTAGGCAGTATTTTAGGAATCAGCAAAGTCCCCTTTTATTTAATCATCCATGCATTCAACAAATAGTTATGAAGTGCCTACTATGTGCCAGGTAGTGGGAACAGCAAGTGCAAAGGCCCTGGGGCAGAGAGAGCTTGGAGCATTGGAGAGCCAGCCGGAAAGGGCAGTGAGCTGGAGGGTGGTGAGCAAAGGGGTGCAGGCAGAATGAGGGGTCCATGACATAGGGTCCACGGCAGAGCCCCATCCCCCAGGGCACATGGGTCTTCACTGCGCCCCAGTGGAGTCTGAGGCACCAGAGGAGTGACTTAGATTTTACACGCATTTCCTGTGTCTACTTTCTGATGTCTTTCCCAGAAAGCACCGTTGAATAGGGAGCTCCAAGCAGGGCCCACATCTGACTCTTGTCCCAACCCAGCATGCAGCCTTGGGCCTGGCACAGTGGTGACTCAGCACTTGTCAGCTTACCAGCTCAGTCAAGTCCACCGCCAGGGAGCAAGGTGCCAGCGACAGACCCAGGAGCCTTCTCCACGATTGTTAGGGGAAGGGGATGTGGCTGGTTTGAAGAAGATTAATCCTTTCTGAGGGGGGTGGGCCCGTCTGCAGCAACGCAGAGAGCATCGCCTGTCAGCCCTGGCTGCTACGGACCAGCACTCTGTAGCCACCGAGGAGCTCGGAGAGCTGCAGGGTGCTCGGAGGGGACGGAGCCTGGTACAGAGGGGCAGAAGCACCCCTGGCATCCTCTCGTCTCTCCTTTCAGCATCCCTGCCTCATCCAGTCTCCGGGGCTTCCCAGGCCCTCACGAGGAACCTGAGCAGATACACAGCGAGTATTGGATCCAACGGCAGCTTCAATGAAAGAGTGTTCGAATGAGTGAACACTGGTCCACAGAGGAACGCCGTCTGTCTTCCCCGGCCCCTCCAAATCCCTCCTTGGCTTCCGGCCCTCCTGGGCAGGAAGGGCCGATGGCTGGGTGATGTGTAGCCCGCTTGGACCAGGGAGGGGGCCCGTGATGAGTCTGCACATCTGTGACCTGTGAAGGGCTGGAAGGATTTCCAAGAAACCTTTTTTCTTAAAGTCTGTTTGTTTATTTATTTTTGACCGTCCTGGGTTTTCATTGCTGCGTGGGCTTTTTCTCTAGTCACAGAGAGCCGGGACTACTCCCTAGCTGTGGAGCGTGAGTTGCTTCTTGCTGTGACTTCTCTTGTTGCCGAGCACAGGCTGCAGGGCCCTCAGGCTTCAGAAGCCGCGGCCTGTGGGCTCAATGGTTGCGGCTCCCCGGCTCCAGAGCACAGGCTCAGTAGCTGTGGAGCACACGGGCTTAGCTGCTTTGCGGCCTGTGGGATCTTCCCGGATCAGGGATCAAACCTGTGTCTCCTGCATTGGCAAGTGAATTCTTCACCACGGAGCCGCCAGGGAAGCTCTCCGAGAAATCTTGGTACTTTCTTCTTTTTCCATCTCTGCAATGTTTTCTGGTTCCAAGAGTTTGCCATGGACATTTTAGAAATAATCGAGGACAGAGGTGCCCACACAGACACCCACGCACAGTGCTTTTATGATTCCCCTACCCAGAGAAGGGCAGCTTGAGTCTCTGGGCCTCTATCATTCCAGAATTTCTGTGCATAATCACATCTATTTATATTTTCCAAACACCTTTCTGTTCAAACTGTTGCTGACCTGCTCTTTGCATTTAAGGTCTGGGGAGCAAATTTCTGTGGCTTTTTTTTTTTTTTTGGCCACACCACGAAGCATACGGGATCTTGTTCCCTGACCAGGGATCGAACCATGCCCCCTGCATTGGCAGTGTGGAGTCTTAACCTATGGACCACCAGGGAAGTCCCCATTTCTGCATCCTTTAAATGGCACAGAAGGTCAATTCAGTGTGATTCTCTGCGCCCTTCCGGGAGGCACTGAGCTTGCATCCTTCTCCGAGTGTAAGTTTTTCTGATTGTGGAGAATACAGGTAGCACGAGATGGATCATTTCAACCGTTTTGAAGTGTGTGATCCCGATGCATTGCGTCCATTCAGAGTGTGTGTGAGCACCACCCCCGTCTAGTTCCAGAACACCCTCGTCCCCCAAGGAGTCAACAACCCTGCCCCGTGAGCAGTCAGCCCCATCCGCCCCTTGCTCAGCCCCTGCAGCCACCTGTCCGCTCTCTGCCCCTGGGGACTGACCTGCTCTGAAAGTGCCATAGACAGGGAATCCTGTCCCGTGTGGCCTTTTGGGTCTGGCTTCTCCACGTGGAGAAAGTCTTCAAGGTCCATCCTTGCTGCTGCCTGTGTCCGTGCTTCCCTCCTTTTGATGGCTGAGTAATATTCCACTCAATGGATGGACCAGATTTTGTTTCTCCATCCATCATTTGGGCGCATGGGCTCTTTCTAGCTTTTAATCACTGTGAATAATGCTGGCTGAGCATCTGTGTGCAAGTTTTTGTGTGGACATGGGTTTTCATTTCTTATTTTTCATTTTGTATCCCCGAGAGTGGAATTGCTGGGTCATGGGGTGTTTCTACTTTTAACTCTCTGGGGAACCACCAGGATGTTCTCCACAGAGTTTGCTGGTTGCACAATCCCTCCAGCGAAAGTGCAGCAGCTTCAGTGCTCCACGTGATCCCCGAGATCCCAGGCCTCAGAGGCTGAGTCGCAGGTGGGTGCGTGGGAGCAGCTGATTTCATGCTCTGCAGAAAGGCTCAGTCCCCGTAGGTCCTCTGGGTGGGAGGCACCTTGAGGGGATGGACGGCCCTGGGCGACCTTGCACATCTGCCCCTCTGGGGGACCTCATTTCAGCCTCTGGGCTGGCGCTCTGCATACAGAGGCTGCCCCAAGAATCAGCACTTCTAGGGGGAGAACCTGGGAGGTCAGGGCTGCAGCAGGCAGCCCATGCCCTTGGACTGGAGGCAGGGAGGCTGGCCTCATCAGGGACCCTGAAACGGGGCGGGGAGAGGGCCCTCTGCATCCAGGTTCTTCCTGGGCAAGCCCTGGTCATGCCCAGGGCCCCCTTTCCATAAATCGCTGGTGTGGAGGCTGGGAGGGGGCCTTACCCCTCTGGATGGGTTGAGGTGGGGGGACTGGAGCCGCTGGCCTCCAGGAGGAGACGTGTGAGTCTTTTGCCAGAGTTTACTCAGCACCGCCCTAGGAGGCTGGGCTGGGGTCTTGAGGAAATAGAGGAAGAAGGTGAGTCTGGTGTCTTCCAGACAGTGAGCGAGGTTCTTATAGGCGGGAAGATGCTTCCAGAGCACTGGGGGACATAAGCCCTTGTGATGGGGTGTGGGCAGGTCAGGAGCCGGGAAGCGAGCCTGTGTTTGGGGTTAGGATGTGGCCGACCCCCAAGGACTGCTGGGATGAGGAAGTACAAGTGATGACACACCCAGACGGGGGGTCCTCAATTCCCAGGAGCCAGGGGAGCCAGCCCGAGTCTGTGGTCAGGATGCGACCCCCAAGGACCCCTGGGATGAGGAAATACATGTGATGACACGCCCGGGGTGGGGGGTGGTCCTGAGCTCCCAGGAGCCAGGCCTGGAGCCCTCAGGTCAGCACTGATTATGGAGGGGCGAGGCCAGCCCCCCTGGGGGCCCTCTGGACGGACAAGGGGCAGGGCAGAGGCCTGGAGGCGGCCCGGACCCGAACGGAAGAGTGGGCTGGCTGGGCCGCGTGCAGTGCCTGGAACGCCGGTCGAAGGCAGGCGTCCCCAGCCCCTGAGCGGGACATCACAGCCCTCGGTTTGCCCTGAGGACGGCCTGTCCCAGGGGCTGCGATGCCCGAGGTGGTGCCCGGCGGGCTGGCCTCACCTCAGCGCAGGCGGGTCGGTGCCAGGGCCCAGATGACCTTGGCCACGGCCTCCCTTCTCCTTTCGTGGCTGTCGCTCCCACCTGGGCCCGAGAGGGTGACTGGAGGCTTTGTACTTCAATAGACCCTTTCATCTGCAGCCCTTGGAGGCCTCTGCAAGCCTGGCTTAATTAAGGCTCCCAGCATCCCGGCCTCCTAAATGCTGTTTTGCAGTTGGATGGCGTACAGAACAGAGGGATTAAGTGATTTGTCCAAGATTGCACAGCAGAGCTGGCAGACTCCCCTCCCCAGGGCCCTCCCGGGCTCGGCCTGCGCCTGCCTCCTCTCTCCTCTTGTTGGGTCTCGTCCCGCTGGGCCCCAAGGGCTCAGCTGATGGCCCCTGAAAATCCACACTGTCCCCTGCTTGCCAGCAACCAGCCCACGGGTGAGCCAGGCAGAGGACTTTTCCCGGATGGGGTGGCCGAAGGCGCGGGTGGCTCTCTGGGCCTGGAATCTGCTCCCACAGGGCCTGCCAGGTCCCGCAGGGCTGCTGCTGGCCGGGGACCTCTGGGCGCTGGACACAGCAGGGGTGAGGGGGCCGGGCAGAGCGGCAGGGCTGCGGGGAGGGGAAATTCTTGACGTTCTTTCTTTGGGTCTGTGAGCTCATGAGCAAGTGTGGTGGGTGCATTTCATAGACCGGAAAATAAATCATTCATTGAAAAGGAGAAAAACAAATGCATTTCCAATCTGAAGGGTCAGCGGCCATTGAAGTCAAGGACAGGGAGGCGGCCTGGCTGTCTCCACGGGCTGGGCCGGCGTGGTATTTGCAAAGAACAAGCTCCCTGCGCCTCCCACCTCCCAGCTCTCTCTGGTCCCGGCCGCGGACCTGCCGCCTCGGTGGCTTCAAGGGCCTCCAGGCCAGTCTCTGCTTCCCGTTCCACCACGGTCTGTCCCCAGCCCAACAGCCAGAGCGACCTGCTTACAGAACAAGTCACACCGGGCTCCTGCTCTGCTCCAAATGTCCATTGGCTCCCACTTCACTCCAAGCGGACACTCTCGTCCGCCTCTGCCCTCTGCGCCCTCAACACTGGGCATCTTCGTCCCCACTGCGCCCTCGGCCTGGCACAGCCCCACCTGCTGCTCAAAGGCCTTTCTTCCCCCAACAAGTTCTTTCCCACCACTTGAATTTAAATCGCAACCCCTGCCCCCAGTCCCGTGTATGCACCAGCATTCCCAACACCCCTTTCTCCTAGGATGCTCTGTTATTTTCTAATTTTCTTTACTTTATTAATCACCACCATGAAAAATGCCCCCCTCTCCTAGCCTCTCCTCACTTCAAAGCAAAGTTCCGAAATTACAGAAGAAAAACTCGGCGTAATAGTGGGGGACCCCAAGAGGGTGTCCTCAGTGGAGAGGTTTACGGGGAGGAGAGATTCCATCAGGAGAGTTGGTGAGAGCCTTTCCTTCCCCAGATGCAGAGAAAGACCCCACACTGTGAGGCTGACTCCTGGGGAGGTTCCTGTCTTTTTCGGGAGAAGCACAATCAAGTCTTGGGAAAATGAAAAGCGATAAATTTGGAGTTCTTGTGAGCAGTTTTCACTGCACACACTCAGTTACAGTGGGCTGTAACCCACCAGGCTCCTCTGTCCATGGGATTTCCCAGGCAGAAATACTGGAGTGGGTTGCCCGTTCCTCCTCCGGGGATCTTCCCAACCCAGGGATCTAACCTGGGTTTCCTGCATTGCAGGCAGACTCTTCACCTTCTGAGCCACCAGGGAATTTCACTAGAATAGTACCTGGCGTTCCACGGGCAGCAGGAAATGCTTGCTTGATCCTGGGTGCCCTGTGTTTCCTTGGAGGAGGGGGCAGCCAGCCTGAAGCCAGGGTCTTTAGTGTGTTTTGTTCAGAGTCAGCAGTGGGGCATTTTGCTCAGAATCACAAATCTGGGAGGTCCCCAGGGATGGGAGAGAGAGTCAGGGCTGGAGTCTGACCCGAACACCCTGGGCAGTCCAGACCACCCAGAGCCTCATTCTCTGGGCGAGGCAGGGTTGACTGCCGACCTGCCTCCCTCTTCACCAGATTTGAAGGGCAGGAGACAGTGGTTCTGCCAAAGAGGAGACTGCAGAAGACAAGAGGCCAGAGGGGTGGGAGTTAGCAGGGGTTTTGAGCAAAGGTCCTCTATGGCTGTACCTAGGTCATCCTGGGGGAAAAGGGGCAGAGAGGTCCTAGCCCTCAGGACCTCCCTGGGAAGCATCAGACATCTGTGATCCCGGGTGCCCGCAGCACGGCCCCCCGAGAAACGTGAATTTCTCCCAAGCTGCAGTGACCCATAAAGTGACTTAAGGCCCAGCCCCTAGATCAGGACCACCTAGAAGTGGGACCCCAACAATTCAGGCCAACCCAAAGCTTAGGTTTCACTCTGCCCTTCCTGCCCTGGTCTTGCAGATCAGTCACCCTGTAAGATCTGCCCTGGAAAGAGAACTACAGAAGTGTCCCCAAGGCCCCAGAAAAAAGAACTGGGCATTAGAATGACCAGACTTCACAGGTAAGAACAAGACACCCAGTTCAATTTGAATTTCAGGTACATATCAAATACTTTGTTAGTATAAGCATCTTCCAAATTCAGTATGACTATGGCCCATGGAAACAGTGAGAGACTTTATTTTTTTTTGGGGGGGGGGCTCCCAAATCACTACAGGTGGTGACTGCAGCCATGAAATTAAAAGACATTTACCCCTTGGAAGAAAAGCTATGGTCAACCTAGACAGCATATTAAAAAGCAGAGACATTACTTTGCCAGCAAAGGTCCGTCTAGTTAAAGCTACGGTTTTTCCAGTAGTCACGTATGAATGTGAGAGTTGGACTATAAAGAAAGCTGAGCACCAAAGAATTGATTATTTTGAACTGTGGTATTGGAGAAGATTCTTGAGAGTCCCTTGGACTGCAAGGAGATCCAACCAGTTCATCCTAAAGGAGATCAGTCCTGAGTGTTCACTGGAAGAACTGATGCTGAAACTGAAACTCCAATACTTTGGCCACCTGATGTGAAGAACTGACTCATTGGAAAAGACCCTCATGCCGGGAAATATTGAAGGCAGGGGGAGAAGGGGACGGCAGAGGATGAGATGGTTGGATGACATCACCGACTCGATGAACATGAGTTTGAGCAAGCTCTGGAAGTTGGTGATGCACAGGGAAGCCTGGTATGCTGCAGTCCATGGGATCACAAAGAATCGGACACGACTGAGTGACTGAACTGAACTGAACTCATGGCTCATGCACCAAAACGTTTATTGCTTACTTGAAACCCAAATTTAACTGGGCACCCTGGATTGTATCTAACAATCCAGAGGTCCCTGCCTCAGAGGGGGCAGTACATGAAAGTCCTGGGGTAGGAGATAGAGGCCCTGGAATTCTAAGATTTTCAAGGTCAGAAGCAGAAGAAGAAACAAGTAAGATTCATTCTACAGATGAGGAAACCAAGGCCTTGGGAGATGGGCTGACTGGCTGGCACTGAACCCAGGTGCTCAGCCTCCCTGCTCTGTGCACACACCCACTGCTTGGAGTGAGTGTGGACCAAGGTTTAGCATGAATGGGGCCAGAGTTGGGGGCCGCAGCAGCCCCCGGGAGCCCAGCGGGCTCGTCTCCCACACCAGCAGGGTGAGAGTTCCCCGGGAGAGGGACCACCTGGCCCGGCCACCCCTCTGCCTGGCGCTGTGTGTCTGCCCAGCCTCGGCTCCTGGTCCCCGAGCCAGCCTTTAGGATCTGGTGCCCCTCACCCCTGCTGCCCCCAGCTTGTCAAGGCCCCAGCCTCTGGGGACCCCAAGAGGCCTGGTGTTTGCACATGAATAGGTGGAGATTTCCTGAGGTCATCTTTCCCCCAGAAATGCACATTTCTCACCAAAAGGCTCCAAGTCTTGGGCAATGCAGCAAGTGGCCGCTGATCCTGTCCCCAGGGGTCTGACTGGCTCAACGCAGGAGTCTGCGGGAGCCAGGACCGAGATTCCCCAGCGTTCCCCAGGGCCCTGCCTGGGAGCCGATTTTCAGGGCTGGGGGTGAACCACAGCCTACAGAGTGACGCTTCTCTATTTGTGCTCATTCCTTCACTCATCAAACAGTGGGTCCTGTCCCTGCCCATTGCTGGGCACTCTTCCAGATGCTGGGGGTGCAAGGACCTGCTCTCACGACACATAACACAGGTGAACATCATGGTTTGGGTTGTTAATATGGCCTGGGGGCTGCTGGGGAGCGTCCAGAAGGCTGCTCCAGCTGGAGTCAGGGGAGATGGCATTCAGATGTAGACGAACCATCTGTGAAGATAGGGGACATGACGACCCCAGGCTAAGGGAGCAAGTGCAAAGGCCCTGGGGCTGGATGGTATGGAGTGCTGCAGGAAGCTGAGGCTGGGAGATGGCAGGAACCTTGAGGGCTGGGTGAAGCTAGCTGGCCGGTTCTGTCTTTCTCCATGTTACATCTCTGCCCCGAGGGCACACGCGATGGACTTGCTCCTCTGTCTAGGCCAGGGCGTTGGATGGGGCCAGCCAGACAGCCATCTAGCTCCCTCTTCATCCAGAGCCGAGGAGAGTGGCTCCTGGTCCAGCCAGGCTGGCCGAGGTGGGGTTGGGCTTTTGCCTCCCGATCTGAGTAGGAATGAAAGGTGACCCCCAAGGAGACATGTCCAAGTCCTCACCCCCAGGGCCTGTGGGTTAGTCACTTGGTCGAGTCTGATTCTTTGCAACCCCATGGACTGTAGCCAACCAGGCTCCTCTGTCCATGGGACTCTCCAGGCAAGAGTATTGGAGTGGGTTGCTATTCCGTTCTCCAGGGGATCTTCCTGACCCAGGAATCAAGTCCAGGTCTCCCACATTATAGGCAGTTTCTTTACCATCTGAGCTACCAGGGAAGACCTGTAAATGGGACCTTAATTGGAAATAGGGTCTTTGCAGATGTAACTAAGGTAAGGATCTCAAGATGAGATCGTCCTGGACTTAGAGTGGACCCTAAACCCAATGACAGGTGTCCTTATAAGAGGAGAGAAAGGGGAACCAGAAGCAAGACAGAGGGGAGAAGCCCAGGTGACAATGAAGACAGAGGCTGGAGGAATAGAGCCACGCACACCCAGGAACACAGGGAGCCCCCGGGAGCTAATGGAGGCGGGAAGGACACTAATTTCAGGGAGAGGAAATAAGCGACATCGTCTGAAGCTATTTGGTATGTCACCACTTGCTGCAGCAGGCCGGGGACTCTCAAATGCCTGCCTTTGACCTCATCACTGGACAGGGGGCTCAGACACCTGTGAGCCTTCTTATCTTTTCTGCCTGGACAGTCTCTTGAGTCCCTCACTGGGGAGAAGGGGTTACAGGAAGTTTAAGTGTTAAAGAGATTTGGGGGTGGAAGGGACCCCCTACCACCAGCCTGGCAGGTAACTGTAGGCTGTCTTGCCTACCCATGAAGTGAGGCACCATAGTACCCCCTCGCAGGGTCTGCCTCTCCAGAAGACCCCAAAGCAAGGATTTCAGCAAAGCTTCAGAGCTCTGGAGATGGCGGGACTGGGCTCCAGTCCTCCTGGGCAGCACCCCGGGAAGGTGACTGGGGGCCGTTTGGGTTCATTAACATTTTCTGGCGACAAACGCGACCTTAATCACATTAGCTCTGAAGTACAAATCAGGCCCGGCCCCCGAGCTGGTTTCAAAGACTCTGGGGGCTCGGCCGGTTCTGGGTTTTTCTCCAGGCACTGTCTGCTCCTGTCTTGAAATCCACAGCCTCCTGGGTGGTGTCAAGGAGCTGGGAAGAGGTCAGGGGGCTCCCCCAGGAAGTGTGAGTGTGCCTGGGGGGGCACGGGCCAGACCAGTCGGGGAGAGAGACAATCTGCCCAGCCGGGGTGCGGCTGGGAGCTGGTGGCCTGGCCCCGGAGCCTGGGCTCCCCCATCTGGATCTGGGTTCCGCCCTTGGTGGGGACTCATGTGCCCTTCCTCTCAACCTGGGACTTGCAGGTGTATCCGTGATGATGAGGGAAGATGGCTCACCTGTGTGTCTGGTGACTGGCAAGAGGAGGAGGCATAATTGGGCTGTTTGTCTGTTTCTTCCAGCAGACACCCTGTTGGGCCTCTTCGTGGTGAGAACACAAGATTCCCACGGGCAGTAAGAGAAAGCAAGCTCCAAAGCCCAGGCAGCATTCAAGCTTCGTCTGACATCACGTTAACCAACCGTCCCATTGACCAGTGCAGGTCACGCAGCCAAGCCCAGGTTCAAGCAGAGATAGAGTCCACCGTTTAATGAGGAAACTGCAAAGGTACAGTCCAGGGGCAGATTCTACAGGGCTGGGAAGAATCTGGGGCTACTCCATCTACCAGGGTTGCTTTGCTGGTTTTCTTCTTTTTCAGTTTCCAGGGTGTGGAAATTCTAAAATTCATCTTGCTGCTGCTGCTGCTGCTAAGTCGCTTCAGTCGCGTCCAACTCTGTGCAACCCCATAGACGGCAGCCCACCAGGCTCCCCCGTCCCTGGGATTCTCCAGGCAAGAACACTGGAGTGGGTTGCCATTTCCTTCTCCAATGCGTGAAAGTGAAAAGTGAAAAGTGAAAGTGAAGTCGCTCAGTCGTATCCGACTCTTCGCGACCCCATGGACTGCAGTCTACCAGGCTCCTCCTTCCATGGGATTTTCCAAGCAAGAGTACTGGAGTGGGTTGCCATTGCCTTCTCCAAAATTCATCTTAGATTCATTTAATTATTATCTTATAACATTATACTTTTCTTGGAGTTGTTGTTGTTCAGTCACTCTTGTCCAACTCTTTCTGATGCCTTGGGCTACAGCACACCAGGCTTCTCTGTCCTTCATCATCCCTCAGAGTTTGCTCAGACTCATGTCCTATAAGTCAGTGATGCCATCCAACCATCTCATCCTCTGTCGTCCCCTTCTCCTCCTGCCTTCAATCTTTCCCAGCATCAGGGTCTTTTCCAATGAGTTGACTCTTTGCATCAGGTAGCCAAATTATTGGTCCTTCAGCTTCAGCATCAGTCCTTCCACTGAATATTCAGGATTGATTTCCTTTAGGATTGACTGATTTGATCTCCTTGCAGTCCAAGGAACTCTCAAGAGTCTTCTCCAACACCACAGTTCAAAAACATCAAGTTTTTGGCATTCAGTCTTGTTTATGATCCAACTCTCACATCCATACATGACCTCTGAAAAAACCATAGCTTTGACTAGGCAGACCTTTGTTAGCAAAGTGATGTCTCTGCTTTTTAATATACTGTCTACATTTGTCACAGCTTCTCTTCCAAGGAGCAAGTGTCTTTTAATTTCATGACTGTAGTCACCGTCCACAGTGATTTTGGAGCCCAAGAAAATAAAGTCTGTTGATGTTTCCATTTTCCCCCCATCTCTTTGCCATGAAGTGATGCGACTGGATGCCATGATTTTAGTTTTCTGAATGTTGAGCTTTAAGTCAACTTTTTCACTCTCCTCTTTCACTTTCATCAAGAGGCTCTTTGGTTCTTCTTCACTTTCTGCCATTAAGGTGGTGTCATCTGCATATCTGAGGTTATCGATATTTCTCCTATCAATCTTGATTCCAGCTTGAGCTCCACCCAGCAAAACAAACTGAGTTGATTTAAAGAAAAAGATGAAGTAAAAAAGCCAAAAGGTAAAAAAAAAAAAAGATTAAGTAAATAAACCAACAGATTATGCAGAAATGGCACCATAAGTCTAGGTGATTATTTACCTTAGTAAATAGTCTCATTTATTCTGTTTCAAAGATCTGTTCTTAACTACATGTAACCACCTCCAGTCCAGCTATCATCAGACGTCACATATAATTCAGTTATTCACTCAACAAGCTCAGCTGGCAAAGAATCCACCTGCAATTCAGGAGACCCCAGTTCGATTCCTGGATTGGGAAGATCTTTATTTCCAAAATCCATCTATTGAACACTTAAAACCCATTTGAAAAAGCAGTTGTTCTGTGGGCTTTCATTGCATCCCTTCAAGAGATGTCCTTTTTATTTGGGGTCAGTTTCCAGTTGCATCTCCATCACACACTGGCTGGGCCTTCCTACCCAGGCAGCCAAGGCCCGTTGGACACACTCACTTTTCTGTGCCGGCTTGTGACTCCACCTTCCCCCAGCTCTTACCTGCTCAGCTGAACAGTGGAGGGTGATGGCGGCCATGGAGGGCCCAGAGGTACCTTCCTGAGGGCAGGAGAGGCAGGAGAGCAGAAGAGAAGGGGGCCAACCATCCTCTCTCGGCTGACTCTGTGGAAAGTCAGCTCCTGGACCCCTGGGACAAGTGGCAGCCCTCTGCCAGGTCCTGGGGTCGGAAACAATTCTCCCTGCAAAGTGGCCCCCTCCTGGGGCCCAGGGCTCAGAAGGGACTGCGTGCCATCCAGGAGACCCATCAAGAAACATTGGCCCTTGATCCTAGAGTTCCCTCAGAGCCCAGGGAAATCCTGGATTCTCCCAGAAGCCTTCAAGGCCAAGCAAGCAGTGTTCTCTACCCCTGGTCTCCGCTCCCTTCCCAGCACCAAGGAAGCAAAATGCCCAGCCAGCCAGCCTGCCTGCCCTGGGTATCCTTGGATCCTTTCGGCGAGTGGGCTGCAAAGTGTGCTGGGTATAGAAATCAGTCCGTCTTCCCTTCCTCTCTGTCTGGGCCTGCTCCTCGTATCTCCTGGTGTATAATCAACTCCCCCCAAACTGCGTGGTATAAGACAACAACCATTTTATTGAGCTAACTGAGTCTGTCGTAGGACACAAGAGGATGGCTCGTCCCGGTGGCATGACATCTGCAGCCTCAGCTTTGAGGAAAAGCACCTAAGAGTTAGCATCATCCAGAGGCTTCTTTGCAAGTCTGGTGCCTGGGCTGGCATGATTTAGACTCCAGACACAGCCAGGCCTGTTGCCAGACGGCAAGGACACCCGGCCTCCTCATGCAGCTTGGGCTTCCCCCCAGCATGGCGGCCGCAGGAGGCAGGGCTCAGGGCTGCAAGCGCGAGGGGTCCAGGAGATGGAAGCTGAGCTGCTTTTCATGACCCAGCCAGGAAGGCACAGAGGCACTTCCACAGGTGGGAGCCCTCAGAAGCTCACCCAGTCACAGGAGAATGGACATTTTCAGGCCTGCACCGAAGCTCACAGAGCAGCAATCCCCAATCTTTCTGGCACCAGGGGACAGTTTTGTGGAAGACAGCTTTCCCACGAACGGCGTAGGAGGACAGTTTCAGGATGACTTGAGCGCATGACATTTATTGAGCACTTTATTTCTGCTAATATTACACCAGCTCTGCCTCAGATCATCAGGCATTAGATTTCAGGGGTCGGGGACCCCTGTCATATACCATTTTATCCAAGAGTCCGGGCTTCTGCAGAGAGAGGGATAGGGCTGACAGGTCCTTGAGGAGGGGGGCTCTGGGATTTGGCTCCAGGTCTGCCCAGAGTGGCTGCCATTTTGGTCCCATTTGTGTATTAACAGGATTTTACCCAAGCGCAGTGTCACGCTTGCCTCCATCAAGGGAGGGGGTTTTGGGTGAGACAGGGAGGCATTAAATCACACGGAACCCCACAGGGAGAAAGACACTGCCTTTCAGCCATTTTCATTAAGAGGAGAAAGTTTCTGTTTGGTGATAGTAAGCCCTTAACACACCTCTAACACTTGCAAATCTCCCTTTAGGAAAAAAAAGAAAAAAAAGAGGGCATGCCCTGGCTCGGAGCTTACAAGGACTTCTCAGCATCATTTTGCGTTTGTTTTCCTGGGTTACCTTCAGGGTATGGCAAGCGACAGTGTTTCTCCATTTCAGCTGGAGTTGTAAAGTTTTGTTTTTTTAAGGTTTTATTTATTTGTTTATTTTTGACATGTACACTGCTATATTTTTACTTTTGGCTGTGCTGGGTCTCGTCGCCGCACGCAGGCTTTCTCTAACCGCGAGAGAGGGGCTCCTCTCTAGTTGCGGTGCGCGGGCTTGTGTTGGCTTCTCTTGCTGCAAAGCACGGGCTCTAGGCTCCCAGGCTTCCACAGCCGCCGCTTGCTGGCTCTAGGGCATGGGGGCTTCAATCGTTGTGGCGCACTGATTTAGTTGCTCCGCACACTTGGAATCTTCCTGGACCAGGGATCGAACCCGTGTCCCCTGCACTGGCAGGCAGATTCTTATCCACTGCACCACCAGGGAAGCCCTGGAGTTGTAAAGTTTTAAAATGCAATTATTTAAGTAACAAAGGGGTTGATGGAAACAAGTATCAGGTAAATGTCAGTTGAGATCGTCCGGATAGAATCACGCGGGTGGCGTCCCGCAGACGTGTGCGGCAGCGGCTTTGGAGTGCCTGAGTGTCTGAGGTTCTGGCAGCGCTGCCTCAGGTCTCTTAAGGCTCCTCCAACCCACGAGAAGGGAGGGCTTATGATCATAACTTCTACCCTGGTGTTGAAGGAACGGGATTTAGCATGTTCCGTCTCTCTGCTCAGAACTCACAGCACGTGCGGGGCAGCACCAGGAGCCCTTCCCACCTCCCAAACCCAGGCTCTCCGTCTAGAAGCCCTGGATCCGGGGAGTCCAAGACTGACAGCCCAGAGGGGATGTTTCAGGACCGACAGGGGGAAGCTCTAGAGACGGAAACTGCCTGGGGCCAGACCGGAGGCGAAGGTGTGGGCGCTGGGGCTCGGGGTCCAGAGACCACCCCTGAGGGGTGACCTGATCACTGGGCCCCAAGATAACCCCATGGGGGCAAGTCCTGAGGCTCTTTGGGCTCATCTGGTCAACCCCATGTGGGGGCGTGCACGTGTGTGTGTGTGTGTGTGTAGGTGAAGCAGAGGTCACAGCACACCCCCTAAGGGCAGCAATGGGGTTGAGACTGACACGGGTCTCAGTCTGGCTTTGCTGCACCCCATAAGGATGGCACTGCTGGCCCCAGCCAGCCCCTGCACCGGAAATATGGAAGGCAGTCTAAAGCATGAGACCCTCTCACTTGCAGGGCCTGGGGTCTAAGGGCACCACAGCCAAAGACCCTCTGTCTCCAGATGTGCATGCCACAGGCCTCCTGGGCAAGGCTGGGCAGGCTGGAGTAAAGGCTGGCTCAGGAGGGGAGATACGTCACGTTACTTTGGATGTGACCTCCGGGAAAGGAGGCCCCCTGCCCAGGAGCAGGCGTGACCCACGTGGTGGTCAAGATCAGAGAGAGGCAGTCATGCCCTGTCCCACCTCATCCCAGTGGACACCCCGCGTTCTGTCCCCGTCAGCCCAGTTCACTTTTAAATGCAAGGGAGTGGGACTTCCCTGGTGACCCAGGGGTTAAGAACCCACCGTGCAATGTGGGGGGGCGTGGGTTCAATCCCTGTTCGGAAAAGTAAGATCCCACGTGCTGTGGAGCGTCTAAGCCCGTTTGCCTAAACTACTGAGCCTACACCCGCTCCAGAGCCCATGTTCCGCAGCTGGAATCCTCGTACCAAGACAGAAGATCCTGCGGGCTGCGTCCACAATCCCGTGCAGCCAAATAAATAAATATTTTTAAAAATTATAGATACAAGAGATTGGGAGGAAAGAAAGACTTGGAAATGAGTGAACTATCTGCTATATTAAATAAAGAAATAAGTCCCTCCCCCGAAAAATATATAGTCCCTCTTATCTAACATCATATACAAAAAGGAACTCAAAATGGATCAAAGACTTAAATATAACACCTAAAACTATAAAACTCTTGGTAGAAAGCATAGAGCAAAATCTTCAGGACATTGGATTTGGCAATGACTTCTCGGTTATAACACCAAAGGCATAGACAACAGAAGAAAAAATAGAAAAAAAAAAAAGAGGGGTTATTATGGGATTATATGAAATCATTGATGTGAAACTCTTGAAAATTGGAAAGCGCTACAGAATGTAAAGAATCTTCCATTCAATTAAAAAAAAGACAAATTGGACTTCGAGAAAATTTTAAAATTTTGTGCAGCAAAATACAACTGTCAATAGAAAGGCAACCCACAGAATAAGAGAAGATATCTGCAAATCCTGTATCTGAAAAGATATACAGAACTCATAAGCTAAATGGCAAGCAGCATGATGAGAAAAATGAGCAAGGGACTTGATAGAAATTTCCCCCAAAAGATGTGCAAATGGCCAGTGAGGACATGAAAAGATGCTCAACATCATTAACCAGCAGGGGATTGCAAATCAAAACAACAATGATACGCCACCTAGCACCCATTAGATAGCTACTATCAAAGGGAAAAAACACAAAAATCAAATGTTGACAAGGGTGTGGAGAAAGTGGAACCCTCGTATATTGTTGCTAAGAGTGTAAAATGGGGCAGCCACTATGGAAAACAGTATGGAGGTTCTTCAAAAACTCAAAACTACCACAGGGTCTAGGAATTCTACTTCTGGGCATGTTCTCAAGTGAAGGGAAGTAAAAGCAGGGTCTTGAAGAGCTATCATAGCAGCTTTATTCACAATAGCCAAAAAAGTGGAAGCAACCCAGGCAGCCATGGTGCTTGAGTGGACCACCGAAAGGGGAGTATCGTTCAGCCTTCCGAAGCAAGGGGACTCTGACACAGGCTGCAACGTGGGCGAACCCCGAGGACACGCTGCTGCGTGAAATAAGCTGGACACTAAGGGGCGAAGACTTTGTGGTTCTGCTTATAGGAGGTCATGGCAACCCACCACAGTGTTCTTGTCTGGGAAATCCCATGGACAAAGGAACCTGGTGGACTTCAATCCATGGGGTCACAAAGAGTCAGACACGATCTAGGACCAAACTAACAAGAGGAGTTAAGTCCACAGAGACAGTCAAGAGAGCAGTGGGCTGGGGAGGGGGGTGGGGGGTTCGTGTTTAACGGGGATAGAGCCGGGCTTCCCTGGAGGCTCGGGCGGTAAAGAGCTTGCCTGCAGTGCAGGAGACCTGGTTCAATCCCTGGGTCAGGAAGATCCCTTGGGGACGGGAATGGCAGCCCACTCCAGTATTCTTGCCTGGAAAGTCACCTGGATGGAAAAGCCTAGCGGGCTACACCCCATGCGGTTGCAAAGAGTCGGATACGACTGAATGGCTAACACAAACACAGGGGACAGAGTCTCAGCTGGGCAGGATGAGAGAGTTATAGGGGATGGATGGGTGCCATGGTTGCACAATATTATGAAGGTGTTTAATGGCATTCAATACCTGAGTGGCATTTAAGTTGACCTGAAACTCAACATTCAGAAAACTAAGATCATGGCATCCAGTCCCATCACTTCATGGCAAATAGATGAGGAAACAACGGAAACAGTGAGAGACTTTATTGTGTGGGGCTCCAAAATCACTGCAGATGGTGACTGCAGCCATGAAATTAAAAGACATTTGCTCCTTGGAAGAAAAGCTATGACCAACCTAGACAGCGGAGACATTACTGAGAAAGGTTCATCTAGTCAAGGCTATGGTTTTTCCAGTGGTCACGTATGGATGTGAGAGTTGGACCATAAAGAAAGCTGAGAGCCAAAGAATTGATGCTTTTGAACTGTGGCGTTGGAGAAGACTCTTGAGAGTCCCTTGGACTGCAAGGAGATCCAACCAGTCCATCCTAAAGGAGATCAGTCCTGGGTGTTCATTGGAAGGACTGATGTTGAAGCTGAAACTCCAATACTTTGGCCACCTGATGTGAAGACACTTGACTCATTGGAAAAGACCCTGATGCCAGGAAAGATTGAAGGCGGGAGGAGAAGGGGGCAAACAGGACGAGATGGTTGGATGGCCTCACCGACTCGATGGACATGAGTTTGAGTAGGCTCCAGGAGTTGGTGATGGACGGGGAGGCCTGGCGTGCTGCAGTCCATGAGGACGCAAAGACTCAGACATGACTGAACGACTGAACCAAACTGAATGCCATTCAAGCTGGTACACTTAAAATGGCTAAGATGACAGATTTATGTTTTGGGGGGAGTTGTGGGGTTTTTTTGTTTTGGTTTTTGCTAATGCAGCCTAGAGTCTTTATTTCTTTTAATTTATTTTTAATTGGAGGATAATTGCTTTACAGTGTTGTGTTGATTTCTGCTATACCACAAAGTAAATATGCGTATATGAATCTCCCTCCCACCTGTTCCATCCCACCCACGCGGTCAGCACAGAGCGCCCAGCTGAGCTCCCTGTGATATCCAGCAGGTTCCCCCCGGCTGTCTGCTCCCCACCGTAGTGTATATATGTCAACGCTACTCTCTTCATTCACCCTAACCACTCCTTCTCCTGCTGTAGCCACAAGTCTGTTCTCTGCTCTTGCCCTACATGAAGTCAGAAAGAGAAAAACAAGTATTGTGTATTAACACTTATGTATGAATCTAGATTTATGCTTTGTTTTTCACAATTAAAAAGAAAGAGGAGTGTGTACATGTCCATCCCAGATTTCCTAACCATCCCTTCCCCACATCCTTCCTCCTTGGCAACCATCAGTTCATTATCTAAGTCTGTGAGCCTGTTTCTGTTTTGAAAATAAATTAGTCTGTATCATTTCTTTTTAGATTCCGAATACAAGGGATGTCATACGATATATGAATCCTGGTCTCCTGTCCAGCAGGAAACTGGCTCCTGGTCTCCTGTCTACAGGCCAGAGTGTGGACTTGACTTGGGGGAGGGCAAACAAATAATTACATAATTTATTAATCAGTTGATCAGTGGAAGAGTTACAAAGAGCTGCCAGTGCGGTAAATGCTCGTTCCCCACCCAGACCCCTTCCCAGGATGACACCTTTATCCCCAAAGCTGCTGATGGTTCCGAGTCCCCCTGCTCCTTGACTTTCCCAGAAAGGAGGAACCACCCCACCTGTCTTTGCCTGTGAGGGTCTGCCACTGGCCACCAGGGAATTCTTCCACTTTTTTTTTTTTAAAGAACATTTAGGATTCAAATGCTAAATCAAGAACAATTACAATTCATTCTCATTGAAGAACGACCCTGAGGCCCTGGGACCCCTGGACCCATCACGTTCTAGAACAGAGGAGTGCATCAGTGCAGGCTTCTGGGTGAGAGGTGGGTTTCCCGAGTTCCCTCCAGGAACCGGGCGAGCCAGCCCTCCTCCGAGAAGACCCCACCACGCCCAGATGCGGGCCTTTGTTCTGCCTGACAGCGACTCCTAACACCTAGCCAGAAAAATCATCCCATCAGCTCGAAGATAAAAAGGATTGAGACCTTAAGACTGTAATTAAGTCTCTTAGGAGAATAACAATGACGATAGGGAAGCGTGACTGTTCGTTGTACCCAGCACTTCACAAGCAGCGTCCTCAGTCCTGACCCCGGGCCCCTGAGGCACAGGGAAGTCTCCCGGCTAGTCCAAGGTCACACAGGTGGAGGCACCGAGGCTCGCCCGCCCTCCGCCCGGCCGTTTGGTCACCAAGGACGAAAAGAGCGGAGGAGGAGATGCCCTAGAAGTCTCCCCACCCCTGCCCGCTTCGTGGCCACCTATTCTCAGCCCAGCCAGCCACATCCTTTCTCTGCTGTCCCCAGGCCCACCCTGACCATGGAGACAGGGCCCCGGGACCCAGCCTGTCTGCCTCACCTCCTCCCCGGCTCCAGGGTGAGGGTCCCACCCAGGCAGGGATCTCTGTTTTCCTCACTCGGGTATTCCGAGCTCTTAGGACTGCGCCCTGCACACAGTAGGGATGCAACAGATAAGTTGGCAGAGTGAATGAATGAGTTTTCAACCCCCTCTTTGGAGAGGGCCAGTGTAGCCACTATCAGCCTAGGTTAGAGGCTGGAAGGCCAAATGGGAGCTCAGCTCAACTGCAAGATTCTGCCAACCGTGGACAGGTTCTCACAAGAAGCTGGATGAAGCTTTCCGTGTTTGGCCGGGACAGACCTGGACCTGGGGGGCCACAGGAGACAGCCAGAGAAAAGGCCAAGCCTGGGCACGGGTCAGGGGTCGCCCGCCCCCCACTCCCACCCCAAGGAGGAGAAAGAATTACCCCTCCCACTTCCCCGAGGGCTGCAGCAACCAAGGACCACAGACGGGGTGGCATTACTTAACAAGAATGTGTGGTCCTTCAGTCCTAGAGGCCGGAAGCCTGAGGTCGAGGTGCGGGCAGCTGAGCCCCTCTGAGGCTGACAGAGCCGGGGCCAGGCCTCTGCACGCCCGCTGGGGGTCTCGGTGCCTTGGCATCTCCTTGCTTGCAGACGCATCACCTCAGCCCTCCTCCATCCACGGCTGTCTCTTTCCACAACCTTCCTTTTATAAGCACGCCAGTCATATAGAAGATTACAGCTCATACTAAGGACCTTATTTTAACTCAATTCCATCTGCAAACACCCTGTTTGCAAACCAAGTGCATTCTATGTATGGAGGTTAAGACTCCAATGTGTCTTCTTGCAGGGTACACCATTTAACCCATAACTTTGTCCATGTATTTTTGTTCCCCCTAGATCACAGGCATCAAAAATAATAATGTGATGTCTTAGCAACATAGGTACCATTAAGGAACCCCACAGCTGGTTTTTCCAGTAGTCATGTACAGATGTGAGAGTTGGACCATAAAGCAGGCTGAGCACTGAAGAACTGATGCTTTCGAACTGTGGTGCTGGAGAAGACTCTTGAGAGTCCCTCGAACATCAAGGATATCAAACCAGTTAATTCTAAAGGAAATCAGTCCTGAATGTTCATTGGAAGGACTGCTGTTGAAGCTGAAGCTTCAATACTTTGGCCACCAGATGAGAAGAGCCAACTCATTGGAAAAGACCCTGATGCTAAGAAAGATTGAAGGCAGGAGAAGGGAGAAACAGAAGACAAGATGGTTGGATGGCATCACCGACTCAATGGAAGTGAATTTGAGCAAACTCCAGGAGATAGTGAAGAACAGGGAAGCCTGCAGTCCACAGGGCGGGAAAGAGTGGGACAGGACTTAGCGACTGAACAAGAACAGCCCTGATGGCTTTTTGTGGGTCTTTATGCCAACCAATTGGATATATTTTATGGGGGGCGGGGAACCCAGATTCTTGGCCCATTAGGTCAGTACTCAGTTTTTTGTTTTTTTTTTTATTGCTGTTGACACGACTGAGACCTCCTATGCCACGTCCTAGTAGAGACCAGTTGGATATATATATAGAGTTGACTCAGAGCTCATGAGACAATCTGCTCCTTTGCGATGACTGACATTCTGGATGGTTCTAGCCTGTGGGATTTTATTCTAGTTCCTCTTATTAATATTAATTGATTTGTTTGGTTGTGCGGGTCTTAGTCGCAGCATTCAAGGTCTTTAGTTGCGGCACGCCAAGTCTTGGGATTGCCCAGGTGGCTCAATGGTAAAGACCCCGCCTGCCAAGCAGGAGAGGCAGATTCGATCCCTGGGTCAGGAGGATTCCCTGGAAAAGGAAACAGCAACCCCACTCCAGTATTCTTGCCTGGGAAATCCCATGGACAGAGGAACCTGGCAGGCTACAGGGCACGGGGTCACAGGGAGCCGGCCACGACTCCGTGACGGGGCACGCATGTGGGAACTCTTAGCTGCTGCATGCGGGATCTAGTTCCCCAACTAGGGACGGGACGGAACCCTGGCCCCGGCACTGGGAGCTCGGAGTCTTAACCACTGGACCACCAGGAAAGTCTCTCCAGTTCCTTCTAAGTCTCGCTGGGGTTCATTATGTTGATTTCAAGACCCCTTGGTGAGAGGTTGAAAAGTCTGCTTGGGACAGTCTTATGACCAGCTCAGGAGCCACACTCAGGGAAGTACAGAGTGGTTAGCCCGGAACAGGCCAAGGTGAGGGGCACGGCGCTGGCTAGTCCCCGGGGTGGGCAGAGTGCGAATTGGCCCCATCGGGAGAATCAGTTGCAAGAATCAGAGCCATCACCCTGTGACACTCACACCACCCCCCCACCCCAGGCTCCTGTCTTCAAGGCCACATTTGTGTGGACACAGCTGGCTAAAATTCGTCTCCCCCACCCCCAGCCCCAGGCGGAGCGAGGCAAGGCTCGGGGCCTCAAATAGACACGGGGAGACAGGGAGGGGGAGTCACATATTGGCATCTCAAGGCAGGTTTCAATCGTTTGCAATACCTTCCCCAGTCACAATCATCAAGGCCAACGGGACTCTTTCTACACGTGGTGAACGTTCTCCATTTATTCTGTATTTGGGTGTGCACAGCACATACATCACAGTATGGGTCAGCACCTGTATAAAACTACAGACAGATTCTGAAAACAGCAGTAGCACAGAAACCGCAAATCCCCGTCACAGCAACAGAAACACTTCACGATATTTCAAAGAGTCAACGACACCTCTAAACGCTTCATACTTGATTCGCTGAATATCTACACGTGGTCAAGGATGGCCAAGTTCTCCCTTTAAGACATCTGAGTTCCTGACAATCTGATCGGGATCTGAGACAAGGCGTCGTGCAATATGCAAGGCATCTGAAACAATCTGGTTTGTTACTATGTGAATACAGTAAATACAGAACAGCCATAAATTCCAGCCCCTGCTCCCCCCCAAACCTTCCCCCCTCCACCCCACCCCCACCCCCCGCAATCAGCACCCAGATCTCTGAGCATCGCTCAGTACTCCTGGAGTCTAGGGCGTGGTTTAAAATTTTTTAAAAATTTTACTACCCGGTCTGAACAGCAGTGTGAGATGTAGGGTCCCGTCTTAAGTGGCTTCTTTCTTCTAGATTTCAGTTTAAGAACAGTATTTTAAGTGGATGATTTGCATTTGAACAAAGAGTTTTAAAAAGGCATGTGAAAGACAAAAACGCCAATCAGATTTTCCAGTCTTGCTGTCTGTAGACTCCCATAAAGTTAATTCGGGAGACGGTTCAGAAACATCTTAGGAGAGTATTAAAGTCTTGAAGAAACATTCAGAGCATCTCTGGTAGCAAGCTAAGGTCATTTTGTATAAACTCGAAAAAGTCATTCATTAAAATTAAATGTTTGCCATCACCTCGGAACTTTTTTTAAACCTCACCGACCCTTGCCTCTTCCATCTTTGCTTCCAGGACAGGGGTTACATTTGTAAAATATATAAAGAAAAATATAAGGTTACTTGGTGACCATACAGTGGACTCTAACAGCTGTCTGCAAATATTTTCACGATGATTATCCTTACTAAAAGTAAATCGTGGGGTAAAGATAGCTCAAACGTGACAAGGTTCGAATGGGGCGCACCAACGCTATCTGCAATCCTTTTTGGCTACATATGGAAAAAAAAAAGCCACTTGGGATGGCAAAACTCTACACTTGGTCTGGGCTTTCTGCAGATTTTGCCAGATGAGCAGTTGAAGGGCTTTTGAGGTAGATATGAAATCCACTTACTCAGGAATGCAACGGACAGAAGCAGCACCTTCCTGCGAGCAAACTGCCTTAAGTGTTTCTGGACAATTACAAGGACGTGTCGCCTAAATGAATAGCTAGTTCCAGCCCAAAGCTTCCCAAACACAGGGAAGCATTTTTAAAGAGAAGCACATATATATATATGCTATTACTTATCAGAAGTCTCCGCTACCACAAACTGTCTCTCACCCCTCGGGTTTTGGCGGTGGTTATAAATCCAGTCTTGTCCATTCCCAGCCTCCCAGTGGTATATCAATTCCTCTCCATCAGATTTTACAAAATCGCTTTGTTTTTGCCTTTTCCCCAACGGCCACAGAGAAACAGTGGCTGTGGCCGGTCCAAAAAAGGAACACAGGAGTTTATAAAGTTGCCCACGGATCTCCCCCATCTGGTAGACTGAGGAAGACTGACTGCAGCAAAGTTCAAAGGTCATACATGGCAGATCTAAAAACGGAGTGGCCGCGGTGGTCTCGACAGCGCGCTTTCTGTCCCCGAAGTAAACCGATACGTCCCGATGAATATCTTCAGGGCAGAAAGGGAGCGGGGCACTGCAGGATGCTAGGAAGGGAGCCACGCCTGGGAGCTTCCTTCACTGGCTTCCAAAGCCCCAGGAAACCTTTCCAGGCACAGAGATGCTCACTGCCCAACCACAGAGGACAGTGCAAAGCGGGGGTTGATATCAGAGGCTGACCTCACCGGTTTAATACAAGGAATAGCAGCAGCCACTTGTGACAACTTTCCAACAAGTTGAATAAACCCAGTGGGAGGGTCTCTACTGTTTTACCAGAAAAACTCAGGCTTTGGCAGGGGGTGTGGGGGGTGAGGGGGTGGGTGGGTTGCTTTTGTTCTTCCAGAAAAATACAAAACACATCCACAGAACCATAAATAATTTGGTGGCAATATATACACATTTAAATAATTAATTTAAATATCTTACATCTACTCTTGCATTCAACTGTCCATTCGAAGAAAGTGCACCAAGGGGACCCTCGGTACTCCCCTCCCCGGGGGGCGCTAAGGGTCACAGCCTGGGGAGAAAGTGGGTGACCTTCATGGTGGGGGACACCCGGTTCCCCTTCTTGGTCTTCCCGTTCTTACTCAAGGCGATGAACATGCCGGGGTACCGGTAGCACTCGTAGGCGTTGTAGTTGTTGGGGAGGAGGATCTCTTTGAACTTGCACTCATCGGTGAAAAAAGGCTGGGTGGGGGGGAGGAGGAGCCGTGTCAGGGGGCCATCGCGGGCCAAGGGACCCCGGGGGGCAGTGGTCAGGGACTCCTCTCTCTCCCAGCCCCTCCTTGGCTGGGAGGTCCCTCCTGGGAAGTCAGGGTATCCAGACTTTCACAGGGTGAGGAGAGGGACCCTGCCAGTCCCCAGCAACTGCTCCTCCAGGCACCTGCCCGGCACCTGGGAGCCAGAACAGTGCATCCTCAGTGTCCGCGTAAAGACTGCCGTCCTGCCCACTGGGAACCGCCCCGGGGGCTCCAGGCAACAGCTCTCGATGGCACCCTTGACCCACTGGCAAGTGACCACTCAAGGATGGCGGGAGTGCTGGCCCTGTCTTGGGCCTGGGCCTCTGCTTTGGGCTGGCTGGGCATCCCTGGTGGCTCAGTAGTAAAGCATCCCCCTGCCAATGCAGGGGATGCAGGTTGGATCCCCAGGCTCAGGAAGATCCCCTAGAGAAGTAAACTGGCAACCCACCCACCCACTCCAGGATTCAGGCCTGGGACATCCCATGGACAGTGGAGCCTGGCAGGCGACGGTCTGTGGGATCGCCAAAGAAATCCAACAGGACTGAGCGACTGAACAGCAAGGGCGACCGGCCCTGCCTCAGGATGGGGGTTACTTTCAATCCCGCGACCCCCACCGCAGCTCCACGATCCTGGCGTCGGGCGGCCTGGAAGCGTCACGATGCTGCCCGGCTCGGCGGGGCCCACGGTACTCACCGAGCCGTAGAGCCTGCCCCGGCTGCTCATGGCCACGAAGAACCGGCTGGCTACCCCGAAAATGCTCACCACCCCGCGCTCCACCGGCGACAGCTCCAGCAGGCCTGGGGGCGGGGCGCGGGTCATTCCCGGCCCCGGACCCTCGGCCCGAGTTTCCCACCTGGCCCCCTCCTCCGCCTGCGCCCCTCCAGAACCCCCACTTGTGGGAGTGGAGATGAGTGTAAGGCCGCCCCGGAGCCCCGCGGGCTCGGCCCCTGTCCCGGCCCCGCGCCGGCCGCGCCCAGTCCGGGACGAAAGGAGCCGGGTGGCCCCATGCGGCCCGAGTCCAGCCCCGACGTGGGCGCGCGAGCCGGTCCCCCGCGGGTTGCCGGTGGCTGGCGCGCTCCGGATGCCCACGGGCGAAGGCGCTGGAATCCGGCACCCAGATCTCGGACTTCTGAAGGCGGGAGGCGGGCTCGGCCGCCGGACTGCACAAAGCCAAGAGTGCTGGCGTACCCGGCGTCTCTATGCCGGAGGGCACCGGACACCGAGTCCGCTCTGGTTCCCAGAGCCCAAGAGCAGGTGCCGGCGAAACCTTCCACCGCGAGCTGGAAGGGGCGGCCGCTGCCCCGGGCCCCGACCCTCCCCGTCCGGCCCGCCCCACTCACTGTCACTCGTGTCCGCGTGCACGCCGCCGATGCGGCCGTCGGGGAGCACCTGGAGGTGGAAGCCGATGCCCACGTTGCAGTACAGCCTCCGCAGCCGCTTGATGCCCAGCAAGTAATCGCCGGCGCCGCTCTGGACGGCAGCCTCCTTGGGCTGCGCGGCCACTGGCAGGCGCGCCAGCGAGCGAGCCACCAGGCTCTCCCAGCGGCGCTCCAGCTCGGCCTCCAGCGTGCCGTTGGGGGCGGTGGGCGCGGCGGCGCCCCCTCGGCCGGCCCAGGGCGCCAGCACGGCCAGCAGCACCGCCGGGAGCAGCGCTGCCGCGGCCGCCCCGGGCCCCGCCATCCCCGCCCTCGGGCCGTGCGTCCGTGGGTGGGTCAGTGCGCCCGGGAAGCCGGCGGCGAGCTCGTCTGGGGCGGGGGGGCTTGCGGGAGCGCACTGCCTGGGCCGGGGCAGGTAATGCCCGGCCGGGGGCGGGGGGGGGCCCGGGGGGAAGCGGGAGGCGAGCGACGGGGCCCCCGGACGCCGGGAGCTACCTGGGCTGCATGGAGAGGCGGGCAGAGGTGGCAGGACGCACGGCTCGGGCTGGGACCCTGAGGAGCGGTGCGCGCCTCCCTGCGCGCTGGGCCCGCGGCCGCCGAGCCGCTATATATAGCCGATAGCCACCCACCCCCCGCCCCCTTCTACTCCCGCAGGGGGCCGTTCGCGTTCGCCCGGGCGCCCGGGGCGCTGTGGCGCTCGCGGCGGCTGGTCTCAGGCCGCCTGCCAATCAGGGCTGGGGGAGGGAAGGCGGCCGGGGCCCAGCACCGCCGCGGCCACCTGGAGGGTCCCCGGCCCCCGCCCCTGCCCACGGACCTGGGGGTCCCGACCCTGGCGTCTCCTCCGCTCTTGCCTTTCCGCCCAAGTTTGGCCTCTTGCACTTTGCCCCTGCCTGTCGGGTCTCCGTGGGTGCCCCTCTCGGCCGCAGCCCTCAGCCAGCACCCTGAGCTCGGAGAAGTCACTCCTGGCGCGTTGCCTTTCAGGGCTTCCCAGAACCTGTTCTCTGCTGGGACCCTGGGGACCCACTTGGGAATGAGGGGCGGGTAAGGGCAGTACACACCGGGAGGAAGAACCCAGCGCTACGGGCTGGAGGGAGGCAAGGGCCAGGGGTCGGCCACATGAGCGCTGGTGGTCAGGGATGGAGCTGTGGACACCAGGTGGAGGCCTGCCTTGAGCAGGGGGCCTGGACGGGTGTTGCTGAGAGAAGACGGGGTGCGCTGGTGCACCCCCAAGGCCACTGGCCCTGCACCCCCATACACACCCACTGCCACGCAAGGACAGGGGGCAGGGCCAGAGAGGACATCACCCCCCCTTCCTTTAATTCTGCAGCGGGAATATTGAGGAGCCAGAGACAGAACCCCCAACCCCACCCAGGCCTGGCTTTGGACACGCTCCCTTCCCCCACCTGCTGTCGCCACCCCCCACCCCCACTGTGCCCATTATGGCCTGATGGGGCGGGGTCCAGCAAGATGCTGGCTCACCCAGGTGTGAAAACCCCTGTTCTCAGGAGTACCTGAAGAGGCTGCGGCCACCTCCCAGCAGCCCCGCCCAGCCGCCGCCGCAGGGGGCCTGGAGTCACCTACCCCCAGCTGCCACCAGCGCCTGTGACAAGGTGCGTCATTCCGAGGCCATTGCAGCCTCGCCGCCTCCGCCCCGTTCCTGCCCGAGGAGCCCGGACCGACCTCCGTGGCCTGCTGGGGCTCATTCGCACCACAGAGGGGACCTCGGGGGCTTGAGGCCTCCGCTTGAGCCCAGAGACAGGGCTCCCAGGGCTCAGTGAGCGGCCCTGGCAGGACGGACTCCCAGTCTCCGGTTTCCTCAGGGAGGTTCCTTGCTCCCCTCTGGGTCTGTGGCCTGACCACCCAGTGGCCGCCCGGGCCGGGCCTTCCTGGGAGGCCAGGTGATGGCTCTAAGGCCAGATGTGCAGCTGCGTGGACCCCGGGCCCCCCTCCCGACAGGACACAGGGCACCAAGATCTGCCCCAGCTCTGAGCCTCCCCGTCTAGGTGACCTGGGCAAGTCCTGCCACCCTTGGGCCCCAGAACACTTACTTACAGAAGAGCTTGGAAGGTGGGCTCATCTCTGGGTCCACGTGGGTACCTGCTCTGGGGAGGTGGGACCCAGGCCCTCTGAGACCCCCCCCCCCCAGCTCCTGGTAGGGTGTGCCCCTCTTCCCACAGCCCCCATGGGGAGCTCCCTCCCCGGCTCCCCTCTGTGCTGGCGAGTTCAGCTCAGATTGAACCCGGGTTTGATTCCTGGGTCGGGAAGATCCCCAGGAGGAGGAAATGGCAACCTACCCCAATGTATGTTCTCGCCTGGAGAATCCCATGGACAGAGGAGCCTGGCGGGCCACAGTCCATGGGGCAGGAAAGAGTCGGACACGAGTGAGTGACAAGTTACAAGAGGAGGATATAACACGGTGGTCTTTCCACTTGGCCCCACCCTGCCCACCCCCCTCGCCCCTCCTCTCCCAGAGACTCCCCACCAACCACGGTCCTCAGGATCTTCCTCCATCTCTCCAGCCTCTGGACTGCTCCCTGCTCAGGGCTGCCCTCAGATACCAGCCACTTCGAGATCTGCCATGACGCCCCCCCTCGGGGGCGGTCTCCTCCGCCCAGCCCATCTGGTTGTGGTTTCTTCTCAGCTCTTAAGGGGCCTCCCTTTCCTTGCTGACCCCTCCTGTCCACTAGAAATAGGCCCGAAGCATCTGAAGAGGCTGGTCTGCCAAGAGTCCTGTGGTCCCCACTTCAGGGTCCCATGGAGGCTCTGTCTCTCCTGGTCATGTGATGTTAGCCTTTCACTTCTGAGCCTGCTCAGTTTCTCCATCTGTATAATGGGTATAGTGGGCAGGAGGAGAAGGGGATGACAGAGGACGAGATGGTTGGATGGCATCACCGACTCAAGGGGACATGAGTTTGAGTAAGCTCCTGGAGTCAGTGAAGGACAGGGAAGCCTAGCGTGCTGCAGTCCATGGGGTTGCAAAAAGTTGTATATGACTGAGGGATTGAACGACAACAACGTAATAGGCATAACAGTAACTCATTTCAGGGATCAGCAACCTCTACAAGAGAGGGTGGGCTGTAGGGAAAGGATGAAAGCAGTCAGTCCTTCAAACCGCCAGCTCTTGGGGCCCAGCTCACCGTCCACGTTCAGAATGTTTGAAATAATCACTCGCATTTTTATCCTACGGGAGGCCCCACCTCGCATCACCAACTGCGCCTGGAGGGAGAAAGTGTCAGACGGAACAAAAACTCAGAACTGAAACCGGCCAGTCCCGCCTACAGTCCTCTGGTGACCTTTTCTAACCTACAGAAAAATTACAATGTCATGTCTTCTTGGTTTCTTCTCCTTTGTAAGAGTGACAGGACTTGTCAGAATCTCCAGCCCCAGTTGTTAAGGACTTACTTGGCTTCATAGTAATAATAATAATAAAAAAAGTGAGCATAAAGATTCAATTCCAGTCCTTAGGGTGGAGTGTCAGGGCCCAGCTTGGGGCAGGGCTCCCAGGCTGCAGACTTTGCAGACTTGCTCAAATGTTTGCTTGTTCAACTTCCTTTTCTTGATCTTGATGAGAAGACCCTCACAATGGCCTCAAGGGGAAGGTTCAGGCTGTCTACATGGGCTGCAATTGCTGGGAGAAATATCAACAACCTCAGATATGCAGATGATACCACTCTAAAGGCAGAAAGTGAAGAGGAACTAAAGAGCCTATTGATGAGGGGGAGAAGAGGAGAGTGAAAAAGCTGGCTTGAAACTCAACACTCAAAAAGCGAACATAATGGCATCTGGTCCCATCACTTCATGGCAAATAGAAGGGGATAAAGTGCAAACAGTGACAGTTTTCATTTTCTTGGGCTCCAAAACCACTGCAGATGGTGACTGCAGCCATGAAATTAAAAGACACTTGCTCCTTGGAAGGAAAGCTATGACAAACCTAGACAGTATATTAAAAAACAGAGACATGATTTTGCCAACAAAGGTCTGTCTAGTCAAAGCTATGGTTTTTCCAGTAGTCATGTACCAATGTGGGAGTTGGACCATAAAGAAGATCAAGTGGCAAAAAATAGATGCTTTTGAACTGTGGTGCTGGAGAAGACTCTTGAGAGTCCCTCGGACTGCAAGGAGATCAAACCAGTCCACCCTAAAGGAAATCAATCCTGAATATTCATTGGAAGGACTGCTGCTGAAGCTGAAGCTCCAATAATTTGGCCACCTGATGCAAAGAACCGATTCATTGGAAAAGACTCTGATGCTGGGAAAGATTGAGGGCCAGAGGAGAAGGAAGCGACAGAGGATGAGGTGGTTGGATGGCATCACCTAGTCAACGGGAGTGAATTTGAGCAAACTCCAAGAGATGGTGGAAGACAGGGAAGCCTGGCGTGCTGCAGTGCATGACTTAGCAACTGAAGAACAACACTGGCTGCAGTCACCCAGTAAGCATGGTCTCTTTAAGAACATCCAAACAAAGGGGAAATTAGGCCGGCTTTTTGAAAGCCCTTTGGAAATTGTGCCTAAATACATATAACATAAAATTTACCATATACCAGGACTTCCCTGGTGGTCCACTGGTTAAGAATTCACCTTCAAATGCCGAGGACTCGGGTTCAACTCCTGATCGGGACATTAAGATCCCACATGCTGTGTAGCAGGCCGACCAAGCCTGTGAGCCACATCTCAGACCCAATGCAGCCAAAAAGAGGTAAGTCTACAAATATTTTTTCCAGAAAAGGAAAAATTTTTCGACTATCTCATGTCTAAGTGCACAGTCAGCGGCGTCAAGAATGTCCACATCGTGTGCCTTCACCAGCCATCATTCTTCTCCGGAACTTTTTCTTCTTCCCAAACTGAAACTCTGTGCTCAGTAAACGCTAATTCACCATTCTTCCATCTCCATCAGTGTGATTCCTCTAGGGACCTCCTATAAGTAGAATCACATGATATTTGTCTTCTTGTGTCTGGTTTTTTCTCTGAGAGTAGGGGGAGAAGGAGGTGACAGGATGAGATGGTTGGATGGTATCATCAACTCAATGGACATGAGTCTGAACAAACTCTGGGAGATAGTGGAGGACAGGGAAGCCTGGCATACTGCAGACCCTGGGATTACAAAGAGTTGGACACGATTGAGTGACTGAACAGCAACAGTGAAAGTCTTTGAGGTTCATCCACACTGTAGCTGAGTCAGGATTTCCTTCCTTTTTATGGTTGGACCGTATTCCGCTGCATAGCTGTAGCACATTGAGTTCATCCATTCTGTTGGTGGACATGTGGGTTGTTTCAACCTTCTGGTTGCTGTCCATCATGCTACTTTGAACACATGTATGCAAGTATCTGTTTCAGACCTTGCTTTCTCTTCTTTTGGGTGCCCATCCAGAACTGCAAATGCAGGATCACATGGTCATTTCTAAGTCTAGTTGTTTAAAGATCCTCCATACTGCTTCCCGCAGGTTTTTGTTTTTCTTTTGTTGTTTCTGCTTGTTTTTGGCCATGCCCCACGGCTTGGGGAATCTCAGTTCCCCCACCAGGGATCGAACCGGGGCAGGGAAAGCATGACTATTAACCTCTGCACTGTCAGGGAACTCCCTACGTGTTTGCTTGATTTTAAAATTGTATTTTATTGAAGTGTAGGTGATTTCATTTCAGTCAGTTCAGTCGCTCAGTTGTGTCTGACTCTTTGCAACCCCATGGACTGCAGCAGTTAATTTACATTGTGTTAATTTTTGATGTATAACAAAGTGGTTCAATTATACCCATATATATAGATATATATACATACTCGTGGCTTTTTTTTTTTGGATCGCCGTGATCGTGGGGCATCAAGGGGATGGGATTCAGAGATGAGTCTGTGTCCACGCCATCCCCTATCTTTGCTTCTCTTTGGGCTCCTCTTCAATGCTGGGCTCACGTAGCCAGGTCCGAGTGATAGACACAGGGCCAGTTTTTACAGCTGGAAATGAACAGAGCAACTCACCACGTAGAGGCATGCGTGTGCGGGTATCGACACATAGTAGATACTCAAGCCTGGGGAAGAGAGCTTCCAGGGGAATTACATGAGGTGACAGGTGCTCAGCTGGAAGGGGCCCGGGGCACACAGTCTTAGTGGGTTGGCGGGTGCTGCCCCGCTGCCCAAGGGCCCCGGGCACGGGCTGGCCCTGCCTCACCTGTGTCTCCTGGGCGGGTTGCTCAGCCTCTCAGCGTCCAGTGTCCACCTTCACATGGTCATGGAGCGAAGAAGAGGACGCAGACTCGTGAGGAGCCCCGGGCGCTGTCCCCACCGAGAACCACCCGGGACTGGCAGCATCTCCCCAGATGACCGTGTGGTGGGGACGTGTCCCTGGCACTGGGTGCTCTGGGATCCCCGCTGGCGTTTTCTCCTCCCCCAGCCCTGGGATGTGGGGCCGGGCTCGCCATCTGCATTTCACAGAAGAGTCCACGGGAGCTCAGAGCCTTTGAGCAGCGCGGTCAAGGTCACCAGGTGGCAGACAGCGAAGGCGGGACACGCACTCGGGCGCTGGGCACCAAACCAGACTGTTTCCTCACGTGGCAGGTGGAGCTCGTGTCTGCCCGGCGGGGTGCCAGGGGTCTAAACTGTGCGGGTGGAAAGCCTTGCTTCAACCAGGATGGAAGTCCAGCTCCACAGGTTTGCGCCGTGACCCTGAGAGATCCATCCGCTGAGAAAATCAAAGCGTGAACTCGCTGGCGGCCCCGCGATGAGGGGCTCATGAGACCCATGGTCAGACCCAGCTCCCCACCTGCCCCTTTAAACATTTCAGATCAAAGACAGAGCTGGAGGGACGCAGCCCTGGGTATTGAATCTGACCCTCTGGTTTCACAGTGGTCCGCAGAAAGCCAGAGGAGAAAGGGGCCACCGGGGTTATCCTGAAGTCCAGCCCCTTGCTCACGTCCGTCTCCTTGGCCTTCTAGGTCTCCGGCTGCCGCCGAACTCCCAGAATTTACATCTTGGGGAGGGAGGGACCCCAAACCAGCAAACCAACAAGATCCCGAAGCTTGGAGACCGTGGGAGACACACCCAAAGGGTCACGGAGGGTCCCAGGGTCCTGCGGCCAGCACCGCTGAGACCGACAGGATGAAAAGGGGCCTCCACGGGAGGGTGGGGTGCCCTCTGCGCATGGAACGGTGGGGCAGGAGATACCTGGGTGCTTCAGAAGCAGAGGTGCTGGGAGACGTGGGCAGGCCTGTGGACCCGGGCCGGGGCGGGGTGGGGGGTTGCCTCCCCTTCCAGGGCTGCTCAGGCCAAACCTCAGCTCACCCTGCGGAGCGTGGCTGGTGGGGCTGAGCACCAGGAAGGCTGGGGTAGGAGCATCAGAGGCGTGGTCAGGGTGTGGCTCACGCACCCCGAGGCTCAGGGGCCCGCCGCAACCCCGACACTGGGATCCACCCTCTTCCCCTCAATCTCTGGGTCAGTTGCAGCAGTAGGCATGAGAAGACAAAGGAGGTTCCCTGCACCCCAACCACTGCCCCCCCCAACCACTGTCGCCCACCTCCCCACCACAGCCGCTGCCCAGCCCCCAGCCTGAAGGCTCTCAGAGGAATCACCATGGGGGCAGTGGGAGTGGAAGAAAGGTCCTTTGAAAAGTCAGCTCAGGCCACTTCACCCCTCCCTCCCACGTCCCCTCCTCTGCTTGCTCCCACCCCAGGCCCCTGGATGGACTCTCTGAGCCCAGGGAGGGCTCTGGACCCTGACCTCAGGCTGGGTGCCACATCTGTGCCCCACTGGGTCTCTTTTCTTTCCCTCTCTCCCCTTCTAGGAGAGGAAAGCCAGGAAAAATCCTCAAATATTACCCTCCCTTGCTCGCTTATCTTTCGGGGTGTTAATCAATCCTAGGCCCCGAATCAATGGGCAATGATTTCCCAAAGACTGTTGGGGTGATGGGATGCATGGGCCATGCTGGGTCCAAAGGCTGGTCCCTCCTCTGTGGGGCTGTGTGGCCTCAGGCAAGTCACTCACCCTCTCTGAGCCTCAGTTATTATTATTATTATTATTTTTCTGTTGAGCTGGCCTATAATGGTGTTCACCACGGAGGGTTTGTGGGAGGACTGAGTGAAATGAATGGAGATAGGGTAGAGGGATGGACGAGTGGGAGGAGGGATGATTGTGTTCCTAAGAAAGTGGGTTTCTTCAACCAGACCTCAGCTTCTCAGAAATGGAACAAGCCGTGATCTGGTGTTTCAAGAACTCCTGGTGTGTCTTCCCAAGGCTCACCTCGTCTTTGGAGGCTGTGGGGCTTGAGGCTGATGGTGGGGCTGGTTCCCCTCTGCTTCCATCCTAATCGCCCGGAGAGGGCTGCCAGAGCCCAGATTGGGAGGGAGAGCTAAAAAAGGTGTCTGCAGTGGTACCCAGCCAGAGTATCTGACTGTCTCTGGACACTTCCCACCGGGGCTGGGGGCAGACCCATGTGGTCTTACTGCAGAAAGGAGATTTCCTCTTTGGGGCTGCTCCCTCCTTTCATCTCTCCCTCAGGTCTCTTCTAGGCACTTCTGAACTTGCTGTGTCCCTGTCTAAGATGCTGTAAGGCCCACAGAGAGTTGCTATTCGTTGTTCATTGCTGTTTGCCAAGTTGTATCTGGCTCTTTGCGACCCCATGGACTGCAGCACTCCAGGCTTCCCTGTCCATCACCATCTGCCAGAGTTTGCTCAACCCCATGTCCCTTGAGTCGGTGATGCCATCCAGCCATCTCATCCTCTGTTGTCCCCTTCTCCTCCTGCCTTCAGTCTTTCCCAGCATCAGGGCTTTTCCAGTTAGTTGGCTCTTCACATCAGGTGGCCAAAGAAGTAGAGCTTCAGCATCAGTCTTTCTAATGAATATTCAGGACTGATTTCCTTTAGGATTGACAGGTTTGCTCTCCTTACTGTCCAAGGGCCTCTCAGGAGCCTTCTCCAGGACCACGGTTAGAAAGCATCCATTCTTTGGTGTTCAGCCTTGTTTATGGCCCTACTCCCACATTCGTACATGGCTACTGGAAAAACCATGGCTTTGACTATACGGACTTCTGTGTATCTGGATAAATCTGCCCTGTCCGAATACGGATTTCTACTGACCTCAGTCTGGACATTACTAATGGTATTTTTTTGTGGGGGAGACATGTGCATTTCTTTGTCCCCAGGGACAATCAGTGGTGAGGACCTCAGGGGCGAAGACGGCCCCCTTGTCTGGACCTCCTCCCTCAGGCCGGGCCGCCTGCCGAGAGCAGCCTTGCTCAGCCCGGGTTTCTGTCCTTCAGGGCTGTGGGTGTCCATTGGGAACCCAAGCTCCCCCTCTTTCCTGGCCCACTGTTCTCAGAGTCAGTTTCATCCTCGTTGTGTGAATGAGCTGTCTCCCTTGTGCTTTTCCAAGCTGAAATCTGAAATTTGTTGTATATAGTTGCAAAGAACGTCATCTCTAATGTGTTTTAAATACTGACATTTTAAAATAAAATTCTTCTGTTTCTTTTTTCAATGTGTCCAATGAAGTCTAAAAAAACCATAACAGTTTGTCTTCCATCTTTTTTTAAAAAAAAATAGTAACAAGCTTTACACTAACAGCCAAAAACCATAAATTATGGCTTTTCTCTTTGTATTTATATTCCTCCCACCAGTTTTATCCAAATTTAAGGTAATTTTAACCTTGAAAACCTTTTTTGATAATCTTGTCATAATTCTTTGAAACAAAAACTTTCTATGAACTGAAATATCTTTAAAGTGAATTTCTTGTGACTATTAGCATTAAATATTCTTGCTTTGGATTTTGCTTTCATCAAAATTCTTATCATACACTGTTGATCAAGATACCATGTGTATGATCGTAAATAATGGACAAGTAGAAAGCACAAATAAAAGTGCATTGAAAATGAATCTTTTAATTTGAGACATGATTTGAGGGTTTTTTAAAAATTGTTTCATATAATCATTATTATTTATTGCTGGAATAATGTGAAATATGGCCTCCATTTCATTCTCATTTTCCATTTCTCTTCATGTAAAAGCCAAAAAGCCTATTCACAGAAATAATTAGAAGGAATGGAAGGTTTATTATGGTGACATCACCCAGGGATTTGAACACCCGCCGAAGTATATGTTCAAAATCACGTGCAACTTATCATCAGAAATGCATTTCCTGCTGCCTGCTAACACGCTAGACCCTTTTTTAAAGTTGAATATGATCACTTAACAATATTGTGTTAGTGTCTGCTGCACAATGACGTGAGTCGGCTACTCGTATACACGTATTTCCTCTCTTGAGTCTCCCTCCCACCCCCTGTGCTGACCGAACTTGGACCCCCTGCATTGGCAGGTGGTTTCTTTATCACTGAGCCACCAGGAAAGACCCCAAATCCTTTTTTAAATTTGCAGATAGCAAAGACTCAGAAGCTGCCTGAGTTGGCAAAGGTTTTTTTCAGCCAGGCTGTGTGACCAAGTTCCCCGACCAAGGGTTGAACCCAAAGCCTCTGCAGCAAAAGCACAGAGTCCTAACCACTGGACTGCCAGAAAAGTCCTGGCAGAGGATTTACCATCAGTCACTGGAGTCACACTTTCTCAGCTTCCTGAAAGTTCATTCCAAGGTCTTTTCACCTGAAAAAGGCCGATTAATTATGCCATTTATTCTTTTACTCAGAGGTACGCTGTTAAACCCGTTATCATGGAAGGAAAGAAAGAAAAAAGAAGAATGGAAATGGGACGATTGCCGATTTCAAACTGGCTTGGCCACCGCTACAGCCTGAAGTTACAGGTTTCGTTCATCCCACACACAGGAAATTTTCACCATAGACCGACACATCACTAAGGTCGGTCCTTGGGGTGAGAGGTCAGAGTACCATCAGAAGACTTCCTACAGATTGTTCTATTCTGTAAAGTCTGTTTATTTACTTATGGCCGCCCTGGGTCTTTCTTGCTGCGTGTGGCCTCTCTCTGGCTGTGGCGCGTGGGGGCCTCTCTTCGCTGTGGTTTGCGGGCACCTCACTGCGGTGGCTCCTCTTGTTTCTCCGGAGTATCGGCTCTAGGGCGCTCGCTCTGGCGACAGGAGCTGTGATTTACCGGCTTTAGTGGCTCTGCAGCAGGTGGAACCTTCCTGGACCAGGGATCAGACCCGAGTTCCCTGCATTGGCAGATGGATTCTTACCCGCCACGCCACCAGGGAAGACCCAACTACACTTTTTCAGCTCAGACAAGAGAGTCAATATGAGTGTCCATAGCAGACTCCCTACTTTGGACTTGAACCGTGAGGAGGGCCATAGGCAGACACATCCGTTCACAGACAGCAAGGGCCAGATTTCTGCCCTGAGCTGGGAGTCTGCTGACCTCAGGGGTCTCTCTATCATAAATGCATCTTTGTCCACCATTGGATTTCGGGGTGGGGGGGGAGTGGCAAGGTCATTGAATTGAATCGTCCTGTCTCTGGACCTTGCTCCCCAAGACATCTGCATTCCCAGCTCCCCAAGGCAGGCCAAGTTGCTTTTCTCCAGCCACCCTTGACCCTAGAAGGGGCTGCTTCCAGTTCAGGGAGAGCTGGAAGGAGTGTTGCTTGCTGCTTCCCCTTGTTCCTATGCTTGCCAGAGGCTTCTGCACCAGACAAGAGCTCCCAGGTGGGTGAGGTCTAGTGCAGGAAATAAGACTTTCTTTCGGGATGTGGGAGGAAGACCCAGTGAGCAGAGCTGGGAGGGGTCCATCCTAGGAGGGCGCAGCTTGGCAATGGGTCTTGTACTCTTGTCTATTCACCAAGTATGACCATCCTAAACAGCATATTAAAAAGCAGAGACATCACTTTGCTGACATAGGTCCGTCTAGTCAAAGTTATGGTTTTCCAGTAGTCATGTACGGGTGTGAGAGTTGGACCATAAAGAAAAGTGAGTGCCGAAAAATTGATGCTTTTGAATTGTAGGACTGGAGAAGACTCTTGAGAGTCCCTTGGACTGCAAGATCAAACCAGTCAATCCTAAAGGAAATCAGTCCTGAATATTCATTGGAAGGAGTGATGCTGAAGCTGAAGCTCTAATACTTTGGCCAGCTGATGCGAAATGCTGACTCCTTGGAAAACACCATGATTCTGGGAAAGATTGAAGGCAGGAGGAGAAGGGGACGACAGAGGATGAGATGGTTGGATGGCATCACCGACTCAATGGACATGAATTTGAGCAGGCTCTGGGAGATGGTGAAGGACAGGGAAGCCTGGCGTGCTGCCGTCCATGGGGTCGCAGAGTCAGACACGAGTGAGAGTCTGACCAGCAGCAGAGGTGATGAGGGCTGGGGCTGCGGCGTGGCTGGGGAACGGAGCAGAGGAGTTCTGCGTCCCTTCCCCTCCTGTCCCAGCTAGCCCCACTCCCCTTTCAGACCCTAGCTCCACCTTGACCTTTCAGAGAAGCCTTGCCTGACCTCTCGAGTCCATCCCCCACCCCAGGGCACCGGGTGGCCAAAGCAAAGCCCAACCTGGGGCTTTAGAGAAAGGAGATGATCTTGGCCCTGGCACTGAGACGAAGGGGGCACCCGTGGCTGCTCCGGGCAGATGGAGGCTCACTGGGACCCCTTAGCCTCGCCAGCTCCCTTCCTCCACCCAAGGTCCTCAAGACCGCCGTGTGGTTGGTTTGTACTCTCGCGCCTCCAGGCCGAGACCCCCGTGCTCCTGGGGAGCCTGCAGTGCATTTGCTCCCCTGTGCTTAGGGCTGCCCCCACCGGGGCGCCAGCTGCAAGGGCTGTCTGTGCTTGACCCTGGGAGAGGAGCCCAGGGCGGGGGCCAGACCTGGGCAGGTTCCAGCGGCCAGGCTGGGAGCAAGGAAGCTAGAGAAGCGTGGCCTGGCCTTGGACGGGCTGGCCCGGACCCCCGCCCCGTTTCACACGGGTCTACAGTTGTAGCCGGCAGAACACAGCCTCACAGAGTCCAAAACATCCGGAATTGAGCTGCAGGAGCTGCTTTTATATTTTGGAAATTAACCCTTTGCCAGCTGTTTCATTTGCTCTTATTTTCTCCCGTCCTGAGGGTTGTCTTTTCACCTTGCTTATAGTCTCCTTTTGCTGTGCAAAAGTTTAATCAGGTCCCACGTGTTTACTTTTGTTTTTAGTTCCGTTACTCTAAGAGGTGGGTCCTAGAGGATCTTGCTTTGATTTATGTCATCGAGGGTTCTGCCTATGTTTTCCTCTAAGAGTTTTATAGTTTCTGGTCTTACGTTTAGGTCTTTAACCCATTTTGAGTTTAGCTTTGTGTATGGTGTTAGGAAGTGTCCTAAGTTCATTCTTTTACATTTAGCTGTCCAGTTTTCCCAGCACCATTTGTTGAAGAGGCTGTCTTTGCCCCATTAATTCTGTAAAGCAATTACCCTTCAATAAAAAATAAATTAATTTTTTTAAAAAAGAGAGAGAGAGACCAGAAAGAAAGGAAAAAAAAAAAAAAAGTCCAGAAGCCAGCGCTTGTCTGACTCCTGGAGGCAGTTTTCCCTCCAGCTTCGGCCTCACTGGCTACACCCTTGGTGCCCACGTTGTACCGCTCACTGATCCCTGCTCGGGGAGGGCGGGGGGGACGCAAGTACACCCAGCCCCCGGGTAGAGTGACGAGGGATTCCAGGCTCAGTACACAACGCGGGGTAGACAGTATTCCCCCATCACCTTTGCTATACTACTGCTGACCCTGACAAGGGCCTCCAGAGCTTGCTGTGGTCCATTCTCTGGGGCTGTAAGGCCTGTCTGACTACCCCCTTCTCTGGCGGTGAGACCCTTGGGCAGATTCTTCCTCAGCCTTCCCATCTGCAAAATGGGTAACAATGGGGGGAAGATCTGAGGAAAGGCCTAAAGGAACAGACGCTCCATCCGCCTTTGCTCCTGAGCCTCTGATATCACCCCCGTGGGGCCTGCCCGCCGCCCCGGGCGGGGGTGCTCACCCTCCCAGGGCTGACACAGGCCTTCCCAGGCCCCCGATCTTGACGACAAGAGGCCTCTGCCGCCTGCTCCTTGACATCCCACGCGCCTGCCTCTAAGCCCGAGATGCACTTCTAAGCCGGGGCAGACCCAGCCTGCTATTCTGGGGTTTTCTTTCAACTATTTTGGCAAAGACCAAATGGCAGCCTCCTTTAAAATAGATGCTCCCAGCCCAGAGGTCATTCCCCGAGAACCAGGTCAGAGCAGGCCTGGACTTTTCCCCAGCCGCTCATTCTCATTACACCCAGACCCTGGCATGTATAGCTAGGATGAGGGCCCGACCGAGCCTGGGGCAGAAGCCAAAATAAAATCTGGTGGACCCTCTGCGCCTTGGGCTTCTCCATTTCACAAACGCTCTGCCTTTCTCTGTGAAACTGCAGGGCCCGCCAAGAAGGCGGCCAGGAGACCAGGGTGAATTGGGATCCAGCCACGGCTGCCCAGCCAGCTCCAGTTCTCGGCCACGCATCTGGGAAGAAAAGTCTGCGTCCTGAGTCCTGGGAGGCCTACATAGCAGCGGACTTCCTGAACGAGGGCTCTGGTCACTGGGCCCCACTTCTCTGTGTCCTTTGCTGCCAGAGGAGCGAGTGTGCTCACCTGCATCTGTTTGGTCCCTTAAGATCACATCTATCCTTCCCAGGTAGCCCCGGTGGTGAAGAATCTGCCTGCTAACACAGGAGATGCAGGAGACAGGGGTTCAGTCCCTAGGGTGGGGGGGAAGATCCCCTGGAACAGGAGATGGCTACCTACTGCAGAATTCTTGTCTGGGAAATCCCAAGGACAGAAGATGAGATGGTTGGATAGCATTACTGACTCAACGGGCCTGAGTTTGAGCAAACTCCAGGAGACAGTGAAGGACGGGGAAGCCCAGCGTGCTGCAGTCCTTGGAGTCGCAAAGAGTCGGACACGACTAAGTGACTGAACAGCAAGATCAGATACATGTCATGGCAAAGGAGACTTAAAAAAATGAAAACAGGAAGGAATTCTAACAACACGATGAAGCTAAGTCAAATTGTACTAAAGATCGCACTCCACCACGTCCCAAAGACATCACATTGCAAAACGGCTCAGATGTGCATCCTGGTACCCAAACGCTGGCCACTGACTAAACTGGTCGCTTCCATTCCTTTGGCTTGAATGATTTTCCTAAGTACTTTAGCAGTCTTGGCTGTACCCTGCTTCCCACTCTGACCTTGGTAAGGCAGTCTTGTGGTGGCACCAGGCCTGCAGGGCAGGGAGCGTTTTGCTCACGCTGAGGCTCAGTAAGTCATTCAACAAACCTTGGCTGAGCCCCTGCAGGTGCAGGTTCTGTCCCAGGCTCAAGGATGTGGCAGAGGGGCCATCACCCTCCCCGCCTCTCAGAGTTGCCTCTCCGCGGGGAGGAGACTCTGAGCAAGGAACCCCCCAGGGATGGGAGTTTAGAAATGGGATCCAAAGATCTGCGGTTGGGGTGTGATGGGGGCGAGGGGCCCTGACCTGGTCTGGGGGTCAGGGAGGTGTCCCTAAAGAAGAGACATGCGGTTGACATGAAGCCGCAGTCAGGGCGGAGCAGGTGATCCAGGCAGAGTACAAGGCTGGGAGGCGAGCCAGGGGCCTCTTGGGTGCGGGGGTGAAGAGCAAACAGCCCAGGGGGCAATGCCAGGAGCCTGAAGGGACCAGCAGGGCTTTGAAAAGGCCCCAGGCAGGCACAGATGGGGAAACACTGGCTTTTCATTAAAGGCGGGCCCTCTGGGCTCTGTGAGTCCTCCAGGGGTGGGGGGGATTGGGAGATATGGGGCGCGGGGGTCAAAGGACTCCAGCTCAGGGGAAGCAGAAAAGGCTTTACTTTTCACCCACATGAAACCAAACCTACAGGGACTTGCCTGGGGGTCCAGTGGCTTAGACTCCTTGCTTCTAATGCACGGGCCTCGGGCTTGATCCCTGGTCAGGGAGCTAGATCCCTCACACCACAACGAGACAGCCTGCGTGCTGCGAGTAAGACCTGTCACAGCCGAATAAATAAATAAAAAGAAACATCTTTTTAAAAATTAAATAAAAACAAATAAACCAAACCCTCAGGGCCTTCTGAACCTCGGAGGGCCATCAGCCTGTCTCCTCCCTGCGTGCCTGGGTGGTCCCAAGGGTGCAAGCCGGGCCTGAGAATTCGTCCTTGACCTGCTCACCCCGTGACCAGCCTGGGCCTGCCTTCACTTCGAGGTTGCAGAGTAGGAAAGAGGAGTTGAGTCTCTCAGGGGAAGTAGGGACCTAGGAGGTGGGTCACAGGGGTCTCCTGAGCCCAGAAGAGGCATTTTTATCTCAAACGCAATGCAGGGCAGTTGGAGCTTTGAAGCTGGAGGAAGGCTCCTTCTTGGTCTTTCTGAGAGCTGGCTGCCACGGCGCAGGGCAGGGTGGATGCTCGGTTTTAGAAGGGGCCCGGGAAGAAGTATTAGCAGCTCCTGCCGCTCAGCCCTGTGATCCTAGCCTGAGACCTGTGTGGAGAACAGTCAGCCGTGTCCGACTCTTTGTGATCTCATGGACTGTAGCCCACCAGGCTCCTCTGTCCATGGGATTCTCCAGGCAAAGACTCCTGGAGTGGGTTTCCATGCTCTTCTCCAGGGGGTCTTCCTGACCCACGGATTGGACCCAAGTCTCCTGCGTTGGCTGGTGGATTCTACCACTAAGCCACCTGGGAAACCCAGGCCAGGAAAACTCCTTTTACCAAAGTGGGCAGTGGGCCTGCTCTGGTCTGTGAGTTTGCAGAGCCTTGATGAAGAGGACACACAGGGGGTGTGGGGGGTGGGGATCCCAGAGGGGACGGAGCCATAAGGAACCACAGGAAGTTAGCCACAGGACCCAGGGGAAGCCAGAAATCTGAGTTCAGAATCGTGAATACTGGTGATTTTCATCCTTTCCTGGAACCCCTCCCACTCCTAACTTGACAGCACCGCTTTGGATGAACTTGCCTTCACTGAATCTTTCCAAAGCCTCGTCCTCATGGGCCGTCAGCTCTTTTTTCACCTTTCTGTTCCATCCATGTGTTTGACACTCCTTAAATTTTCCAGCCGGGCTTCCCTGTGGCTCAGACAGTAAAGCATCTGGCCTGCAATGTGGGAGACCTGGGTTCGATCCCCGGGTTGGGAAGGACCCCTGGAGAAGGGAATGGCAACCCACTCCTGTATTCTTGCCTGGAGAATCTCATGGACAGAGGAGCCTGGTAGGCTACAGTCCATATTGTCACAAAGGGTCAGACATGACTGTGACTAATACACACACATGCACACAGACACACACACACACACAGACATACACACATACAGACACACACGCACACAGACACGTGCACACACACACACACACACCACATACACACACACAGAGACACACACACGTGCACACAGACACACAGACACACATACAGAGACACACACAGACACACATGCACACAGACACGCACACACACACACACACATGCACACACACACACACGCAGACGCACGCACACACACGTGTACACACACGCACGTGTACACACACGCACACGCACGCACGTGTACACACATGCACACAGACACGCACACACAGGCACACAGACACACGCACACGCACACACACGCACACGCACACAATCTCCCAGCTGTCCTTGAAGCACAGTGGGCCCACGCGACTTGGGAACAAACCCAGCAGCGGCTACTGAAGGGGATGGCAGCATATCGATGGCAAACCTCTGTGGGGCTCTACTTGCTCTGTGAGGCTCCACGTTTCTGAGCCTCAGTCCCCTCCTACCCTCCTGGTAGGGATTCAGCAAGAACGAGAAAGATAAGAGCCCTGACCTCTATTCACAGGCGCCTTTCAGAGCAGCGGAGGCCTTTGTGGGTGGAAGGACCCTGCTCTTCAAGGCAGCAGAGGGGCCTGGAGCTTCCACTTTAACCCAGGTGCCCCGGGCCTGCTAAACCGGCTTCCTGCCGACCTCAGCCACAGCCCGGGCCCCCTGACGGCGTGGCTCTGCTCCCCAGGACCCAGGGCTCAGTGAGACTGGGATGTTTGGTTTCTCATGAGCCACTGTGGTCCCAGCGGGCCGGGGATGTGGACACGCCAGAAGCAGCGACCGTGCACTCCGACGGGGCCCAGCCTCCGTCCGTCTTGATCACCCCGCCCGGGAATGCAGGAGCAGAAAGGCCCGTGAGATGCAGGCCCTGATAGCGCTGAGGGGAGGGCCGCTTCCTCCGGCCAGGGGCGCAGGTCACGGTGAGGGGACCCCCACAATGCGACAGGGGTGATGGGGCCAGAGCCCGGGCCCTGACTCTGGAAGCAATTTGATCTGGTCGTTTCCTCTTTTTTTTTTTTTTAATTTTAATTTTTTTTATTGAACTATTGAGCTTGCTAAATCTCCTCTGTCATGTCTGACTCTTTGCAAAACTATGGACTGTAGCCCTCCAGGCTCCTGTGTCCATGGGATTCTCCAGGCAAGGATGCTGAAGTGGGTAACCATTTCCTTCTCCAGGAGAGATTCCTGATCCAGAGATGGCACCTGCCTCTCTTATGTCTCCCGCACTGGCAGGCGAGTTCTTTACCACTAGCGCCCCCTGGAATTTATTGAACTATAATTGATTTATGATATTTCAGGTTACAGCACAGAAATTCGGATATACATATATATTGGGTACATATATATTCTTTTCTGATTCTTTCCTATGACATATTATTACAAGATATTGAATATAGCTCTGTGCTTTACAGTAGTAGGTCCTTGTTTATTTATCTTATATAGAGTACTGGGTATAAATTAACCCCAAACTCCTAACTTATCCTTCCTTCCTTTTCGCCTTTGGTAACCATAAGTGTGCTTTCTATGTCTGTGAGTCTGTTTATGTTCTGTAAATAATTTCATTTGTATCACTTTTTAATATTCCACATACAAGTGATATCATATGGTATTTCTGGGACGTACTTCACTTAGTATGATAATCTCTAGGTCTATCCATGTTGCTGCAAATGGCAAGACCGTCCTTTTTCATGGCTGCGTAGTATTCCACTGTATATCTATGTGCCGCATCTTCTTTATCCGTTCTCTGGGGGTGGAGTGGTCTCTGCATCTTTACCTCCTGCGGCTCCACACCCCAGATGGAGACCCGATGGCCTTGTCTGTGCCTCTAAGTCTGTCTCCCTGCACAGTACCCACCCATTGGGCCTCCACCCCCTCTGCATCCCCCTTGGAGACCATATCCCCCCCTTCCCCGCAGGCTGATTGACTCATCAGAAAGCCCCTCCCTGGCTTCAGGGTCCAACATGATCACGTCCATTGACACCCTTACCCCAGGGGGTAATAACCTCTGGGCTCCCTGGTTCATTCCTCCTAAGCAAAGGGGGCCCGCCTAGCACAGCCAAGCCTCAATAAATCCATTTGGTGGATAGCCAGACGATCATGTGAACCATCCTGCAAATAAAACCTTTGTTTTCACTTCATAGAAGTACCCCACTGTCCCAGTCGTTGCGTGGTCTTTGTAAACTTCTGACTTCTATAGCGGTTTCACCATCCTGCTCTGTTTCTGATGTTAGATAGTTTCTGAGGTGGTTTTTTTTTCTCTTTGCTATCATTTTTTTTCTTTTTTCTATTATCAACAATGCTGTGATGACCATCTTTGTGCATGAACTTTTTTTTTCTGCATTTGAGGTGTGATCTTCAAAAGCAGACTCTCTGGATTCAGGTCAAGAATTTTCGGCTGGAACTTTACGGTCCTCAGAAGTTCCCATGTACTCTGATTGCAGTATGTCAGAGGCTGCCCATTTAACCACCTCCTCAGCAGCTCCGGGTAAGTTGGTTTTGCTTTTGTTTTTTCCTGCCCTGTTGCCCTTGCTGTTCAGTAGCTAAGTCATGTCCACCTCTTTGCAGCCCCATGGACTGCAGCATGCAAGGTCCTCTGTCCCTCACTGTCTCCCAGAATTTGCTCAGATTCATGTCCATTGAGTCTGTGATACCATCCAACCATCTCATCCTCTGCCACCTCCTTCTCCTTTTGCCTTCAATCTTTCCCAGCATCAGGGTCTTTTCCAGTGAGTCAGCTCTTTGCATCAGGTGGCCGAAGCTTCAGCTTCAGCATCAGTGCTTCCAATGAATATTCAGGGTGGGTTTCCTTTAGGATTTACTGGTTTGATCTCCTTGCTGTCCAAGGGACTCTCAAGAGTCTTCTCCAGCACAGCAATTCAAAAACATCAATTCTTTTACACTCAGTCTTCTTTATGGTCCAACTCTCACATCCATAGAGAAACCATATCCATAGAAACATACGTAGAAAACCATAAAAACATCCTTAGAAAAACCGTACCTTTGACTATAAGGACCTTTACCCTGCTAGTCTGTACTAATTTGACAGGCAAGCAATGAAACTGGATTTTTATTTTATTTGTTAATAACCTTTAATTTTATAGTTGTTTTGCATTAATAGGAAAGCTACCCGGACAGTGCAGAGGGTTCCTACGTGTCCCACACCCAGGCTCCCGATTATTAGCATCTCGCGTTTGTGCGCTGCTCTTGTTCCTGTTGATGAACCGATCCTGACACTGTTATTAACTCATGTCCAGGCTTTAAGTGAATTTCATTAGCTTCTCTCTAATGTCCCTTTCCGCCCCAGGAGCCCTCGTCCCATCTGGTTGACCCCTCTCCTGAGGCTCTTCTCCTGACAGTTTCTCAGACCGGCCTTGTTTTGATAACTTTGACAGTTTTGAGTTTGTCTTTAAAATTTATCGGGGGTATAGTTACTTTACAATGCTGCGCTAGTTTCTGCTCTATGACGACAAAGCGAATCAGCCAGATGCACACACACAGCCCTTCCTGCTTGGCCCTCCCGCCCACTCCCCAGGTCAGCCCCCCAGGTCAGCCCCGAGCCCCGAGCTGAGCCCCACGTGTGGCGCGGCAGGTTCCCACGGGCTGTTTTACACGTGGTGGTGCACACGTGCCAATCCCAGCTGAGATGGGTTTTGATGGTCATGTCGGTGTCTTGGGCGGAGGCCAGAGCTGACCCTGGCTTTGTGGGTGTCTGTATGTGGGTGTCCCCTCCCTCTCATCCCTTGTGGTCTCCGTGGTTCCCCCAGAGATCTGAGCGGCCCTGAGATGGTGAGAATGGCCCTCACCGAGCAGGCTGACGCCCACTCATGCTCTCCTGCTTTCCTGTTCAGAGAACTTGGGGCTGGGATTTCAGGCAGATGGCGCCGAGGGTCCAGAGAGCAGAGCTGACATTGGTGTTCCTGAGCTCGGGGAGGGGATGGGACCTGGGGAGGGCCCAGCCAGGAATCTGGGGTGGGTGGGTGTCGCTGAGCAGCTGCAGGAGTGGAACCAGTCACCTTTGGGGAGCAGCAGGGGTCTCTTTGCCAGGGTGGGCCAAGGCAAGGTCCTCTCACCCTCCGACAAGCACAGAGGGACCTCTGCCCCTGCGCTCAGAGCCACGGGCCCAGACCCAGTCCCTGACCACACACAGAACAAGAGGCAGACCACAGCATCGGCATCAGCCGCCCTGCCTCCCCCCACCTCCGCCCTCCACCCCTGCTCCTGGTGCCCCTCAACTGGCCTGGCTGCCTGGGGCCTGGGCCAGGACTCTCCCGACCACAGGGCCTTTGCACTTGCTGGCCCCCTTCTTCCAATCACTCAGATCTCAGCTTGGAGGTCACCTCCCCAGACAGATCTTCTTGGCCAAAGAGTCTCCTATCCCCCCAGCACGTCACTCTCCAAGCCTGACTTTGTGAAATGGCGGGTCTGAAATTAGCTATTTGCCCCTTGTGTATCCTATGGGGGCCTCCACTGCATCAGCTGCTCAGAGCCAGAGCCGGACTGGCCCTCCATCCTCTCTCTGCCAGGATCGTGCCAGGCCGGCATGCGAGGGGTTAGTGAGCATCCTGATAGGAGTGAGAGCGGGCGGGGAACATGGACGGGACCACACGGGCCTTCCCCACCGTCGGGGAGACAGCACCACCTGCCGCTGGGGGCGGCGGCGCCACGGCCACCCCTCGGCGCCAGCGCTGGGGACAGAGCTCCGTCCAGGCTGGCGGGGACACAGGGGAGACCGGGGGTGGATGGGGTGAGATTTTCCCAATGACAAGGGGTCGCCTCCTCTTTGACCAGGACCGCAGTTCCAGCCTCATCCCCCTCAACAGCACCTCCTATAGGACCCCAGACTCTCCAGGTGGGCCAGCCCTCCAGAAACCCACCTGGGCTGGCATGGGCATCATGTCGGAGGCTGGGACCAGTGACCTTGGGGACCCTCTGCCTTAGAGACCCACAGACCTTCTCACCTGGGGGTCTCAAACTGCCTGGCTAACAAGGTTCTCGGGCAGGGAGGGGGGCCACGATGGGCACCCTTATCTTACAGGGAGAAGCAGGCTCGGGGGTAACGCAACGGTCCCACCCATGCAGCAGCGAGTAAGGAGTGGAGTCAGACCTGAACTCAGGCCCGTTCTGTGCTCTGACCACGCAGAGCCACCGCTGTGTGACCTCAGGCGGAAGGCTTCACCTCTCTGAACTGTTCCTCACTGGAAACGATGGGGGTGATAATAACAGTACCTACCTGTTAGAACAATCATGAGGCCCACGCGAGAAGCCATGTGCCCAGGGCTCAGTGGGGCCTCTCCCGTGGCAGGTGGCCGGGCTGGCAGGACAAGGGCCTCCACTCCTGGCCCAAGGCTGTCCTCCCCGCAGCCCACCCCAGCCTTCCTGAGTCATGGTGGCATTCTGGCCATAGGAGAGGGGGGCTACCTGGTTCTCTCTGCCAGGAAGAAGCTACTGGACTGGAGCCGATGTCCAGCCGTGAGCCCATGCAGGTCCTGGCTGGGCTGCCATGACCACGGCCCCACAGAGGGCAGTCCAGGGGTCACACAGGGCCCCTGCCCTGCTCCCACCTTGCCAGCATCACTCTGGGAGGTGCCGGGAGCCTCAGGCCCAGGAGGAGCCAAACTCGGGGCTGAGACTTACCACCTGTCCCCCCCACCACCCCTGCCACCACCAGGAAGAGGCTGGAACTTCTAGAATCCGGGAACCGTCAGCTCCTGGGACTGGCACATGGCTCCCCCAAGGGGCTGGCAGCCCCTCCCTGCCCCTCCCCTGCCCTGCCTCCCCACTCGCTTGGAGCTGCGATTTTGAGGACGATTCTGGCCTGACTGGCAGCCCCCAAGACGACCCCGGTCCAGGGGAGGGTGGGAGTGACAGGTGAGGGCAGCAGCCCCTGGCCCTGCCCAGGGAGGGGCCTCTGAGGACAGCCGCACCGCGTCCTGTTGGGAAAGCCTCGCGCGCCCCTTGGGCCCTGGGTCGGGACGCTCCTGGGGCCGGGCTCCGGGTGGGGCTGGCAGGGGCTCTGACCTCTAGCAGGTGGCCTCGGGCTGGCCTGGCAATAAATCTTAACTCTGCTCTTGGAGCAGGGACGACACCCAATGGCCACACATTGTTCTCCTGTGCTCCTGACATTTGAAGAAGCCGCCGCGGGAGAAAGGACGTGATGGCCCAGAAGGCACACAGGTGGTGGAGGCATCCTGGTGCCCAGTCTAAGGAGGCAGAGACACCCAACATCCTTTCTCTCTTTTTCCCTTGGAAATAGAAACTTGGGGTTTTGCCAGAGTAATACTGCTTGGAGTAAAGACTACATTTCCCAGCTTCCCCTGCAGCTTGGAGCAGCCATATGACTGAAGCCTGGCCGGTGAAAGGCAATCAACACCTAGTGAGTATTCTGGCCAATGGGAGGTAAATAACACCTTACCTGTGACTTCTGGGAGATGTCCTGTGAAGTGGGGACTTGCCTGTCTTCTTTGTTGCTGTTGTATGGACTGTGGCTGTGATGACTGGAGCCCAGTCAGCTATTTTATATCATGAGGTCAAACCCATACGATGACTATGAAAGAGAAGGATGGGAGGAAGCAGAGTCCCCAGTGAATATGAAGCAGACTCATCACCCTGGGCATCCTTTCCATGAGAGATATACATCTTTATCTTGTTTAAAGTACACTTGAGTTTTCTGACCCTTATAGCTGAGTTGAAGGCTAACTCATAGAGGGAAAACAGATACCCCGGGAAGGTTAATTGGAGCCAGGATGAGCTATTAATCCAAATCCATTTGGTTCCAAAAGCAATCTCGAGGTGGGGGTGCAGTTGTGAGAATTGGAGGGACCCAATCAGATGTTGATGGGGCCTGGGACGCCCCAGACTAGGTGTGGTGAGCTCTAGGGGAAGTGTTATCACTGCTCCCACTCCTGCTTGTCTCCTTCCAGCAGAAAGCTCAAGACATCCCTAGAAAATGATGCCCATATTTCAGGGACCATGACTTTCTCAAGACTCACATACCTGGGTAAAGGTAGCACTTCTTTATCCAGCTCTCAACCTTCCCTCTAGCCTGCAGAGAAAGAAAGTAAGCATGTTGGGGGGCATTCACGTCCCTCAGGGCCATTGTCTGTTCAGGGCAGCCGTTATAGTGATCTCTTAGATCCAGCTTTGTCTAAGTTCACACCTCACCGCTAGAGACTTGGAGCTTTTAGCCCTGAGCCTCAGTCTCCCCTCCTGTAAAATGGGGGGCATAACCACCAACCTAGCAGAGTCACTGGGAGAATTCAGTGTGCTGATGGGTAGAAGAAAAGCCGTGACTAACCTAGACAGCTTATTAAAAAGCGGAAACAGACTTTGCCAACAAAGGTCCATCTAGTCAAAGCTATGGTTTTTCCAGTAGTCATGTTTGGATGTGAGAGTTGGACCATAAAGAAAGCTGAGCACTGAAGAAATGATGCTTTTGATCTATGGTGTTGGAAAAGACTCTTGAGAGTCCCTTGGACTGCAAGGAGATCCAACCAGTCAATCCTAAAGGAAATCAGTCCTGAATATTCACTGGAAGGACTGACGCTAAAGCTGAAGGCCCAATACTTTGACCACCTGATGAGAACAACTGACTCATTAGAGAAGACCCTGATGCTGGGAAAGATTGAAGGCAGGAGGAGAAGGGGGCGACAGAGGATGAGATGGTTGGATGGCATCACTGACTCAATGGACATGAGTTTGAGCAAGCTCCGGAAGTTGGTGATGGACAGGGAGGCCTGGTGTGCTGCAGTCCATGGGGTCACAAAGAGTTGGACACGATTGAGTGACTAAACTGAACTGATGAGTAGAAAGCACACGCAAAGCATTTTATGTGCTAAATTAATACATGTGAGCGACCTGTAAAGATGTCCCTCTAACTCAAGGATTCCCAAATGCTAGCGCATTGCCTGGAGATCTGGTTAACACCCAGACTGCTGGGCCCTTTTCCTGGGAATGCATTTTTAGCCAAACCCCAGGAAAGGAGAAACAGGTCACATTTCGAGAACCACTGGTTTAAATCAAGTCCCCAAAGACAAAAGTGTGAAATTGAGCCTTTTTTTAAGATGACTTGAGCCTAAGGAGAAGAGGATGACAGAGGATGAGATGGTTGGATGGCATCACCAACTCAATGGACATGAATTTGAGCAAGCTCCAGAAATTGGTGATGAACAGGGAAGCCTGGCATGCTGCAGTCCATGGGATCACAAAGAGTCGGACACGACTGAGCGACTGAACTGACTGAACCTGAGCTTGGTTCTGGAGCCAGATGGTTGGATTTGAATGGGAGCTCCGACCTTGGAAGCTGTGAGGCTGTGTGACCTTAGGGAGGTAGCCTCCCTTCTCTGAGCCTCGGCTCCTCAGCCGTCACGTGGAGAGAATTAGAACCCAGCTCAGGGCTGAGATGCAGATCAAAGTGCTGCGGGCAGGAGCCCAATACCTGCGTCTCTTCTCCCTCTTCCTCCCCACCCCCCACTGTTATCGCCACCAGCATCATAACCACCATCTTGTACAGATAAACACCCTCTCAGCAGGGCGGGGGGCCCACTCTCTCCCATCCAGCCAGCAGCGGTAGGCGCCGGATGCACACCTTACCCAGGGTCCACTGCCTGCTCCCTGGCTTGCCTGATCCTTGGGCCTTGGGAAGGGCCCTCTGCCCTCTACGCGTCATCCTGGGCAGGCAGGTCGGGGTGGCGGGCGTGGTCCCGTCCTCCCAGGTGGAGTCAGCTCTGAACTGATGACCGACGTCTCTCCGACCACCTGACCCAGGGTGCGACCCAGCGGGGACCGAGGCACCGTGGGTGGGAGGAAGCCCCTGGGTCCTCGGTCTGCTGGGCCCACCTCGGGCTTGTCGCTGAGGTCACTGCCACCTGCTGGTGGGCAGTGGTACTACAGTCAGGGGTGCCCCCGGCCACCGCTCAGGATGACCCAGCTCCCACCCCCTGTAGAGACTGGGAGACCCCACTAGTCCCACTCTCACAGAAGGACTTGCAGCCCTGGCTGTGACGATCAATCATATCGATTCACTGATTCACCCATTTAAGGCGTATGAGTCGATGGGTTTGTATCGTGTTGTGCGCCATCACCGCATCAGTGTCAAAACGTTCTCGTCACCCTGAAAGAAGACCCCTAACCATTCCAGTCTCCCTCCAGGCCCCGGCAACCATCCACCTGCTTTCCTTCTCCACGGGCTTGCAGATTCTGAGCACTTCACATAAACGGGATCCTAAGTGTTTGGACTTTTGTGTCTGGCTTCCTTCTCTTAGAGTAATGTCTTCAGGATTCATTCACGTTGTATTAATAGCATTTATCCGAACATCAATCCGCTTCATGGCCAAATACTATTTCATCGTATGGCTATAGCACATTTTCTTTCTCTGCATCAGCTGATAGACATTTGGGTTAATTCCATGCTCTTTGACTATAGTGTGTTCAGGTTTTCGTGTGAACCTACATTTTCAATTTCTCTGTGCACCTACCTAGGAGTAGAATCGCTGGGTCACAGGTAGCTCTAACATTGTAGAGATTGGCCAGATGGTTCTCCACAGTGGATGCCCCACTGTGCCGACTCCTTGGTGTCCTGCCTGTCCTTGGGGATCCTGTGGGCTAGTAGTACAAGCCCCAGGGCCCAAGTGACCTCAAGGAAAATGCTTAATCTCTCTGAGCAACTTTCTCATCTGCAAAAGCGGTGGGAGGATGTAGCTGACACTGTCGAGGTTCCGACATGTGGACCCCAGGGCTTCCTATAACAAGTTCCTGGGTTTCTTTGTCTGAGGGGAGTGGGCCAGAAGTTCAACGAGTGACTGTCGCTATGCTGGCGGATAAATAGGTCACAAGCCGCACCCCTTGGGTGGGTGATGGGTGGGGGGCCAGCAGTGAGTATACAGTTACTTAAAGATTTTTCTTTTAAAGCATGGGCTTTGCAGCCGGAAGCCCATTTAAAAAAATATTTATTTACTTATCTGACTGTGTCGAGTCTTAGCTGCGGCATGCGGTCTTTTATCGAGGTGCACAGACTTGCCTGTTGTGGTGTACGAGCTCAGTAGTTGCAGCACCCGGGGTTGGTCGCCCTGCAGCGTGTTCCCCCACCAGGGGTTGAACCTGAGTCTCCTGCATTGCAAGGCAGATTTTTAACCACTGGACCACCAGGAAAGTCTCTCAATTGCTTACAGATTGTGTCTGATTATGTGAATGAAAATAACAAGGCGCTATGGGGGAAAATATCCCCGATTTTGGATAGAATGGCCACAGAACGTCTCTCTGAGGAGGCAACGCTCTGAGAAATGAACATCAAGAAGCAGTCAGTGAGGCAACGTGTCGAGAGAACATTCTCAGTTGCAGCATGCGCAAGGGCCCTGTGGCAGGAGAAAGCCTGGTGTGGATGCAGCAGTTGGGCTGGAGTTAGGGATGGGAGAGAGAGCAGAGGAGGTGGGGGAGAGGGAGGAGCTAGAAGGGCATCCTGGTGAAGAGATGACCCTTTTCCAAAAATCATGAATGCCTGTTGCATGCTTGGACGTTCAGTCTACTCTTCTGAGACAAGAATTTGAGCTTGCATGGGAAGAGTTTGCGGAGACAGGAAGGTCATTCTTTAAAGTCTTCTGAGGAAAAAGGAACCCAGCCTTCAGAATCAAACAGGTGGGCAGGTCTCCCCTGCAGGCTCCTCCCCTTCACGTATTCTGCCAGTATCCTCCAGGGGCTCCAGGGGCGGCCCCACCCCCCTGGGAGAACTGGGAGGCCTGCCTCACTTGGTGGAGGCAGGCTGGCCTGGCAGGGGGTTCTCTGTGGAGGAGGCCACAGGTTCCAGAGCCCACTGCCTGGGCAGGAGCCCCACGTCCAGTCTGGCCAGCTCTGCCACCTTGCCTGTGCTCCATATCCACTCTGAGAGTCGTTTCCTCGCTGAGTGGTGGAGACCGAACCCTTGTCTCCCAGGGTTGTTTGCAGACAACCTGAGCTATCAGACAGTGTGAGTTTGGAGAACACGTGAGTTGCCTGGGATGGTCTGGCCTTGAGTCGGTGCTCAGCGAGGGGGAGATTTTAATCATTCTCACCACGACAATCTGTGCCTCGGGCCACAGTCAGGTAGTGACATCACAGTTGACATCAGAGCCCCTGCCAGCTGCGTGCCAGGCACCAGCCTCCATTCCTAAGCTGCGCTGAATCTTCCAGACAGCCCTGTGATGCGGTATCATTGTTGTCACCATTTCACAGAGGAGGAAGTTGAGGCTTAAAGAGGACAGGGAGCCATACCCAGCCCCACAGCCCGTCAGCGGAACATCAGTCAAGGCACCTGGGTGGGTGGGCCTCGATGGGGACCCAGGTTGGCCCAACCCCAAGGCCTGCGGTCCTAAACAGCCCTCGCCATGAAGCCAGTCCTTCCTGGGCCCCGCATCTCACCTCCATGCTCCCGGCCCTTCAGCCTTCACCTCGCCATGTCCCAGGGTGGCTCCAAAGGGGATAAGGAAGCTGGCACGTTCTGATTCTCACAGAAACATCCAGATGCTGGCTGACTAGCCACAGGCACTGACCCCCGACAAAGGGGTCCAGACTGATGGTGTTCCATGGTCCTCACTGGAGCCACTCCACGTTCCCTGAATTTCTCCAGGCCACTGCCCCTAACCCTCTCCTTTAGAGCGGTGCCTCTGTCCCCCGTGAGGCTGGAAGCTACTGATGAAGCTGTTATACCTGTGTGCTGTAAACTCAATGGATGGATGGTAACTGAGTGGATGGATGGATGGATGGATGTTTGGGTAGATGGAGAGATGAATGGATGAATAAGTAGATAAATGGTTGGATGGATGGATGATGGATGAATAGGTAGATAAATGGATGGAAGGATGGATGGAAAGATGAATGGATGATAGGTAGATAAATGGATGGATGGATGGATGATGGATGAATAGGTAGATAAATAGATGGATGGATGGGTGGGTGGGTGGATGGAAAGATGAATGGATGATAGGTAGATAAATGGATGGATGGATGGATGGGTGGGTGGATGGATGGAGAGATGAATGGATGAATAAGTAGATAAATGGATGGATGGATGATGGATTAATAGGTAGATAAATGGATGGATGGATGGATGGGTGGGTGGATGGAGAGATGAATGGATGAATAAGTAGATAAATGGATGGATGGATGATGGATGAATAGGTAGATAAATGGATGGATGGATGGATGGGTGGGTGGATGGAGAGATGAATGGATGAATAAGTAGATAAATGGATGGATGGATGGATGGATGGATGATGGATGGAAGGATAGATGGATGGGTGAATGGATGGAAAGGTGAATGGATGATAGGTAGATAAATGAATGGATGGATGTTTGGATGGATAGAGAGATGAACGGATGAAAAAGGAGATAACTGGGTGGATGGGTGGATCGATGGATGGATGGGTAGATGGATGGATGGAAAGATGAATGGATGATAGGTAGATTAATGGATGGATGGATGGATTTTTGGACAGATGGAGAGATGGATCAGTAGATGAATGGATGAATAGCCTGCCCAACGCGTAGAGTTTCTCAGGAATTCCTGCATTGCTATCAGTGTTGCCCCATGAAGCTCTCCTTTCACTCTTCACTGTTGAGCCCGTTAGAGGAGGGTACTGCATAGCAAGCCCCTTGGGGAGATTCACTCCGTTCTTGGTGGGTCTCCCAGATCTGACTGAAAAGCGCAGTGCCTGGCCCTCTCCCCCACCCGTTCATGGCTGTGCAGCTCCTTTTATAGACTGGTCGCCATCTGTGTCTCCTTGGATCTGGAGGGTCACTGTGGGAGCCCATTTGACAGATGGGAAGATCAAGGCTGGGAGGGGGAGGCAGAGCCGATCCTGGGCTCTCACGGCCGGTCATGAGACCACAGACATGGCCGAGGTCGTGTTTGAACCAGTGGATCTGAATCCAGCACCTGTGCCGTCTCTCTCCCAACCCAGAAGCCTGTCTCCCAAACCCCATTCCGAGGGATGGACGCGCCCCTCGCCAAGACCGCTCAGGCACAAGCGTGGCGGCCTGGAGATTCCAGCTACTGCAGCCGAGGGGGCTGTAGGTCAGCTTCAGGGCTGTGTCTGACTCGGCCGTGGAAGGCGGCCCAGGCAGCGTCACCCTCCAATGGCTGGGCGCTAATTACAAACCCACTTCTTCACCTTTCAGAGCCTTTCAACCCCCTTTGAACCTGCCGTGAGGTTCAAAGGCCCACTGCCTGCAGCTGAAGCTTGGTCACCCAGCGCCCGTCCTGCCTTGCCCATCGGAGGCAGAGTGGGACCACAGCGCCAGTGCTCAGGGGCCAGCAATGAGTCCTCGGTCTGCTGGCTTCACGCAGCAGGGAGTGGACCCAGCTAAGCAACGTGGCTCACAGCCCAAGGCCAGCCAGCTGCCTCTCCCTTATATGAGCTCTGGGTAGGCAGGCGTGACCGGCCGGCCAGATCCTAAAGGTTCTTTATTCCCCCAATCTTTTCAGCACTGTTTATTGAACATCTCTGACGCTCTTCTCAACCACCTACTTCTGGTGGGGAAGATAGTAAGATCAGTGCCACAGGTCCTGCAACCAGAGCCTTACAGCTACCTTTGATGTTCTTTATCATTTATCCACTTGTTTTTCAGCTAAGACAGCAAAAGAAATGATTTACTGTACACGTGTTACATTTAGCCACAACCGAGAACCAAACAAGTCCAGACTGTCACAGGTCCAGGGCAAAGGACCAGAAGGGACCGTGTTGATATGAGCAAGGTGGGTCTCTCAAAGGTGGTTGAAGCAATAAGAATCGCCATAACTGTTCTAGATCCACTGAGATAAGTTTAGACAGGAGGCCTGCTGTCCAGTGATTTGCTCCAGGGTCTCCAGTCTCTGGCTTCCCTTGTTTCTGCTCCATGGGGCAACAAGTTGGCTTGGACCTCTGCCTCACCTTTTTTTTTTTAAGTTTGCTTGTTTTTTTTTTTTTAAGTGGGGACCATTTTTAAAGTCTTTATTGAATTTGTTGCAATACTGCTCCTATTTAATGTTTCGATCTTTTGGCCGCAATGCAGGCGGGATTTTAGCTCTCCAACCAGGGATTGAATCCACAGCCCCTGCACTGGAAGGCGAAGTCTTACCCGCTGGACTGCCCGGGGAGTCCCCCATCGCCTTTCTTATTTTGTGCTTCACCCTGTGGTCCTCGTCTCTCCACCTCGCTCTCTCGGCGGGAGCTTTCTCAGAAGGTGCCATCAGGGCCGAGAGCCCGTCGGTCCACTTTTAGGCGTACAGTTTCGCAGCGCACGTTCACCAGTGTGTGCCTCCGTCATCACTGTCTGTTTTCGGTACTTTTTCCTCATCCCAAATGGAGACTCTGTCCTCATGAGCCGCGAACTGCCCCTGCCTCTCCCCTCACCCCTGGCCCCCACCATCCCACCTCCTGTCTCTATGGATTTAACTACACCTGCATGATGTAGGCGGCCTCAGGCAGGAACCGTCCCTCTGTGTCCGGCTTCATTCACTGAGCGTCATGTCCTCCAGGTTCATCCACATCGTAGCCTGAGTCAACATCCACCTTCTTCAAGGCTGAGTAATATTCCACCGTACAGTTGGGCGGCATTTCACTTATCCATCCATCCATCGAAGGACACGTGGGCTCCTTCTACCTTTTGACAGCTGTGTTTAACCTTGCCAGGCAGAGGGGTGTGGCGAATACCCATCAGAGTCCTGCTCTCTCCTTTTGGCCTGTACCCAGAGACGGGGCTACTGGACCACGTGTCTATTCTGTGCCTCACTTTTTTCGTTTTTAATTTGTATTTATTCATTCTGGCTGCTCTGGGTCTTAGTTGCCGCATGTGGTATCTAGTTCTCTGATCAGGGATGGAACCCAGGCCCCCTTGCATTGGGAGCTCAGAGTCTTAGCCCCTGGACCAGCGGGGAAGTTCCCTCTGTGCCTCCCTTTTCAAGGAACCATCGTCCTGTCTTCCACAGCATCTGCCGCGATTCAGGTTCCTGCTCTTGCAGGTGATTTGACTCAAAGCCCCAGGTCCCTCTGACGGCACAGACCTGCCCCATGCCCTCCAATCTCTTCCCCCGGCCCCCAACTCCTGGCCTGCCCTCCTGGGCTGGGCAGGTAGGGGAGGCTGTTCCTAGAGCCTCCAGGACTCCCCGCCCCGGCTCAGGTGGCGGAACCCTCGGGGGACCTAGTCTCCAGCCTCTGCCGCTCCAGGTCAAAGCAGGGCGGTCTGGGGTGCCAGGGTCACCGGGCTCCGCCCTCATCCCCGTTTCCTTTTCAGGGGCTCCTGCCCGCTCCCGCATCTTCCTGCGTGCAGCCCACAGCCCCTCACCAAGGAGAGCTCTTTGGGGACTTGACATCTCACAAAGGAGGGAAGACAGCAATGACACAGGACCTGAAGAGGGGTTCAGAGGGCTGGGGGCCTCCTGAGTGTGAGGAGGCGGAAGGAGGAATACAGCCCTGGGCGGCGTGTGGACGGGGATGTCCCCAGGCGTGTCCCCAGGGGTGCCCGGCCAGAGCATCATTCAGGGCTGACCCATGCCAGCTTCCGTGTCCTGTAAACAGGCCAATCGGACAGAGAGGCCAGGGTGGCCAGTGGCTCTGAGGTGGGTGGGCCTCGATTCCTAGGAACCCCAGGAGGATCCTCCAGCCTCCCAGGGGCCAGGTCAGGGGAGGCCGAGGGGAGCAGAGGCAGAACCACCTTCCTCATGCACCTGATTGGACCCTGGAGCCCTGGCACCTGAAAGACCCTCCCTCTGCAGGGACCACAGCTGGCTGGCCCTCAGCCCCTCTCCAAGTGCGGGGTGCCATGTGCAGGGCACACCTCGGCATCCTTGCCGGAGAGGTGGGCGAGGCTGCGGCTCTGGCCACACAGGTGAGCCCCTCCCCCCACCTCCCAGACCGCTCCCGAGTCCAAGGTCATTTTCCCAAAGTCCCGGGGACACAGCGGTTGTTAGTGACGTGGGGGCAAAGGGCTAGATTCCACTACAAGTACTTCATCGTTGTTCACTTGCTCAGTCGTGTCTGACTCTTTGCAGCCCCACGGATTATGGCACTAGTCTCTGGCTTCTCTTGTTTCTGCTCCATGGAGGAGCAAGTTTGACTTGGACAGGCTCCCCTGTCCGTCACCATCTCCCAGAATTTGCTCAAACTCATGTTCATTGAGTCAATGATGCCATCCAACCATCTCATCCTGTGTTGCCCCCTTCTCTTGCTGCCTTCAATCTTTCCCAGCATCAGGGTCTTTTCTGATGAGTTAATTCTTTGCATCAGGTGGCCAAAGTATAGGAGCTTCAGCTTTAGCATCAGTCCTTCCAATGAACATTCAAGGTTGATCTCCTTTAGGATGGACTGATTTGATCTCCTTGCAGTCCAAGAGATTCTCAAAAATCTTCTCCAGCACCACAGTGCAAAAGCATCAATTCTTTGGCGCTCAGCTTTCTTTATGGTCCAACTCTCACATCCATACATGACTACTGGAAAAACCATATCTTTGACTAGATGGACCTTTGCCGACAAAGTGATATCTCTGCTTTTTAATATGCTGTCTAGGTTTGTCATAGCTTTTCTTCCAAGGAACAAGCATCTTTTAATTTCATTTACTTACTTAGTTCAGTCGCTCAGTCATGTCCGACTCTTTGCGACCCCAATGGACTGCAGCATGCCAGGCTGTGTTTACTGAAGTGTTTTTAAACTGACACGAAACGCTTGTTCCCTTTGGGATCCATTTGCATTGCTCACAAACCAAAAAACTGGTTTGGAAGCAGTGTCTGCGGTTCAAAAGCAGAAAGGGGTGGGCACGCTCGTGCAGGCCCCACTTTGGAAACCCCCTGTGGCCCCTCTTTGGCACCCCAAGGCGCCCCCACAGCCCATGTCAGATGAGCCTGGTGTGGGCAGCTCGGTGGACCCTGCAGAGTGACGTCCTCGGAATCCTCCCAGGAGCCCACACTTTCAGCCTGTGGACTTTCTGCGCTTCACCCTCATTCAACAGAAACAGGGTCCCTCTCCCTTTGGGGACCACTTGAGGGGCAGCACAGCCAGGCCCCCTGCCCCCTGCACGAGCTTGCTTGGGCAGCTATGACAAAGTTCCAGACAGCTGATGGCTATAATGACAGAGACGTGTGTTCTCCCAGTTCTGGGGGTGGGATGTCCAAGGTGTGGGCAGGGCGGGCTGAGTGTGTGGGGGGTCTGGTCCAGTTTCTCCCCTCACTCCTGGTCCTGTGCGGTGATGTCTGCTGCACAGAAGCATCACGCTCACCCTCCCCGGGCATCGACCTTGAGCCCAGGTCTGCCCTCGTCATCCCCCTCCTTACAAAGACCCAGTCACCCTGGGGCAGAGAGTGTCCGGCTCCAGACAGCCTCACCCTAACTTGATCACATCTGCAACGACATGTGGCCACGTTCTGAGGCCCCAGGTTGGCACGGGGCAGGACTTCAACAGATGGGTATGCGCCCTGTGGAGAAGTGCCATACCTCCATAGCCCGTCAATTACAGAAAACACATGTTCTCTTGTCTAACCCGTTTTCAATATTAACCAAGACTCCCAAATGACTCCCTCCACCATCTTCAGGGCCTGTCTGCTGATGGAGTAGCACCGGGGTGGAGACGAAGCTGCACCCGCCTCATGACATGAGGGGACCAGTTCACCCGCTGAGCCTCAGTTTCCTCATCTGCAAAATGGGAGCGAAGGTAACACCTGCTCCATCTCACTCCAGATGAATGACAAAACTCAAGGGGATAGCCCAGCATGAACTGATGCCCAGAGAATGTTCCTTCCCGCAGGGGCAGTCGGTCAGGGGGAGACAAGCAAGTCCACCTTGCTGAGGGGGGCATTGGCCGGGAGCCGGGTCCTTGTCTTCACGCTGAGCAGCTCTTGGCCGAGACTGTCCTCCGTCGTCACACACGTATTGGTGCTGAGGCCGCCCCTCTGCACGCTTGGTGCATATGAGTGATGCCAGCAGGAACAGCACTGAGGTCCTCTGGGGCTCAGGCCACACCCTCACCCGGCGGAAGCCGGGGAGGACTGCCCTGCCCCTGGCTCGCACCTGGGCCTGCCCCAGGGGACCCCGCCCGTCGCTGTTGTTGGAGGAGTAGGTGTGGGCAGCGGGCGGGGATGGCGGCGGGTCTGCCAGCTACAGGCTATAAGTAAAGTGTGGGTAGCTCAGTCGTGTCCGACTCTTTGAGACCCCGTGGACGGCAGCCCGCCAGGCTCCTCTGGCCATGGGATTCTCGAGGCAGGAATGCTAGAGTGGGCTGCCATGCCCTTCTCCAGGGGATCTTCCTGACCCAGGGATCGAACCCAGGTCTCCCGCCTCGCAGGAAGATTCTTTACCATCTGAGACACCAGGAAAGACTGCAACAAACCAAGCCACCCCTCTAGCCTCGATTTCTCAGCAAACGTAGGAATGCCCAAGGGCTTGGCGGCAGGTTGGGGGAAGGAAGGAGTTCTGGGATGGCTCTAGGTGGCCTGCAGCCCAGGTGCTCAAAACAGTCCAGGGAGAAGCACGCAGCTGCAAGCCGGAGGGAGTCTGGGGAATATCTACACAAAGTCAATATCTTTCTTTCTCTTTCTCCACACGTGTGCACACCTATGCACAACCAGGAACACACAACCACACACATACGTAGATTCACTCACGCACAAACACAGGAACACACCCACACGTGCTGTGTGCTAAGTCCGTTCAGTCGTGTCCGACTCTCTGCGACCCGATGGACTGTAGGTTCCTCCAGGTTCCTCTCTCCAGGGGATTCTCCAGGCAAGAACACTGGAGTGGGTTGCCATGCCCTCCTCCAGAGGATCTTCCTGGCCCAAGGATCAAACCTGTCTACTGCATTGCAGGCAGATTCTTTACCACTGGGCCACCTGGGAAACCCACATACCCCCACACACACTCAGGGGAATTCACACACACACACACACACACACACACACACACACACACATACACACACACACACACACACACAGACGCATTAGTCTCTTCCCATCCAAACATCTAGTGGTTTAAAAAAAAAAATAGTAATTTTCAAAACCAGGGAATTGAAATGCGTCTTTAGCCCAGTTTCTCAGAATACAATCTTACATCTTAAGACATCAATTTGGCACAGACTCCACCATCGTCACAAGCAAATTCGTTCAAGTAAAACTTTCAAGTGTGTCCGCAGGCTGCATCCTCATCTATTAAATAACAACGCAGAATAACATTTTGATCACACACGCTCCACCCCACTGTCCCACAGCGCCTTCAACAGCCGGGACCCCTTGCTCCTGCGGATCCTCCCGGTGTGGGCAAGGGCGCTCCCCGCCCAGGCAAACCTACAAGCCCCTGTTTGCAGCAGCCCCCTCCAAGCCAGGACGGGCTCCTTGCTGCGATGACGTGATGGTTGTCTGAGAAGCAGGAAGGGTTGGGGGTGTGTTCCGTCGGCCTGGGCAGAGCAGCCGGCCGCTAGGCGGGAAGGGCTAGCGCAGGGAAGTCAGGGGTGGAGCCCTGCACGCCCCGGGGGCGGCTTGGACGGCGGGGCCTCCAGGCGTCCGTCGTCGTCGGGTCTGCACCCGGTCCTGGCAGCCTGAGCTCAGAGCCCAGCCGCCGGCCGGGGACGCTCACGGCCTCCGCTCGCTCCCCGGGGCCGGGGCTAAGCTCGGCCTCCCGGGTCCCGCGGCCTCTGCTGCCTCCGCCGCCGCTGCCGCGTGGAAGCGGCCCTGCCGGGGGCGGGAGGCCGGGCCCGGCCCAGCAGCAGCCGCACCATCTCGTGATCCTTGCGGTCCAGCACGCGGGGCAGGAAGAGCGAGGACTTCTGCGTGCGGCGCGTCTTGAAGCCGCGGCGGGGCCGGCCCTTGCCGTTCACCGACACGTACCACAGTCTCTCGGCGCTGGGCTGGCGCCGGGCCCCGCGGCCGCCGGGCGCCGTGCGGTACAGCCGGGAGGCGTAGGTGTTGTAGCCCAGCTCGTGGATGCGCTCCACGAACTCGCACTCGGCGTTGTAGCTCTCCTGCGGGCGGATGGGGGCCAGGGTCAGCGCACAGAGCGCCCCGGGACGCAGGCGGGGAGGGGAGCCCTGGGCCCGGTCTGGGCGGCCTGGGGGGCGGGGTTTGGGGCGGTGGGTCCCGCCCCCGGGTCTGGACGGACAAACGCAGGATGGAAGGAGCTTTCGTCAGGGTCCCCGCCGGCTTCTGTGGCGTGTCTCCAGTTGGGGGGCTGGGCAAGGGGCAGGTACGTCTTAGGCCAGCCAAGGCTCTCCTTCCAGCTGTAGGTGGACAGACATGCCAAGCCTCTCCCCGCCCCCGCTCTTTCCCTCCCCACACTGTGCCACGGGGCAGGGGAAAGTGGCCAGGAGGACTGGCCTTTTCTCCGGGGATGACCATGCGGCGGGAGACCTTCAGGGCCCCTCTCCATCGGCAGAGGGGCAAGGGTGCAGGTGGCCCGGTGGACCGCAGCCCCATTCTCGGGGGTCACAGGCTGTTCAGGGCCAGACCTACCGACAGGGCAGCTTAGGATCCCCGAGGACCTCAGGAAGCAAGATGGGAAGCGCCAGCCATCTATCTCTCTCTGGTGACTCAGGAGCCCAGAGGCAAGGCTGGAGAGTGTTAGGGGGAGGGCCTCCCCCCATACCCGCAGCCCCTCCTCTCTGCTCTGCAACCCCTCTGTGGATGCTTGGGCTCTTTGGGTCTGCATTCAGACGCCACTGCCCGAGATTTTACAGAGGGGGACACTGAGGTCCGGATGGGTGCCAGACCCCAAATCACGGAGAGATCTGATGCCCCTGTGGGCTGTGCCCACACCCTGCGTGTAGTGGGGCCCTCTGGGGTGGGTGGGTGGGCTCAGGCAGACCCACCCCACCCCCTGGTTGGACACACTGCTTCAGCATCTTACACCTGCACACCCCACCCGGCCCCGCTCACAGTGTCTGTGAAAAACTCAGCAGCTAAACCAGCTCTCCTCCCAGGCCCCTCTGTCCTGGAGAAGGACACAGTGCTGTGAACCTCAAGAGCAAGGGGCTCAGGCCCTATGGGAGGGCTTCTTGGGGGTGGAACATTGTTTGCACCTTGAGGGGCCTCCTGGATGGGGGAAGGCTACGGTTAAGGGGCGGAGACGAGCTAGAAAAAGGCATCACAGGCACCAGGACGGCAGCTCAGCTCGCAGTGCCTCTCCAGAGTCTCCTCCCCAGGGCCCTCCCCAGAGCCACCCCCATCCCGGGCTCCAGCTGCTCAGATTCTACTCCTTGCCATCACCCTCATCCTCGGGGAGGCTGCTCATCCTTCTCAGCTTTGCCAGCTCCTGGCACTGCTCCAGAAAAATCAGCCAGGGCTGGACAGAGGTGGGGACCAGGCAGAGATGCAGGCACCCTCCCAGTGGGGAGGGCGTGTTCCCGTGGGGCAGGAGGGGGCAGGAGGGGGAAGGGGCACCCCGGGCAGTAGAGTGCAAGGAAAGCATGGGGAGCTGGGAGCAGCAGGGCTTGTTCTGGAGAAGCCAAGGGGTCCAGGGCCTGAGTGGGGACGGGAGCCGTGAAGTGACAGTGGGAGGAGGAGGCAGAAGATGGTTTGGGCTGCTCCACTGTGAGCTGAGCTAAGGAATCTGGGGGATAATCTGGGGCTGATGGGGCGTTTCTGGAGGCCATCACGTGAGTGGGTTTGCAGTTTAGGGAGGTCACTGATCAGGCACCTAGCACAGATTATGACATAGGTAAGTGCCCAGGACCCTGAGGGATGAAGGAATGAATGCCAGGAGGGTGGAAGGAAAGAGAGTTGGATGGGTGGGTGTTGGTGGATGGATGGATGGACGGATAGATGAATGGAAGGAGACAAGAGGGAGGGAAGGTGGGTGTGGACTGGAGGGTGGAGACCTGGAGGCCTGTAGCTGGGTCCCAAGACTGCCGTGATGGTCCAGCTGGGAGATGATGAGGCCCTGAGTTATAAGGGCACAGGGGTTGGGTGGAGGGAGGCAGAAACTGAAGCGAGGGATTCAGGAAGTATGTTCGAGGACTTGGAGATGCGCTGAACGTGCGGCTGAGAAAGAAGCAGCTGTCTGCCTTGACTCCCCGCTGACCTTGGGTTTGAGTGAGTGGCTGGTGGGGTAACAACTATGGCAGGGGAGTCGGGAGCTGCTGAATTCAGTTAGGGGTGTGCTGCCCTCTGCCAGGGTGGTCTCTGAGCCATCAGGACATCTGGGGGGAACGATAACTCTGAAGGGAGGTCAGGACTGGAATTGGGGGCTGTCAGGGTGCAAGGGCCGCTGACCCACAGAGCAGATGAGCTAGCCTGGAGGGTGAGAAGCAAGGTGATGGCAAAGACCAGGGACTCAGATAGTCAAAAGGCAGGGCAGTCGGAGCAGCACTCATGGGCAAACTGGGGGCGCCCGGGACGGGGACAAGGGGTGACAGGAGCGGCATCTGGGCTGCCTCACCTTCCAGCTTATCTGCAATGTAGTGAGACCTCCCATGCCAGGAGCTCTGCCAACTCCCACCCCACCCAGCTAGACTGCTGGGCTACCCACATGGGACCAGGAACCTCTCCTCCTCCATCCCCGAAGCCAGTGCTGCCGGCTCTCAGAGACGGAAGCCACAGGGAGACTCTGGCCCACGGGGCACGCATAATTCTGCCCCCCAGGGTCATGGCCTGGGTCTCCCACAGGAGAGATGGCAGCGGCCAGACGCTGCCTCTCCTAATTCCAGCCCTACCTGCCTCCCTCTGTGAACTTGCCCAGCGTGAACAAAGGCCGCCCCTGGTCAGTAAGACCTGCACAAGCTCCGCAGGCCAGCAAGGCCTCCCCTCGCCATCAGGGATGGGAGTGCCTGTGGGGGGTCCACACCCATTTCAGGAACAGAAAGTCAGTTTTGCTCACTCCGCACCAAGGGGGAGGGCTGGAGGCGTCTGGAAAGCCACCATCCACCTCAAGAAAAAATCAGACCAGACCCCGGGCTAAGGGCATGTGTTCATAAACCGCACTTGGTGTTTACAGACCCTAGAAGCATGTATAAGGGAGGCTGGGCACCCGAGGGTCCCTCTTCCCAGACACAGACTCCCCTGGGTCACAGAAAGCAAATGGGTATCTTCCTACTTCTGCATTTCCTTTAGCCAAACCGTGAAAAATCTGTGATGGAAAAAACCGCTTAAAGGAGGACTTCCCTGCAATTCTTGACAGTGCTTTGCCTGACTTCAGACAGGCGGGGAAATGTCTGTGTTTCCCGTGCAAATGCAACCGAATGGAGGAGACGGTCCTCGCCTGCGTCGTCTAGGTGACGGTTGGTGGGTGGGAAGCCTCTCACTGCCCAGGGAGCATCAGCTGAATTGCATGTAATGACTAGTTGGAGCTAGGAAACTTCCTAGTACATGTATTTTACTCCATATATGACCCGCCCCTGGGGGATGGACACCACCAACGCCCACAGTCACGCGACCCCTTGTTCTGTAGAGACCCAGATGGTACAAAGGCTGAGTTCCAAACCTATGTGCCTGGGACATAGGCCCCATCACCCTTCCTCTTGGTTCCCTCCTACTGACTCACAGCACTTGCCTTTCCGCCGTCTTCCTCACTCCACTCCCAGGAGAGCTCTGTCTGGGTGAGCCCACAGACGACCTTTTGCCTCCTGGACACCCTTGCTTCATCCCCAGGCTCACTAGGGTCCGTTGATCTTGGTAGAAACTTGGGGCACAACCTCTCCTCTCCTCTCAGCTACCTTGAAGGTGACCACAGAATGCCTGGGGAAGCGTCCTCTCACCCCACAGCACTGGAGAACATAAGATATCTCTACCCCGTCAGTTGGCAGCCGCCTCTAAGCAGACTCGGGCAGAAGAGTGCCGGGCGGGGAGCCGTGGGACCTGGGGTGCTGGTCCCGGCATGTCCCCGGACAGAGCGTGATGCTGCCCGTGTCCCTGTGTGTCCTCTGATGTGATGTCCATGGGAGCCGGCTGCTCCGTTTGTGCCCCACCCCCAACACGAGCCCCTGGACTCACCGAAGCGTAGAGCCGTCCCCTCTTGTTCATGGCCAGGTACCGCCCGGAGAAGAGCCCCTTGATGGCCACAACGCCCACCTCCACCGCTGTTATCTCCAGGATGCCTGTGAGGGGTCGGACAGCCCGTCACGTCCCCTGCTTCCCACAGAGCCCGGCAGGGAGGGCTGAACACCCCATCTCCCTGCACCAGCTCGGGGAGGCGATGGGGGTGCTGAGGACAACCCGCACTGAAAGGGGGTGACTTTGGACGTTCGGGAGAGGGAGAAACCCCTGGGTGGGAGGTGCCGCACGGGGAACACCAGGGGAGGCGTCTGCAAGAAGGCAGACCCGGGAGGGAAGGAAACCAGCACTTCCCCACGCTGGACGGGAGCCCCCTGGAGCCTCTCCAGCACTTGTGAGCTAGTTTCATGATGGGCCGGCCAGACGTGCCAGCTGAGACTGCGGGCCAGAGGGACTTGCCCAAGATGGCATACAGGTGTCTGAACTGGGATTCAAACCTCCTGAACGTGGCTGTGTCTGGGCCCACTGGAGTGCCCCGGGGGGCCTGGGAGGGGGAGCTGGGCCCTTGGCATGGAGAATTGATAACGGGATCCACCAGTGACTTGAGGGTGCCACCCAAACCCACTGGCAGGGGACGTGGGTGGGAGATAATTGTCTCAAGCCTGTAGGGTGTTGGCAAGGAGCTCACAAAGGGAAGCCACCTGCGTTCACCCACTCCCCACCCAATGGAAGAAAGTTTAAATCTCCCCTAAGCCTTCCGTTAGGACCGAGGGCGCTTTTTTTCCCACTGGGAAGCCTGCAACAAAGCCCCACGTGGGGCCACAGTGCCCCTGGGGTAACAGCTGTGCCCTCTCCGGGGGGTGCCTCTCCCTCTCTCAGCGTCCGGCCCCTGGCACATGTCAGCGATCACAGGGCCAGGCCGCCGGCCGCCAGAGCCTTGCCCAGAGCGTGCGGGGGCCCCGGGGGCACAGGATGCCGGCCTCTGGGCTCTCTGGGGCGCAGGCTGGGCGGATTCCCCCCGCCCCGCCCCGTCGCGCCAGCCAAAGCACCCGCGTCTGGATGTGGGACCAGCGCGGCTCTGGGCTGCCCGCCTTGATGCCTCAAGAATTTGGATGCTCTGCGACTCCCGGGAGTGGGAGGGGAGAGTGGATTTGGACAGAACCGAAGAATCGCTACCAGGCGGGCGCAGGGCCCTTCGCAGTCCTGTCCCGCGCGCAGTGGACGCCCTGGTAACATTTGGCTTCCACCGCGCGGCTCCGGAGGCGTCTTCCGAAGATGCCTTCACCGGACCGCGGCTTTCCTGGAGGAAGCAGAGTTTTCCGGCTGCCTCTGGAATACACCGCGCCCTTTCCTGCGCCCGGGTCGGGGAGGAGGAGCAGATCGCGGGGCGCATCGGAGGACCCCGATCCTCTGGCCACACACCCCGCCCACTGAGCTCCTACCCGGCCCCGAGCTCGGGTCTCCAGCTCCTCACCGAGCGGAGCTGCGTCGAGTCCCCACGGCCCTGCGCTCCTCCTCGAGAAGGGACTCCGCACGAGCCCGGGCCCCCGTGGCCGGAGGAGCCAAACCTTGGGACCTCGCGGGACTCCGGTTCGAGCGCAGTCCGGGCGCGGGTTCCGGCTGCGGGGCCCGGCTGCGGGGCGGGGTGACAGTGTGCCCGCGCCCCCAGCACCAGGCGGACGTCCCTGCGTGATCCTGAGCCGCATCCCGTGGCCCCCCACCCGGCGACCCGGGAGCTCATCCCGCCGGTCGCGCTGCGGCCAAGGGCAGAGGCGGGAGGGCTGGGCATCCCGGTCTGGGGACAGAATTCTCTATCCTTGCGGTCGCCTGACGGGAGCCCCAGGAGCCCCGCTCTGCCCGGCGAGCTTCTTCCGCGCGGAGGTTGCGGGCCGGGCGGCCCCCTGGGCGGCCGCGAGCCGGGAGGGCGGACGGGATGGCGGAACGCCCCGAGCTCGGCAGGAGGAGAAGGGGTCGAAATGATAAAGAGGACGATAAATGCCTTGTCCAGGGCCTTTTCTCCGAAAAACTCAAAGGGCTCAGATTTGTCCGAACCACCAAACCCAATCGAGCGGGGAGCCCCCGGACGGCCTTCCTCACACCTCCTCGGACCAGCGGGCGGCGGGGCGCGGGGGCGACCAGCCGGGGCCTCTTCGGACGTGACCCGCTCCTCCCCCCACACCCCAGCTCCCCTCTCTTCAGCTCCCCGACGTTGGGGGAGCCCAGGGGACCTCGGCGGTCGCCCTCTGGCCGCAGCGGTGGTCTGCGTCCCCGGGCGGGCACCCTCGCCTCGCCAGCCCCCGCGTGGGCACCGCTCCTTCCGAGGGTGCCGGACACTCACTGTAGGCGCTGTTCTCTAGGCTGCCGTTGACGCGGCCGCTCGGGTGCAGCTGGAGGTGGTATTTGGTGGCGCAGTACAGCTTGCGGCGCCTGGGCGCCCCGCCGAGGTGCTCGTAGACGCCGCCGCGGCCGCCCGCATCCCGCCGCGGCCGCGCCCCGGGGCCCGCGGCCGGCCAGCCGGGCTCCAGCAGGCTGAGCAGCAGCAGCCAGATCAGGTCCATCGTGGCATCGCGCCCGCCCCGCGGCGGCGGCTGCAGGCGAGCGCGGCGCCCATGGAAGGGACAGCGAGCCGAGCCGAGCCGAGGCGCTCGGAGCCCGCTCCCGCGCCTGGCGGTGCCGACTCCGGCTCCGCGGAGCGGGGGAGGGGAGCGGAGGGGAGGGGAGCGGTGGGTGCGCGGGAGGGAGAGGGAGACACGCAGAGAGAGATCCTTTAATTTTCACCCCGAAACGGGTGAGATTACCGTTGCTGCGCAAAGAGCTGAAAGAAAAGACGGTTCGGCAACAAAAGGCCGATGCGGTCCCCAGGCTGAGGCGCGGGAGGCGCGCGAGGGGCGGGAGGCCGGGCGGGGTGGAGAGCCGGGGCAGGGCGCGGCGTCCGGGTCGGGCGCCCCCCGGGCTCGCTCGCCCCCCGCGTGCCGCCGTCGAGCCGTGGCTCTGCTCCGCCGCGCGCCCCGAGCCCGTGCGCCCTCCCGGTTCTGAAAGGTCCCTTCCCCGCCCCCTCCCCCGCCCCTCCCCCAGACCAATTATGCCTCCGAAAATTATAGACCGAGGCCTCGAGGCGGCCGCCCCAGGCCCTGTCACCCCCTCCCGCCCCCCGTCAATCCCCTGGCACAATGGGAACGCCGCCGATGACTGATGTCCGCGAATACAACTCGCGGGGCAGTCGCGCTGACAAACGCCCATTAAAGGCGGCGCATAATGAAGGGGGCCCGCGGAGCACCGCGGAGGGGCGGGCCCTGCGCGCGGGCGCGGGCGCGCGTGGGGGACCCCGAGGTTCTGACTGCGCCCAGGGCTGCCCACTGGAGCCAGGACGCTGCCCTCGGCGGCCCGAGGCTTGAAGGTGCTTTATCCCCTCGCGCCATCCCAAGTAACCGGCACATCGCGGGAAGGACGAGGGTGGCGTTTGGAGGGTCCAGTCTCAGTAGCGCCCCAGAGAGGGGGTTGAGGCTGTAGGAGGACGACAGAAGAGCCAGAGAAAGGGGCACAGAGACAGACAGCCCTGGAGAGCAAGAGACAGACACAGCTCAGAGAACAGGACAGAAAAGAGAGAGGCCGAGAGACAGAGATGGTGGCCCAGAGAGCTCGGACCGATGCCTTGAGGAAAGCGTGGGGAGCGTGCTAGTCACCGAGCAGGCAGATGAGCGGAAACTGGCAAAGGTGGGTGGGCATCCCCGCCTGGTGGGCTGGGAGCAGCGGTGTAGATGCCCCCTGCACCTCGAGGGGCCCCTCCCCTCGGGATCCCAGTGAAGAGGGGCTGAGGGTGGAGTGCTGGGAAAAACCACATCCTCACCGCCTCTCTTGCTCCGCTACCCACCCACCCACCCACTCTGTGCTCCTGTAGCCCCCTGCCCAGCATCGGATACTGACACCCAGGCTCAAGCAAGGGTACCTGGCAGGCATGAGGGCTCCCTGTAGGGTCCAATAGGCTACGCTCCAAGTTCAGTGGCATGGGGATGAGCCCAGTGGGGATGAGTCCCCCGTCCCTTCTACCTGCCTCGGAATTTGGAACCTTGGTCCTTCCTTGGGGGCAGGGGTGTGTGGGGGGCACCAGGGGCTCTCTTGAGCTGTAGGAGCTAGTACATCCCATCGGGATACAGCTCAGTACCCTGATCTAACACAAGCAGGGCAGCACGTTCTCAGCGAGCCCTCCCCAGCACCCGCAGTGCCTAAGTGGCCCTGGGCCAGCCCTGGGGCATCACTCAGAACCCCAGTCCCAAGAGAAGTGGCTTCTGGCTAGAGTCTGCCTAGTCAGAGCCCCTGAGCTGTTGAAAGAACAGGCCACCGATTGCTAGAGTCCCATGATGATAGAGCCAGCTTTACACGGGACAGAGGACCGCTGTCAGGGAGACCCTGAGGATGGAGCCCTGCACCCACCCCAGTCTGCCTGCACCCTAGACCTGCTAGTGGTGGGGATCACTGCCACAGAGCAGGGGTCCAAGAGTGCTGAGAGGTCAGGAGGCTCTGCTGGTTTGGTTCACTGTTGTACCTGCAGCTTCTAGACTGTGCCGGGCAGAGTAGCCCCTCAGAACCCACTCCAAGGATGAATGAATGGGTAGCTCAGCTGCTTCCTAGTCCTGTGACCTTGGCCGTGTAGCCCCACCCCTCTGAGATGCTGGCTCCTTGTGTATGTTTTTGTTGTTCAGTGGCTAAGTCACATCCAATTCTTTGCAGCCCCATGGACTGCTGCACACCAGGCTGCCCTGTTCTTCACTGTCTCCTGGAGCTTGCTCGAACTCGTGTCCATTGAGTCGGTGATGCCATCCAACCATCTCATCTGTTGTCGCCCCTTTTATTGGAGCTTCAGCGTCAGCATCAGTCCTTTCAGTGAGTCTTCAGGGTTAATTTCCTTTAGGGAAATGCCTCAAATATAGTGAGAGAAACTCATTGAAAGTACCTTTGCAAAGGTCCCACCACCGTATCAGTGCAGAGGCCGCCCTTATCACTAAGGGACCACAGTTTATTATGCAAACTGGGCGCTGTGAACAGTTAGGCCAGGACAGCAGGCCCACACGCCCCAGGTTCCTTCCAGCAGACCTGACTCCCCGTGGGCATTCTTGTTAGGGGGACTTCTCTCAGGCAGCTAAGCTCCCTGGCCCCGGCAGTAACCTCTGGGCTGAAGTCAGAAGGACTGTCTAAAAGCCGAAATTGCCGTCTTCCCCGCACCAGGCTCTGGGACAGCCCCTTCCTATGCTGGTGTTTGGGGGCCTCGCCGACCATCCTGCACCCCAGCCCACCACCCACAGCCTCTCCCTCTCTGCCCCGACCTTTGCTTTCCTACCCACTGAGGCTTCTGGTCATCAGTCTCCCTGATCCCTCTTTCCTGTCCCCAAGGCTCTCGCAGATCCGGGCTTAGCTCTGAATGTTGCTGGGCTGCAAGGCCCTCGGATGCCAGGGCATAGCCAAGGAGGGGTGCCCGATTTCCTGCAAGCTTCCTGGCAGGCACAGAGGCGTGCTGGGCCAGGTCGGGGCACCCACACAACCCACCCCACGGCAACCTCCCCCTCAATACGGAACCAGGTGGGGGGTGTGTAATTCGGTAATAGGGAGCCTGTTAATTGCTACCAAATGGTCACTGCTGCCATTTGACTAATTGGTCTCCTCCAACCCCAGCCTGGACACCCCCAGGCCTGGCCCCAGCCGGCCTCCTACCGCCAGTTCTGGGACTTCTGCTGTGGGTGTCCTCACCCCCAGATCCCCTCCCAACCCTATCTGGTATCTGGGTGACCACCCTGACCTCACTTAGGTCCAGGCCTCACCCCTCCAGCCGCTTCCACTGGAGAGGGAGCCGGGGAGGGGCGATAGAGAACAGTGTTCTGTGATGTGGTCCCAGCCTGCCCACCGGGGTGACTATCAGATGTGGTGCTGGCTTCAGGCCCCAGACTCGCTCTAATTACCCCCTGTCCCCAAGAGCAGCGGGAGAGAGGCCTGGCCCGCAGCAGGCCAGCTCAGAGCCAGGGTAGCCCTGCTCGGCCCCGCCTTAGAGATGAGAAATGGAGGCTCGGAGACAGGCAAAGACTGGCTGAAGTCAAGAACCTTCTCATCATCTCAAAAGAAACCCCGAACCTATTACCTGGGAAGTGAAGCAAAGGGTCTGGTGCCTCCATCTGGCCCTTCGACCCCCTAAAAAGGCCGAGGGTCCAGGGCTGAGCAAAGGAGTCTTTATTCTCTGGCCCCAACTTTGCTTCCAGCAAAATCAGAAGATAAGGAGCAACAGGGATAGTCCTTGAGGGCAGACTCTCCAAGCCCAGCCGGGGCCAGTTTTTGCCAATAGAGGCCATCTCTGGGTAGACCAGTTGACTGCCTTCCCCGGCCACGACTACCCCACTCCTAAGGGTAGAATCTGGTCCCAGTGCCAGGTGAGAGCCCACCCACTGTGGAGCTCTGCTCCGTCTCGAGGGTCTTCCTGGATGCACTCAGCTGGGGGCACCCTTCTCACCAAATATCCCAGGATCCCTGGGCTGCAGGGGTGGTGGGACCAATGACACCCAAGGGGGCCCTGAACATTGCTTGTGGGCAAGGAGAGTGAGGGCTGCTGGGCACGGGTGGGGGGGCATTCTCCTATAGGCCAGCAGGGTCTCGGGGTGGGTCAGACCCAGTGCGGGGTCCTGGGCCAGGCAGCTCACCAGGGAGGGGAAGGACAGACCCAGGAGGGTGACCTGAAGTCTGGGGGCCTCAGGAATACTACCGCCATCCAAACCAAGTGTTTTAAATTATTCATTTATTTTTAATTTTAAAGAGCTTCAGCGAGATGGAATCCACATATCCTAGAATTCACCCTTTTAAATTGTGCGGTTCAGTAGTTTGTAACACCCTGGGGTTGTGCAGTCAGCACCACAGTTGGTTTTAGAACCTTCTCATCGTCTCAGAAGAAACCTCAAACCTTTAGCTGTCACTCACCTCTTCCTCCCTCACCCACTCAGCCCCAGGCAACACAGATCCACTTTACGTTTCCATGGATTTCCCTATTCTGGACATTTCATGTGAATGGAGTCATGCCGTATCCGTCTCCCCGTGTCTGCTTTCTTTCACTTGGGATGATGTTTCGATGTTCATCTACGTGGTAGCGAGCATCAGTGCTTTGTTCATTTTCAGGGCTGAGTAATATTCCCTCGTATGGGTGGGCCACGCTTCGTTCATCTGATCATCTGTTGATGGACCTTCAGCTTGTTTCCTGGCTATTATGAAGCTCCAAGCTGAGCCTGAAAGGAGGAGGAAGGGGAATTCTTTCGGGATTGAGGGGGGGAGGGGAGACACACCCCGTGACCTGCCCCTACTCCCTCCCCTCCAGACAGAGGGCAGCCTCCGGCCCCTGGACCCCCTCAGTGCCCAGTGTGGGGCCACACGCGGAGCAGCCGGAGCTGCCAGGGGCCTCCAGAGACGGCGGCCTGGCCAGACCTCCGCGTGCCTCAGTGTCCCCTCTGTAACAAGAAAGACTGTCCTTCCTCCTGCATGTGCTGGGTGTGAGGACTCAGTGAGGGAGAACCGCATCACACCCCCTGCAGGCCATCAACTCACCCACGGGGACCGTGACCCCCATCGAGAGCTGGTGCTTCTGAAGCACGTCTGGAAAGGTGACCTCACAGCTCAGGCCACTATGACAAAGTCCCACAGCCTGGGCAACTCAAACAACTGACATTCCCTGTCTCCAGTCCTGCAGGCTGGACTCCCAGACCCAGCTGTGGGCGGGGCTGGTCCTCCGGAGGCCCCTCTCCTGGGGGTGCAGACGGCCGTCTCCTCCCCGTGTTCTCACAGGGTCGTCCCTCTGAGTGTGTCTGTGTCCTGACCACCTCTTCTTATCAGGACCCCAGTCCTGTGGGATTAAAGTCCACTCTAGTGACCGCATTTTACCTAAATTACCTCTTTAAAGATCGTATCTCCAAATACATTCATGTTCTGAGCAATTAGGGGTTAACGACTTGAACATATGAATTTAGGGAGGTGCAATTCAGACTATGGTAAGTGCTAACAGTGAGGCGTGCCCCCAGGCCTGTGGATTGGGGTGGGGAGATGCAGTTAGGGGCTTGGGCTGAGATTCACACGCTCCTCTATCAGGGTCTGGCGGAGCCTGGTAAGAGCTATGGAAGCAAACCCATGCCCGTGTTACTTCTGCTCCCCACCCCATCCAGGTCTTTACACACGCTGGTCCTTCCCCCACTAGCGTTTTCCTTCTAGAAACTTCTGCTGATCCTGCAGGCAGCTCCCAGCTCCCCAGGCACAGTGAGTCTGTCCTCTCGCCACGTGCCATCCTGATTCCAAGGCCCCTCGAGGTCAGTTTCCCACTGCTTCCTGCTCAGACCTACTGTCTCGGAGGGTGGGCAGGCCTGTCTGTCTCTGCGCCCTGCCGTCCCGTGTCCTGCGGCCAGGATGCTTGAGGCGGCGACAGGGAGGTGTGGGGCCCTTGCGGGTGGAGGATGGGCGTGAAGACTGCTCTCGAGGCGCTGGCAGGGACGAGCGCCCTGGCCCCCGCCCCCAGGGACTGGTGTCCTCCTTGTTGGCACCTTCACCCCTGGGCACTGCTGCCTGACCTAAGTCGCAGAGAGAAGAGGCTGTGTTCTGAGCCCTCACTGGGTCCCCTCTGGAGGCCGCCGGGGGACAGGCAGGCTGACAGGTGACATCAATGGACCGGTGGGCTCTGACTCATGGTCCCTCTCGGGCTCTCATCGGGACAGCTGGTGCAGCAGAGGCTCAGTGAGGGATCGAGGCCAGGAGGGAGCCGGCCGGGCTCATGGTTACTGTTGTTAGCAGGAAACATCTCTCGTTTCCCAGCTTCTAAAGGCAAGGCGGGACACTTGCGTCCCCATCCCCTAACTGATGGGCTGCCCTCCACAGAGCAAGACAGGCTCCCAGGCCCCCCAGCGCCCCCCTCCATCCTTGCCAGCTGCCAGTGTTGCCTGCAGGCCCGCTGTGCCCCCAGGCGCAGCTGTAACCCGTCAGCTTCAGGGTGAGGAACGTGAGCTCAGACACGGGCTGGCCCCTGCCCGTCGGCCTTGAGCAGTCACTGCTCCCGCAGCCCCTGGGAGCTCAGGCTCTGCTGCCCCTCGGGGCCTCGGCGCTGGCTGTTCCCACCGCCTGCAGCGCCCAGTCCCCGCTCTGCTTGCCTGGGTTCTCCCTGCTCTAGGTGATCCGGCGCAGAGGCCCGCCTCAGGAGGGTGTGCCTGCATCCCTCCTCCCCGCACTCCCTGACTGGGTCAGGAGTCCGTCCCCCCGGCTCCCTGTGTCCATCACACCCAGGGCCCTGGGAGGTTGTAAGGAAGCCAGGACTAGTCTGCTGTTCTCTGCTTCCTCACTGTCTCCCCGTGGGGCTTGGCCTGAATCAATCCCCCCAGAGACGAATGAATAAATGAAATTCCCACAGCATCCTTTGATCTGAAAGTGTTGGCCATTTGAGTGAACAAATGCAGAAGTTGGAACTATGGGTCCTGACGATCCTGGCCTTTAGGGCGGGAGGTAGGGGACAATACAGCCTCATCTCATCTCGCTACCGTCAGGATGGGCGGCCGATTTGAGCCGCTATTTCCAATAGGGATAGAGGGTGACTTCTAGAACGTTGGGTTTGGCAAAACTCCAGACTATTTGCCAACTAGAAAATGACCTGTCCTAAGAACTGCTTGGCAGGGTGTGAAGCCGATTTTGAGGCAGTTTTCAAACAGGGAGGGGGTCTGTCCAGCAGACAACACAGCAAGGGTAGCTGAGAAGATGAGAGTTGTGCTCAGGGGTGTCCAACAGAACTGCCGGGCGTGCAAGCCACGGCCAGCTCCACGACGGATACCAGGCAGGACCTGTGACAACAGCCACTGCTATGCCCCTTGCCCTAGGAATCCCACAAGCGCCCTTGATCTCACCAAGTCTGAAAAGAAATATGCCCAGGAACATCCCCTGGCTTCATGCAACAGGATATCAACCCAGAAACAATGCAAAGCGCCCACACGTGGAGACCATGGCATGCAGCCTCACCGCGGCAGAGTACTCCTAGGATGGAAGGACAGCAACACTACAGCGTGGCGAATGCAATCCCATCTGTGACTTGCTGGGTTCAAGTCCAGATTCTGCCACTTGCTACCTGTGTGAGCTTGGGCAGACGAACCTCTCCAGGCCTCAGTTTCCTCATCTGCAAAATGGGATGATTACTGTGAGTGTATTAAAAAGCAGAGACATCACTTTGCCGACAAAGTTCTGTACAGTCAAAGTTATGGTTTTTCTAGTAGTCATGAACGGATATGAGAGTTGGACCAGAAAGGGGGCTGAGTGCCAAAGAAGTGATGATTTCAAACTGTGGTGCTGGAGAAGACTCTTGAGGGTCCTTTGGACAGCACAGAGATCAAACCAATCAATCTTAAAGGAAATCAACCCTGAATGTTTGCTGGAAGGACTGATGCTAAAGCTGAAGCTCCAATCCTTTGGTCACTTGATGCAAAGAGTCAACTCATTGGAAAAGACCCTGATGCTGGGAAAGACTGAGGGCAGGAGGAGAAGGGACGACAGAGGATGAGATGGCCAGATGGCGTCACTGACTCAACAGACATGAGTTTGAGCAAACTCCGGGAGCCAGTGAAGGACAGGGCAGCCTGGTGTGCTGCAGTCCATGGGGTTGCAAAGAGTCGGAAACAGCTTAGCGACTGAAGAACAGACAGCCGTGAGGCTGAGCGAAGTCAGCACAGACAATGTGCTCAGGGCAGTGTCTGGGGCACTTGGGCTCCAGCCCTGTGGTCAGCGCTGGTGTTCGTATTGCATGTGCTCACAGATACGCAGGATGTTTTTGAAGGATACAGGAAACTGTAGGCGTGGTTAGCTGCCTCTGGGCAGGAGGCTGTGAGCAAGGGCTGAGAGGGAACTGGCAGTTCACATTCACCCTTGGGTGCTGATCTCACCGTTGCTTTGATCTTCACCGCGCGCAGGTATTCTCTGGTGATTCATAAGGGGGTTGGTCCTCGCTCGAGTCTCACCGAGCCGAGGCCCCTTGGCCAGGGCAGAGGGCGCCTTGCGGGCTCAGGACTATTGTCTGCAGAGGAAGGAGGCGGGTGGGGGGCAGCGGGGTCCTGCCCCGTGCACGCACAGTTTCCTCTGCCAGCAGCTCCTCCCAGGAGGGAAGAGTCCACCTGTGTGGGAGCCCAGGAAGCAGGAGCCCCGCCCAGGTGGACAGAGGCGCTGGATTCAGACTCCACAGCCCACCTTCTCCTCCCTCGTCAACCAGAACTGAGCAGAAACCAGACCCCCTTGCAGATCAGTTTGGGTGGCCATCTCGGCACAAAGAGCGACCTTCCTGCCCCCACCTCGTAAGTAATGAACTAGAGTGGAGACACGGGCAGGGCTTCCTGGAGACCCCAGGCCCTAGACCCGCTCACCCAATTGATACACAAAACCCTAGTGCTAGGAGATGAGAGTGAGTTCACCCCAGGGACTGGTGGACGGTGGTGCTTAAGCAAAGCCTCCACTTGACTCGAGAGGGTCCTCGGGGCCCCGTAGACGTGGACGCAGCCTTCTCGAGGCCAGCACAATGCAGCTAATTGGCCTCCACATTTTTCTTTCTTGAATTTTAAACCCCTTGAGCCGCAGATTACAGGACAATGGGCTGGATTCTCAGGCCATCATTAGGCCAGGGACAGTGCGGGCTCACCACCCTGGGCCAGCCTCGTTACCGGGTGGCTTGGAGGGGCGGCGTCTCTCCTGGGGACGGACATACAAAGGTGAAGACTGTCTCGGGGCCACAATGCCCACTTTCATCCTGGGCCGCCCTGACAAAGGAGCCCTTCCCCGCGGCTCAGGGCCCACCGTCCTGGAGGCCCTCAGCCTGCTCTTCGGTGCTCCTGCTCCAAGCGCAAAGCGGGCAGCAGAAGGCAAGCTGAACCCCCGACCTTTGCCCTTTGTCCGCCTTGGCTGGACAGTCACCTCGGCTCCTTTAGTCCTTGCAGCATTTTGTTTTGTTTTTTAATATTTATTTATTTATTTGACTGCACAGGCCTTAGTTATAGCGTGCAAACCCTCAGTTGCAGGGTGTGGGATCTAGTTCCCTTCCCTGACCAGGGATCGAACGCGGGCCCTCTGCGGTGGGAGCACAGAATCTTAGCCACAGGACCCCCAGGGAGGTCCGAGGTCCCTGCAGTTTTTGATCTCACCTACCTGCAAACTGGCAGCCACTGCACCCCCCATGCCCTGCATCCCTCTTACCTGACCCTCCCGACCCACAGGGCCCTATCAACCGTCTCCAGGGTGCCAGGCTGTGGCATGGAGCAGGGGCATTGGCCCAGTCACAAGTGGACTAGAAAAGATGCTGCCAGAGTCCTAGACCTTTTTGAGAGTGGGGCTAATGAGAATTTGGGGGCATGGTCTCCTGAAAGAGGAGCTCCTGGTAAAGGCAGAAGACAAACGCTTCGTTGGGATGTCCCTGGGGGTTCAGTGGTTAAGACCCTGCGGTGGTTAGGTCCCTTGACAAGGCTCCCTGCGGCTGCCCGTTCAGACCAAGCTGGCTGAATCCCAAAGGAGGGAGCAGTGCTGGTCCTAAGAGTGAGCTCAGTTAGAGCCCCGCGTGCTGTGCCAGGATTGTGGCTGGACGCAGACTGTTTTACGCAGGCTTCACAGGCCCAGGCTCTGCCATCATCGTCTGCATGTGGCAGACCCAGCATTTTGTCCAGAAACTTCTTCCCAGCTCGTTCCTCGATACAGCACGGGCCAGGAGCCCAGGCTGTTCTCCCAGATAGGGGAGCCTCCTCCCCTGCCTGTGTCCCCCACCACCTCCTCTTCCCAAATCCAGGAGTTGGGCAGTCAGGTAACAAGCCCTCAGTCTCCACATCTGAAAAATGGGCACAACGACAGCAGAGGCGTCCTCGTGAGGCTGTCGGGGGTGGGGGCAGCGCCATGAGGGAGGCACCCGGCCAGCACCTGCCCCTTCCCCACCCTCCTTCCCTTCCACCCTCTCTCCCCTGCTCAGCACTGGCAGCCCCTCCTTCAGCCAGTGCATAACCGGGGAGCCCACAAACCACTCCTCGGGACTCTCAGATCCACTATGAGATGCCACCACGACCTCCGCCCCCACCCGCAGCCCCCGGGAGAGCCCAGAGCCTTCTGCATCACTCCTGCCTCCCCAACCCACAGGCAGCACCTGCTCCTGCTGAGGCTGGGACTCTGCAAAGTCTGCCTTTCCCCAGAGGCAAAGGTCATGCCTTGGGAAACCATCTACATCACCGGATAGTCCTCCTCCCTCTCTTAACCCTCCTCATTCATGCACGCACATGTGCGCGCACAGGCACGCATTTCACCTTGCTAGGTCACCTTCATGCCGAGGGCCTGGGCTGCAGGCTTCGCGAGCTGTGCCTCCTTCCCAGCGCCTAGAGACAGCAGCCGAGGGCGCTGCACAGCCCTCGCCAGCCCCGAGGAGCTCCGACGCCTCTGTGGGGGACGCCTGGTAGATCACGAGAAGAAAGAGGAGAAGAACTTTCTTCAGAATGCCCCCTGGAAGGCTTGGCTCCGACTTGAAACTAGACCGGCTTCTGCACACTGTCGTCTCTCTTTGATTTTTGCTTTCAGATTTCAAGCCACTGGTGGATGCAGGCAGGGGCCTGGGCCTCCAGCAGGCCATCTCTGACGCGGGATGTGACCCCACCGCTGGCCCTGGGAGAAATGACAGGAAAGTCCCAGAAGCCAGAGGTTGTGCCAGCTCCAGGAACCTGCCCCCAGGGACCCCTAAAGAGGTAAGACCATTTAGGAAAATTCCCAAGGAAGGAACCTGCTTTCTCACCACAAAGTTTTTGTAAAAATGTTCTCAAAACACTGGGCCTTAATTCCTTCCTTGACAAAGAAGTTTGTCAAGAGCTGGTCAGCATCTGTGTTTCTGCACATCTTCTACTGGGATGACTCTGCCGGGTCCCACCCGTCATGGTGGCCTTGGGAGTGTTTGTTCAAACCACTTGGGGCTCATCTGTGACTGACTGAAATCAGATATATTGGGCCCCGAGGCCACTGACACCCGTCTGGAGGACATACACAACCAGGAGACCCCTGATAGCTGATTGGCACGTGTCATGA